>NC_090929.1:1720435217-1720738247 GCF_040938575.1 Ambystoma mexicanum | reverse complement strand
ATGTAACATGAGAATGATAAGTTTATGAATCAATGAATTGAGACCTTATCTAGACAGGTGGGGAAGTCATCAATGATGTCACAGAGGCTCTACAGGTGAGGGCTAAGGTCTATCTATTCAGGGGCCAAGCTCTATCCAGAGAGAGGCCAAGCTCTATCCAGAGAGGGGCCAAGCTCTGTCTAGAGATGGACCAGGCTCTATCAGAGAGGGGCAAAGCTCTATCCAGAGAGAGGCCAAGCTCTATCGAAAGAGGGGCCAAGCTCTATCCAGAGAGGGGCCAAGCTCTGTCTAGAGATGGACCAAGCTCTATCAGAGAGAGCCCAAGCTTTATCTAGAGATGGTCCAAGCTCTATCCAGAGAGGGGCCAAGCTCTATCTAGAAAGGGGACACACTCTATCC
This sequence comes from Ambystoma mexicanum, assembly GCF_040938575.1. Taxonomy (NCBI): domain Eukaryota; kingdom Metazoa; phylum Chordata; class Amphibia; order Caudata; family Ambystomatidae; genus Ambystoma; species Ambystoma mexicanum. The sequence goes on along the minus strand of NC_090929.1, from coordinate 1,720,737,848 downwards.
AGAGAGAGGCCAAGCTCTATCCATAGAGGTACCAAGCTCTATCCAGAGAGGGGCCAAGCTCTGTCTAGAGATGGACCAGGCTCTATCAGAGAGGGCCCAAGCTTTATCTAGAGATGGTCCAAGCTCTATCCAGAGAGGGGCCAAGCTCTATCTAGAAAGGGGACACGCTCTATCCAGAGAAAGGCCAAAATCCTATCTAGAGATGGACCAAGCTCTATCCAGAGAAGGGCCAAGATCTATCTACAGAGGGATGAAGAACTATCCAGAGAGAGGCCAAGCTCTATCTAGAGATGGACCAAGCTCTCTCCAGAGAAGGGCCAAGCTCTATCTACAGAGGGATGAAGCACTATCCAGAGAGAGGCCAGGGTCTATCTTGAGCAGACTAAACTCTATCTAGAGAGAGGCTATGTTCCAGCTACGGGGGTGGGTGTTGGTGGTGTCACGCCCTATCTGCAGGAGGGCTAAGCCAGGAATGAGATCTAGCTAGAAGGGAGGTGGAGCTCCATCGAGAGGGGTGCAGAATGAACAGGCATCTATTGGTTCTGGCAGGAGCTATCTAGAGGGATCCCAGCGGCGTCCAGCGGAGGACAGAATCCAGTCTCTGGGGGCGGGGGCTAGAGATGATCACACATCTTTCGCTGTGGGATTTATTTACAGATGTGTCCTTGGGCCTCAGTAAATCTTTCTATGAAGACATGTCTGGGACTGTTATTATTGGTTATCATCATTTCATTGTTGCCATGGTTATCAGTTCTGAGATGCTTTGTGTTCCATATCTGTCAGGTTTGAGGGTGGGGGGATCTCTGGGGTTGTTTCACTTTGTGTTGTTTCATGGGGAGGGGAAGGACTTCACGTTGAGGTCGCTCAATACTGACCACTACTCATTGAGTCCCACCCCTCCCGAAAGATAAGAAGGAATCTACTTGAGGACCATCAAAGAGCGAATCAACATTGGGTCAATATTTAGTGTACAGTGCACAGTGTGTGGCACATAGTGTGCTGTGTGCACTTAGTGCCACGCCATAGTGTCAGGCCCTGAACAGGCGTGTGCACAGAAGAGCCTCAGGTGAATGGGCGCCAATGTCGTCGTACTGAGAACGGCACACCTTGGCACACCTTGGCACACCTTGGAGATAAGTGCTTACGATATCAGGGAATTCCGCGAACCTCTAAGAACAATGATAGTAAGGGAAGTCGGGGTGGCCTCAGATGCATTCTGCTAGAGGACCTGCAGAGGGCGCTTACAGGGATCTGTCTGGGGGCATCAGGGCTGTTGGACCTGAAGGTTTGCCCTAAAGATACAGTCTTCTATATCTCCCCGACCGTTTGATGATTTTGATGAACCCCCCAGGGATAGAACGAGTGCATTCCCCAGATGGGCCTTGTACCCTCATAGTTTTGCCTCCATGCTTGAGTCATATGGCTCTGAGATGGAAGATTGAGTCCCAGTGTCGACACCTGAGGGTTCTGGGTGTTTTATAGTTATGCACCAGTCCCTGCCAGACGCCCTGGTGCACAGGGACTGGTACCAAAGCACATGGTAGGCAGCGCAGGAAGCGACCTTGAACTTGACATTGGAGGCATGGGGGGGGGGGGTGGCGGGTGCCCTTTTGAAAGAATCCTGTCAAAATCGCACATATTTCAGCATGATTTATCAAAAATAACCAGAAAAGTGCAGTGTCTTAGTGATCTAAAGGGCTATCGAATATTGTACCACTAGTAAGCTGCGGCCAGCAGCAAGCAGGGGGATGCAAATACCCAAATAACATAGCGTACCATAACGAAAACATGAAAAGCATGTCCATTCCCAACACAGCTTTTACAAAAATGACATTTGTGGATCTATTCCATTACCCCGTGAGTTGCATTTAGTAGAAATGCAGTATGGACAGAACACACAGCAGTAAAAATGAAACGCGCATTTCCAATTCAGCACAATTGTTGCTAATACATTTAAATTCAAAGATTTATAATACTAAACAAATATGGTTCTTTGCAAGAACTGTGCCCCACGTTACCTCTCCTCTCATCTTACACTCCACACCTCTTCCCGACCCACCAAATCAGATCAAATTCACAGCCTAACCTTGCCCAGATTTAAACTCCAAAAAGCGGGCGGTGTGAGCTTCTCTGTCCTATCTTCCAAACTCTGGAACACTCTGCCGACCTCCATCAGAACTGAGCCTTCGTTCCTAACTTTTAAGAATAATACCAGATCTTGGCTGTTCACGCAGACCTTATGAAGCTCCTTCTTTTAAGATTTGCTACCGACTTGTAATTTATGACATTTGTGTATATACGTTATTTTGTACTTGTATTATAATTTGTAAATTTGTATTTGTGTATACTTTTATATTGTAACCTGTATATAAGAATATGTGCCCCGTTGCCCAGGGGCCAGCCTGCGCTTTACAAATAAACTAAACTTCAAACTTCAAACTGTGAACTGTACACAGACACTGGATTGGGTTCCAGTAGTAACCAATTAAAACAAACCATGTCAAACATAATTTAACAAACTGTATAATGTCACAATCTCAAATAACTTCATTCACCAATGTAACTAGTAAAAGTGTTTGCCTTTGTGCGTGCATGGCAGCAAAACAATGAACAATAGCATTGCCAGGAAATGATCAGGCAACTCTTCTCTTTACTGAAAGTACAGCAAGGCCCTGTAATCTAGATGGCCCCATTGTACATCAGAGCCAATTGTTAGGTCTATGTACAGTACTGAAAGATTGCTTACAGCTACACCTGCTCACTGGCACAGTAAAGCAATTGCAATCATTGTTTTACCGTTGGAAACATTAGAGAATCTAAAAGCTAACACTCGTGATCCATTGAAAGAGTTTGACCTTTCTGTTTCTTTTTAGTGACATAATGTTTCGCTACAAGTGCTTCCTCAGACCTAAATTCTATCTTGTAATGATTTGCAATTTCCCTTAAATCTGCAGATAGAAAGCTTGGGGAAAGTGGACTGCAAGCCTGAATTTCTCTCATCATCTCTTCTTTGACACTAGAGAACCCATGTTCTAGGTCAGAGATCATCCTAGGCCATGCATGTGGTTAGGGGGGCCAAAGGGGCCGGGGGGAGTTAGTGTTATTCAAACATTTTCACACCGAGCCCCATCTTAAGTAACAATCTTCTTGAATCCCCCCCACCAAATTATAACTGCTTTTATTGTCTATTAAAAGAAGTCACCGGAATCCCTTTTCTGCTCCCCTAACACCCTTCATAGCCACTTGGAGGGCAGTCCACAGTTTCAAGCCAGCGCAACTAAATGGTCTTGGGCCTCAGTGCTGATGGACTCTGGGTGTGTTAGGTGGGTCAAAGCATGGGATGGTGGGGGGATCTCTTTGCCTCCAGGTGGTAAGAATCCAGAGGTGGTGAAGGTTAGCATTCTATCTGAATAGAGGCAGTGGAAGTCTGAAAGCTCTGTGTTTGGGGTGATTGGGGGCTCCTCCAGGTGCACAGTGCCGTGGTAGTTTGGTGAGATTTTGTGCTAGGGCCGGTGGGGGCATTAGGGGATTTCTGCATGCATTGGGGCTGGAGTAGAGTTCAGATGGGATATTTACATGCAGTGGGGCTGGAATAGAGTTCAGATGGGATCGTTACATGCATTGGGGTTGGAGTAGAGTTCAGATGGGATCGTTACATGCATTGGGGCTGTAGTAGAGTTCAGATGCAATCTTACATGCACTGGGGCTGGAGTAGAGTTCAGATGGTATTGTCACATGCATTGCGGCTGGAATAGAGTTCCGATGGGATCATTACGTGCAGTGCGGCTGGAATAGAGTTCCGATGGGATCATTACGTGCAGTGGGGCTGGAATAGAGTTCCGATGGGATCATTACATGCATTGGGGCTGGAATAGAGTTCAGATAGGATCATTACATGCATTGGGGCTGGAATAGAGTTCCGATGGGATCATTACGTGCAGTGGGGCTGGAATAGAGTTCCGATGGGATCATTACATGCATTGGGGCTGGAATAGAGTTCCGATGGGATCATTACATGCAGTAGGGCTGGAAAAGAGTTTAGATGGGATCTTTACATGCAGTGGGGCTGAAGTAGAGTTCAGATGCAATCTTACATGCACTGGGGCTGGAGTAGAGTTCAGATGGTATTGTCACATGCATTGCGGCTGGAATAGAGTTCAGATGGGATCATTACATGCATTGAGGTTGGACTAGAGTTCCGATGGGACCATTACATGCATTGGGGCTGGAATAGAGTTCTAATGGGATCGTCACATACAGTGGGGCTAGAATAGAGTTCCTATGGGATCATTACATGCATTGGGGCTGGAATAGAGTTCCGATGGGACCATTACATGCATTGGGGCTGGAATAGAGTTCCGATGGGACCATTACATGCATTGAGGCTGGAATAGAGTTCAGATGGGATCTTTACATGCAGTAGAGCTGGGAAAGAGTTTAGATGGGATCTTTACATGCAGTGAGGCTGGAATAGAGTTCCGACGGGATTGTCACATGTATTGGGGCTGGAATAGAGTTCAGATGGGATCTTTACATGCAGTGGGGCTGGAATAGAGTTCAGATGGGATTGTCACATGCAGTGGGGCTGCAGCAGAGTTCAAATGGGATTGTCACATGCATTAGGTTTGGAATAGAGTTCAGATGGGCTCTTTACATGGAGTGGGGCTGGAATAGAATTCAGATGGGATCGTCACATGCAGTGGGGCTGGAGTAGAGTTCAGATGGGATCTTCACATGCATTAGGGCTGGAATAGAGTTCCGACGGGATCTTTACATGCATTGGGACTGGAATAGAGTTCAGACGGGGCCTTTACATGCAGTGGGACTGGAATAGAGTTCCGATGGGATCTTTACATGCATTGGGGCTGGAATAGAGTTCAGATGGGATTGTTACATGCAGTGGGGCTGGAATAGAATTCAGATGGGATCGTCACATGTATTGGGGCTAGAATACAGTTCAGATGTGAACTTTACATGCAGTGGGGTGGAATAGAGTTCAGAGTCGGCACTGAGTCTTGAGTGTCTTGCCCAGGACGCTGTGTGCTGTGCTTTCTTTCTTTGGATCGAGTCTGTTTCAAGCTCGCTGCCAGGAGGCAGAGCTAAAGACTCAAATACCCAGCAAACCCGCGGAGCGGCACAGAGTCGGCACTGAGTCTTGAGTGTCTTGCCCAGGACGCTGTGTGCTGTGCTTTCTTTCCTTGGATCGAGTCTGTTTTCAAACTCGCTGCCAGGAGGCGGAGCTAAAGACTCAAATACCCAGCAAACCCGCGGAGCGGCGCGAAGCGGCACTGAGTCTTGAGTGTCTTGCTCAGGACGCTGTGTGCTGTGCTTTCTTTCTTTGGATCGAGTCTGTTTTCAAGCTCGCTGCCAGGAGGCGGAGCTAAAGAGTCAAATACCCAGCAGAGTCTTGAGTGTCTTTGGTGTCGCAGGAGTCGCGGGAGCCTCCTGCTCTGCTGTGCTCACCCCAATACACAGCGTTAAAACCGCGTGCTTATCAATGAAATTAAGAGAAGGTGTGGAGACACAGTCTCGTGGGCGTAGTGGAGCCCTGTCCTGTGTTGCTTCGTCAAAGAGTGTGATAATGGAAAACTTTCCACCAACTCAAGTAAGCATAAATACAATCACTGTTTTCTCAAAGTGTTTTAAGTCTTCAATAACAAACAAACAATGTGTGAATGAAGTGCAGAACAATGATGCCTGTAGCGAAAGTGAAAGTGAAAGTTGAATAGAAATGATGAAAGCTATTGTGGGGGTAACACGCACAAGTTTACATAAAAGAGGGGAAGTAACTGTTGCAGAGTGCATGAGTGAGCAAGACAATACGTCTGTACAAACGCCAAGCATGCCGGCGATTTAAAATGACATTGACCAAGATATGGACTGTTTTATTTTGGAAACTAATGAAAATAATGAAAGTAGTGGAAAGGTATACCATGCCGGCGTCAGGACCCCCGTTAGGTCCCCTGGAGGTAGCTCTGCAAAAATCAGAACGCATGGATGTAAATATTTTTCTTGTTCCGAATTCCCTTTTGAATGTAAAATAACAATGGAAAACTGTACTCGGCCAGCCGCCATTCCACAATTATGTGTCCTGGCCGAAAAGGCGGTGCAGAGGAAACATTGTATTATTACCAATGATCCATCTGAACAGGTCCAATGCTGTGATCAGGAGATTTGTAAATGCCCAAATACGGACAGCACATTAAAAAAGGGAAAAGAATTAGATCAATATGATGAGAAGCACGCTGAAGCTCCTAAATCTACCTGCCAAGCGAAAACCCTAACTGTGATAAGTATGTCACTCATGGGAAAGGACAATGAACGCATGATAGGTGGCGATACTGTAATGGAAGAGATGAATTTCAGCAACAGCAATTCAAACAATGTAAACGAACGAAGGAATTCTTTGATTGTAGCAGACAAATTGTTAAAAGATTTAACCAAAATGAATTTTGATTTCAATAATCGGTCCCTGAACTATCAGAAAGATTTTCCAAGATTAAGTAACAGCTTTGGGAAGGTGACCTTGCAGGAGGCAATATACGATCATAGACGCATTGAAGAAGTGAATGGCCTCCCGCAAGATAATGAAAATAAAATCATACACAGCCCTGCTCGCAAAAGGAAAAGATCTGAAAATAGCCTTGAGGAAGAAGTAGTATGTTCACAGGCTAGGAGTCAACGACAAGTTTTCACTCTGCACTGACCCCTAAGATTTACATCCTTGATAAAGAAGCAGCTGTTCGAAGATAAAGAGCTCAATAGGACCCGACAGCAGCAGATGTAGAACAAAGTAGCACTTCTGGCTCATCTGATCTTTCTACTTCTTATACTGAAGATTCGTCCTTAATGGAGTGACCCTTCCCTAAAATAAGGCGTTCACAATGGAAAAAGAAAACCGTCAAACAGAAAACCAAAGGTGATGTGGGTGATGGGAAATCATTGGATTTACAGGCAGTAATCATGTCCTCTATGAACATACGATACCTGAAATTATATGCACAGATGGACGGAAATATTAAGGATCTGACAACATTGGCAGCACTGCTTAACACCAAAATATCCAACATGGAACAGGAATTGCGAACAACTCATAGAAACATGAGACAAGACAAAACCCGACATGATAATTTCTTAAAAATGCTGTTGGATACCAATAGAAACTCAAGTGCAGATAAAAGATTGTTAGCAGAAGTTGCACACGAAGCGTTATAACTTCTAAAAAATCCTCAAGCAGAAGTTATGCAGGAGAGTGCGACAAATGGTCACAAGATAGACCGTTGCAAGACCAATGCTGACAAAGAAAAAGCAAACCAGAAAATAATCCTAGTAATAAAAGGATGGTAGAGAAACAGAAAGATCAATTGTTACGAGTGAAGGAGAAAGGAAAGATAAACATACATCTTGAAAATAACAAAGTGGATGAACGGCAAGTGGGTTTTCCGTTGTCGGTTGAGTCTTTTGTGGCTCCCAGAGAAGCTAAATTGATTCTAGTTGATGGCCTACAGGAAAAGAAATTGGAGTCGGCTGGAACTGGGAAGTCCTTAGTAATAGATGAAATTGCTGATGCAATTAAGCCAAGTGAAAACATAAATGTTGAATGCATGGATGCCCCAAAAGTAGATGAAATAATAGAGCTGCAAGAAAGTCAAAATGAAAAGGTGACTTCCCCAAAAACGATTACAGATAAAGCCACAAAGGAAGCTCAATGTAGGGAAGAGCAAAGAGCAGACAATATAATAACTGTGGCGAATTAAACCGTAATCGAAATTGAGACCTCGGATGAAATCAATACTCAAGAACCAAAAGGAATGTTTGACCTATTTGCCAAAGACAGAAAGAAGCAAAATACCAAAGGAGTGCCTCAATTGAAGAAAACAAAAAATCTAAAAAAAGGAAAAATAACAAATGGTGCAAGAGCATTTCTAAGGAATCTCAAGACTGTTACAGTAAATGTCTCCACAAATAGTTGTGGCTTGAGAGGAAATCAAGTGGACCTAACTAGAGAAAAGGGAAAACAAAAAGGAAGCGCTTCCAAAATCACTAATGAAGAAACAAAAGCACTGAGTATATCTAATACTGAGAATGAACCAGATAAAATGCTGGGTGGTCTAGACAGTGAGACCCTTATGAATCTATCAACATACGAAGAGGAGCACGATGACACACTAAAGGGAATCGAGCAGGGAAATGAGGAGATAGAATCCACAGCAAACCAGAATATGGCAGATCACAAGGAGCAAATAATAAAAGCATGTGCTCCAGTCATAGTCATAGGTGAATTGGTCAATCAACCAAAAATGGCTACTAATGCCAAGTATAACAACATAGGGAGCTCCTTTCAGACATTGGATGAAAAAAGACAAAAAACTATACTAAAGATGAAGGAGCAAGGTAATAACTTACTAGTGGGGCATCTGGTCCCCACTGTTACTGCTACAATAGATAAAAGGACTTCTGATCAGGGAAATTTATTCTGTGGAAAAAGAATTATGAATGTGAAGGTCTCACAGAACATGAATCAGCATAAGGAGAGAGAGAACACTGCGAAAACACAAAGCACTAATGACAAGCAAAATGCTCATAAAAACACAGTGTTAAAAGAAAAAGCAAAATATTGCTTAAGCCTGGAAAGAATTCTCAATATTCATGATGGCCTAATAATGAACCGAAAGAATGTGCTGAGTCTGTTCCATCATTTGCCCATACTTCGAACAATTGAATCCAGTGACATCCAGGCGGTAGTATTTAAGGACGATACTGCGCTGGATAAGGTACACTTATATGTCAACTCAAGAGTAGTATGTGAAACCCTGTTGCAGGGAGCAACAGCCTTGCTACCGTATGTCAACTCGAGAGTAGTCTGTGAAACCCTGTTGCAGGGAGCAACAGCCTTGCTACCATATGTCAACTCGAGAGTAGTCTGTGAAACCCTGCTGCAGGGAGCAACAGCCTTGCTACCATATGTCAACTCGAGAGTAGTCTGTGAAACCCTGCTGCAGGGAGCAACAGCCTTGCTACCATATGTCAACTCGAGAGCAGTCTGTGAAACCCTGCTGCAGGGAGCAACAGCCTTGCTACCATATGTCAACTCGAGAGCAGTCTGTGAAACCCTGCTGCAGGGAGCAACAGCCTTGCTACCATATGTCAACTCGAGAGCAGTCTGTGAAACCCTGCTGCAGGGAGCACCAGCCTTGCTACCATATGTCAACTCGAGAGTAGTCTGTGAAACCCTGCTGCAGGGAGCACCAGCCTTGCTACCATATGTCAACTCGAGAGTAGTATGTGAAACCCTGCTGCAGGGAGCAACAGCCTTGCTACCATATGTCAACTCGAGAGTAGTCTGTGAAACCCTGCTGCAGGGAGCACCGGCCTTGCTACCATATGTCAACTCGAGAATAGTATGTGAAACCCTGCTGCAGGGAGCAACGGCCTTGCTACCATATGTCAACTCGAGAGTAGTATGTGAAACCCTGCTGCAGGGAGCACCAGCCTTGCTACCATATGTCAACTCGAGAGTAGTATGTGAAACCCTGCTGCAGGGAGCAACAGCCTTGCTACCATATGTCAACTCGAGAGTAGTATGTGAAACCCTGCTGCAGGGAGCAACAGCCTTGCTACCATATGTCAACTCGAGAGTAGTCTGTGAAACCCTGCTGCAGGGAGCACCAGCCTTGCTACCATATGTCAACTCGAGAGTAGTATGTGAAACCCTGCTGCAGGGAGCAACGGCCTTGCTACCATATGTCAACTCGAGAGTAGTATGTGAAACCCTGCTGCAGGGAGCAACGGCCTTGCTACCATATGTCAACTCGAGAGTAGTCTGTGAAACCCTGCTGCAGGGAGCAACAGCCTGGCTACCGTGCGGATTTGATATTGTGGAAGTGGATTTATCAAAAATGGAGAGTGATGAAAATGGTGAACCACTTATCAAAAAAACTTTGTCCAACCCACTGCAGAAGAATGATCAGGCCAAAATGCAAACAATGCCAGAAGAGCAATGGCAATTAGATTACAAGCAATTTAATTTGTCTCGCCAAGAACATTGTGATATACAAGAATTGAAAGAAGCTGAGCAAATTAGAATTACAGTAAAAAATGTACAGCAAAGTGGGAGAACAAATGAAAAAGATATGTTGTGTCAAGAACAATCTGACACTCAAGAACTGAAGCAAGCTGAACAAACCGGAATTACAGCAAAAAACTCTCAGCAGCCGTCCAATATAAACAAAGACGAGAAGAATCAACTGAATAAGACGGAGTGGAATTGGCTAGCGGCAGCCTTGGCGAATAAACTTGAAAGCTAATGCCCAGAGAATTCAAAAGAAGAACAGCTTGTGTTCACTTCCTGGAATACAAGAGGATTTATGCATGTGTTTAACACCAATGGAAAGTGGTCAAATGAGATCGATGTGATCTGTTTACAAGAAACTTGGATGGTGACGTGCCCTATAGCGGAAAATATTGAAATTGCAATCAATCCGGCAATTAAAAGGAAAAAAGGTAGACCAAGTGCTGGTATGCTGATACTTATCAAAAAAACATCTGGCTACAGACTGCTTGAGTCTAAGAATGTATCTCCGTACATCCAAGTTGTTACCATCATAAGGAATGACGGTATAGAAAACAAATCAATACCCCTCTTTATTCTAAACCTCTACTGGCATCACAGCGAAGCTGGAACAGTTTCTTTTGTTGATCAAGTCATTGATGTGATTGATGAATTACTGATTGCTGACAACTCTGCATGCATCATTGTTTGTGGAGATCTTAACATGAACTGTATAGAGCTAAGTAAAAATGAGCCACCAACGAAACAGAATCTAGCTGGAAAATGGATGGAAGAATTATCCTTACGAAACCTTATTAGGCTAAATGGAAATGTAGAGGGAGATATACCGGCGAAATACACCTGGCAAAGGAATAACCAAAAATCCATATTGGACTATATTTTTGCATCAGAAAACTAAAACATCATTGATCTTCAAGTACATAAAATGCAAATAAGTGACCACAATATGGTCATAGCTCGCTTTAAGATGTTTAAGCAAACTATTTTCCCGATATGGAACCACAACATAACGCTAAACTGCGGTAGAAATAGGTTGAAACTGAATGCAAAGCAGGTGAGCGAAATAAAAAAGGAATACGAAAATCATATCGATCGCTTAGGTGTTGATTATACGCCATTGCTGGAACAATACAAGATCGGAAATAATCCAAACAACACCCAGAGTTACAAGCAAAAACATGCTTATAACCCAGAAATTGCCGGAAAGAGGTAAATGCGCAAGGCTCTACGACAAATTTAAAATCTCCCGAAAGCAAAGCATTTAGAGTTGAAGAAAAATATCAGGCAAAGGTATAAGAATTGGATCATAGCACATCGATCCTTAACGGAACAACATGATGCAGAAAGAATGTTGAAATGTCTGAAAGAGAAGAATTTGTCAGACTTCTGGACAGTAATTAACAACAAATGCAGTGTGCAGCAGGCGCCACAAAAAAATATGGTGACCGAAAAAAAATTGATTGAGCATTTCTCCACGCTATTTGCAAAAAAGGGAAACACCATCGACCCATCTATGCCATTCTTACGACAGTGGGATTTACATTTCGATCAGGAAGTAATCTTGATAAATATTTAAAAACTGTCCAACTCCCGCGCCCCAGGCCCAGATGGCATTACAAATGCGATGCTCAAAGCGAACCCAGAAATGTGGGCAGAGTTTTGTAAAATTCTTTTTGACAAAGTCGCAGCAGAAGCAAGTACACCTACTTCTTGGAAGAAGGCCATCGTTGTGCCTATATTTAAGAAAGACAACAGATTAAATCCAACGGACTATCGGCCAATTGCCTTACTAGATGTTATAGGCAAAATATATGCGACCCAACTCCAGCATAAACTAAAGGAATGGCTAGCCCTAACAAACCATCTAGATGCTAGACAAAGCGGATTCGTGAAGAGCGTGGGATGTTCCTTAAATCTTATCTTAATTAACCTGCTGAAAATGGAGGCAATACGGAAAGGCTCAAAAGTATATCTTGCTTCCGTTGATCTGTCCCATGCTTTTGATAGTATTGATAGAGAAAAGCTATGGACAAAATTAAAAAAAACTGGAATTGCCCTGAGAGCCTTCTCGCTGCTATCAAAGACTTACATACAAATACAGAAATTAATATTCGGTTGGATGCAAATGGCACTCTGTCAAAATCTATTCCCACTTGTTGTGGTGTCAAGCAAGGGTGCCCTTTGGCAGCTATAATTTTTAATGCATTTATTTCTGATATTGGTGAGGTCTTTGAGAAAATTCAGGTTTTTGCTCCCAAAATAGATGATGCTGCCCTGAATTGGATTCTCTATTCTCTACAAGCTTTAGAACAGTATGTAAAAGAGAATGGGTTGTATATAAACCCAAGTAAATCAGCTGTTCTTACTTTACAAGATCTTAGAAAACATGCAGCAAATGCAAAATAATTCAAATGGCACTTGGAAGGTGTGCCCCTGCAACATGTGAATCAGCTTAAATACTTGGGCCTGTGGCTGAACTCAAATATAAACGACCACATCTGGATAGAAAAAACAAAATCCAAGTGTCGCCAGCTAAGCGCCCAAGGAGCAGCACTTGATAAAAAATATGGTAAATTTTCTTTGGTACCCATAATCAATTTTTATAAGCAAAAAGCCGTGCCATCTTTAATATTTGGTGCAGAAACTGCCTTTGGATGTCCAGCTACCATGTGGGATACACTCGAAAATATTTTTTGGTCCAGAATCTTAAAAGTGGGGAAGGGTATACCAGCAGCAGTTGTACAATATGAATTGGGAATAATATCTTTTAATGCGAAGATCATTTGGAACACCTTGGCTATTTTTCGCAAAATAATTTTGCCCAATGGTACTCTGCAAATGAAAATTCTCCACGAGCAAGAGAAGAAACAATCAAATTCAGTTTTTTCTGCATGGACAAAACAATGCTTTCAAATCTTGGCGAATATAAGCAGTGATAAGACTACTCTGATGGAAAATCCAGATGCTGTTAAGAAGAAATTGTGGGAACATGACTGGATAAATACTGATATGAGCAGAGTAAAATATTTGTTAATGAAAAATGTTCCACTGGAAGGGAAAGCATATAATTCCTTGTATAAATATCTGGAAAAATGTCCAAACAAACAGAAGAGAATACTTCTAATGAAATTCAGATTGAATCAATTCAAAACAAAAGAAGTGATCACGCAATGGCCCAAATATAGAAAGCTGGATCCAAAGTGTAGGTTTTGCAATCATTATGAAGAAAACATAAAGCACTTAATCCTTAGCTGCAATGCTTTTAAAGTAATAAGAAAGGTACTGTTTGAAACAATTGTTGCAGAAAAAGCTCAACGGTCAATTGAAGAATGGTGGGAAGATTGCTTCAGAGAAACAGACAGAAAACTAACCTATGCTCTGACATTGCTTCTCGAAAAAACTTGAAGAAGAACTTACTAAATCCAGTGTGTAGTACAAACTGTTTTTTCTTCTCTTTTTACATAATTTGGGCGCTGTATTTGACACTCATGATGCTGTATTTGTTTTAAGTGATGTAATTATTCTGTAATGTCGCATCTTTTTGTTTTTTTTTCTTCTTTTTCTATTCGTTTTTTTTCTCCTTTTTAAAGGTTTATATAAACCAATAAAAAATAAAAAATAAAAATAAAAAATAGAGTTCAGATGGGATCGTCACATGCATTGGGACTGGAATAGAGTTCAGATGGGATTGTCACATGGATTGAGGCTGGAATAGAGTTCAGGTGGGATCGTAACATGCATTGGGGCTGCAATATAGTTCAGATGAGATCTTTACATGCAGTGGGGCTGGAATAGAGTTCAGATGGGATCTTTACATGCAGTGGGGCTGGAATAGAGTTCAGATGGGATCTTTACATGCATTGGGGCTGGAATAGAATTCAGATGGGCTCTTTAGATGGAGTGGGGCTGGAATAGAGTTCAGACAGGATCATTACATGCAGTGGGGCTAAAAAAGAGTTCAGATGGGATCTTTACATGCAGTGGGGCTGGAATAGAGTTCAGACGGGATCATTACATGCAGTGGGGCTAAAAAAGAGTTCAGATGGGATCTTTACATGCATTGGGGCTGGAATAGATTTCAGATAGGATCATCACATGCATTGGGGCTGGACTAGAGTTCAGATTGAATCGTCACATGCATTGGAGCTGAAATGGAGTTCAGACGGGATCGCTACATGCATTGGGGCTGGAATAGAGTTCAGATGGGATCTTTACATGCATTGGGGCTGGAATAGAGTTCAGATGGGATAGTTACATGCAGTACACGAGGGTCAGAAATAAGAGGCAGACACAAAGTTGTACGATTTTCATTATCGCACATCTTCATTAAAACAAATTCGTTCAGATAAAGACCTCTCCATCCCTAACCTAAGGAGAGTTTAACTATCTGGGAAACTAAAATTAAAGATCAGTCTGAGTCAAGTCATTGAATTTATAAACTGCCCTTGCATCCAAAACATTCCAATCTGACCCTCACACTAAAAAGAACAACAAAAGGGGTGCAAGGAAATGTTCTGATCTATGGTTGGCAATAAGTGTTAATAATCAAAGTAAATAAATAAATCCAACAGAAGCAGTCTTTTCCACTGAGAAATCCTTGGATTCAAAGGGGAATTCCCTTCCCCTAGATATTTAGGCAGGATGGCAAAACATGCCTCTTTTAAACAATGGTTTCTTGAGGATGGAAAACGTTTCTCATTTAAACAATAGTTGCTTTGGTTCTTTATATTCAGTTCAAAAAGGTTTTTATATAAACAATAGGGTCCTTAACTTTCAGTTATTCCTTAGCTTTGTTGAAACTGGTTTATCAGAAATAAATCTTAGTCAAATGAGAAATTCCACACTACAGCTTTAAAGGGGGTCCTGGCATACTTTCCTGTCAGGTATCCTTCATTGACTCTTCAGATCCCCTAGTATACTCTCCTTCTAGGTATCCTTCATTGACTCTTCAGATCCCCTAGTATACTCTCCTTCTAGGTATCCATCATTGACTATTCAGATCCCCTGGTATACTCTCCTGCTGGGCATCCCTTCATTGACTCTTCAGATCCTCTGGTATACTCTCCTGCCAGATATCCCTTAATTGACCCTTCAGATCATCTGGAACACTCTCCTGCCAGGTATACTTCATTGACTCTTCATATCCCGTGGTATACTCTCCTGACAGGTACCCTTCATTGACTCTTCAGATCCCCTGGTATACTCTCCTGCCAGGTATCCCTTCATGGACTCTTCAGATCCCCTTGTATGCTCTGCTGCCAGGTATACTTCATTGACTCTTCATATCCCCTGGTATACTCTCCTGCCAGGTACCCTTCATTGAATCTTCAGATCCCCTGTATACTCTCCTGCCAGGTATCCCATCATTGACTCTTCAGATCCCCTGGTATACTCTCCTGCCAGGTATCTCCTCATTGACTCTTCAGATCCCCTGGTATACTCTCCTGCCAGGTATCTATTCATGGACTATTCAGATCCCCTGGTATACTCTCCTGCCAGGTATCTTTCCACAATGTCTTATAACTTTAAGTGCTCAGTTGGATTGCCTGGCGTACTCCCCTGCCAGGCATCCCTTTATGGGGTTTTGCAGATCCCTAGGTATACCCCTTTGCCAGGTATCTCTCCTACCCCAATTGTTCACTTCCTGGTGTATTCTTTTCACCAGGACTTCCTTTTAACACAACGCAGTTATCACTTCACTGTATTTCTAATTGTTGGCTTGGGTAATGCTTGTTCCAACTTTCCCACATTGTTATCTTGCTACACTTGTCCCCACAGTGACATTTCATATGTGGGGGCTTGTTTAATTCTGGCTTTTGTGCTTTATCTGGTTGGTATTCAAACACTCTTGTTTCATTCACTTGCTTAAATATCTGTTGGTACGCCCCGGTTCCCAATGGTTCTGGGTAGACTCACCGGTTGTTCGTAGCGTCCCCGACCCATGGCATGTCTTTGCAAGGAAGCTTCATCTCTGTGAATGCTTCCTTCACACTGCGCACCTTCCTTCATCGTCTCCTGCAATCCTGCGCTTGATCGCCAGTGTCTCTCCATGATCCGGGCAGAGGAACACTCCTTTTCGGCACAACCGTATTCCTGGCAGCCATGCTGCAGCTGCCGGAGATCCAACAGTCCTTCACAGGTGCCCACTGTGCTTCTCTTCCCTTCACGCCAAGCAGATATGTATCTCTTGCGGTTGCAAACTGCTATCTGGATGTGCCTGCAATCATCTCTGGCACGGCTTGCTGTCCTTCTGCCTCCTTCTCCGTTCTCTGGTTCTGCTCCTTCTTGAAGGGGGACAGTATTTCAAGAAGTCCTGCATACTCTTGCTTTACAAAAACCAGTCCACATATTGAACTTTGAGTCCCTATCACTTTGCAAAAATGTCTACAGTCTCTTCCTGGTCTCAGTTTGGAGTTTCTCTTAGAAAAACCTCAGAAACATGAGATGTCATGTATGTCTTATGCGTATTTGAAGGATGAATGGAATTTCGTCTAGAATGATTTAAAGGAAGGTTTTCTGAATTTTACAATGAGGGGGCTTTGCATGGTGACAACAAGCCATTAAGAATGTAGGTATTATAATGTCTTCTTCCTTAGAAAGGATAGAATACCGTGTCCCTCTAGATCGGGCCACCACCTTTCCCGACAGCCGTCTCCTCCGATGTGATCCTCCCTCAGAATACCAGCCCCAGGTTCAGGATCAGTTAGTGGCTGCTGTCGTCTGGCCACAGGGAAGGAGATCTTTTTTGAGGAATCAGTGATGACTCCACAGGATTCATCACATGCAGCTGTAGATTAGACTTCAGAGGGGACCTGTGCATGCAGTGGAGCTAGAGTACAGTTCAGATGGGGTCTTTCCATTCAGAGGGGCTGGAGTAGAGGTCAGATGGGGTCTTTCCATTCAGATGGTCTGGGGTAGAGGTCAGATGGGGTCTTTCCATTCAGAGGGTCTGGGGTAGAGGTCAGATGGGGTCTTTCCATTCAGAGGGTCTGGGGTAGAGTTCAGATGGGGTCTTTCCATTCAGAGGGGCTGGGCTAGAGTTTAGATGGGATCTTTCCATTCAGAGTGGCTGAGGTAGAGTTCAGAGGGGATCTTTCCATTCAGAGGGGCTGGAGTATAGGTCAGATGGGGTCTTTCCATTCAGAGGGTCTGGGGTAGAGGTCAAATGGGGTCTTTCCATTCAGATGGTCTGGGGTAGAGTTTAGATGGGATCTTTCCATTCAGAGAGGCTGGGGTACAGTTCAGATGGGGTCTTTCCAGTCAGAGGGTCTGGGGTAGAGGTCAGATGGGGTCTTTCTGTAAAAGCAAAAGAGAAATATCGAGGCTGAGTACCACAAAAGGAAATACACCAATCACGGGCTTCTAAAGATTCTCAGATCTTTATTCAAATAACTGTACAGTTTACAAAGAAACAAAGTATCAGATAGCTATCTGGCCCTCAGTACATCACAACGAATACCAGCCCTTTCGGTGTGAGAAGTGAGAGGTACTGGATGTCTAAACATTGGCGTCTTTTATACAGTTTTCAATCGCAATGTCCAGCCCCTCTGCAGGTTAATTATTCTGGGTCTAGGGTTTGTGCCGAGTTCGTCCCCAGTTAGTCCAACTATATGCATTTGAATTACTTCTAGTTTGCATAACAACAAGTCACAATGGCAACAGTGTATCTTCAAATTTGACATTAAGCCTTAGTACACGTGTTATACAATGTAGTTCAACAAGTGTTCACATTCAGTATTTAAGCAACATCGTATTCAATGTATGTCCGTGGATCGGACTTGTTGGCGCAGGTAATCCTCGATCTATAGGTCAAACATAGGGCAAGGTCCCATTACACGGTCCTAACATTTAGCCTATGGGCAGTTCAGGCATTAACTTATGTAAAGGTCAGAACAGCTAAGGTTACGAGCAGAAGAACACTGTCCACCATTTTAGAACACAGAGTGACTTTGAAACAAAAATCAAAATGGCGGATGTTCCCAAAATGGCGGCTAGGTCAATCTAAGGTCAGAACCTTGCAACACGGATTTCTTCGCAGAGCGACTGGGCTTAGGCCAATATATACAATAAAGGAGGCATAATATGATATGCCGTTTAACATTTCGATTCAAAGTGGGTGGGGTAGAGGTCAGATGGGGTCTTTCCATTCAGAGGGTATGGAGTAGAGGTCAGATGGGATCTTTCCATTCTGAGGGTCTGGGGTAGAGGTCAGAAGGGGTCTTTCCATTCAGAGAGTCTGGGGTAGAGGTCAGATGGGTCTTTCCATTCAGAGAGGCTGGGGTACAGTTCAGATGGGTCTTTCCATTCAGAGGGTCTGGGGTAGAGTTTAGATGGGGTCTTTCCATTCAGAGAGGCTGGGGTAGAGGTAAGATGGGGTCTTTCCATTCAGAGAGGCTGGGGTAGAGGTCAGATGGGGTCTTTGTTAGGCAGAAACCTGTGCAGTTCCCTCTGGGACCACTGCAAAAGATTTAGGACTACAGGTGTTTGGCAGTAAACCCACTTGGTAGCAGTCTGTACCACACAGATTCACTTGGTAGCTGTGGCTGAGCAGTCAGACTTCCCTCAAGAAGAGTTAGGCAGTATACAGAGTATTCACAATAGGTCAAGAGAACACAATAGAACAAGTTAACACTGACCAGGGCTTGGTGTAAAAGAGATATAATTATTTATTTAAAACCACATCTAGAAAAACACACAGGCACTAATAGTAAGCAATTCAAAAACACGGTCACTAAAAGATATACACTCCCTTAAAAGAATATTAGACAAGTCTTAAGTAAATCCCCACTTATTTTCAGACAGCGGTGAGCGCTTAACGTAGATGGCACTCTAATAATTCATTTTAAAAAGGGAGAGAAAAGCAGAGAATAAATTGAAACAGATCCCAACACTTTTTCACGAACACAACAAGAGAGGAAGCCAAAGTAACACTGTGAATTCAGAGTCAGTAGGCCGGATCCGCTTTAAGAGGATCAAAACGAAATGTGTACAAGGTTACACGGTTGCAGTGCACAAAAGTCTTGTAATGGTTCAAAAAGGAGTTGGACCAAAGAAAGGGACCAGTTAGAGGGTCAAGGCGGCCAGCCTAGTCCAGAAGGTTATGGGGTTATTATTACCTTGTAGCAATCTTTAGAATGGGAGGCCTGGCGGACACGGTACCTTAAAGTGGTGAGAGCACTCCAGCGGGGGCAGTTGTTCCTGGCAGAGGATGCAAGTCGGTGCTTCGTCCGGGGGAAGAGAGGATCTCGTCGGGGAGTAAGACAGGAGTCCGTTGGACTGCCAGGGAAGAAACCAGCCGTGGAGTTTCTCAGGTACAAGGAGCGGTCCGTTGATTTGCAGTTCAGTGGTAAGTGGCTATTCGGCAGCCGGGGTGCTTGGCACGGGCAGTTCGACCACAAACCTGGGCTGCGAAGAGAAGAAGGTAAACTGGTTGTGCCCACCAGTCAGGGGAAGAAGCCTCTCCAGCCGGGAGATCTTCTCTGTCGTCGGGAAGTGGTGAGTCGGTTCCGCAGGGCTCCACCGGTGGTGTCGTCGTGGTAGGTCGGCTCAGCTTCTCCCTCGTCGGATTCTCAGGTCCTGTGGCGATTTCTGAAGTTCCAGTCCCAAAAGCCCTGCTTTTATGCAAAATACCCACATTCACTCAGCCTAGCTGTCAATCAAACATGCTAAGGGGTGAGCCGGCCGGCTCACCACTTGGGCCAATCACACAAGAGTGCGACTTGAGTTACAAAGGTAACTCAGTCCAGGGTGCCTAAACCCCCTCCGACACCCCCTGTGGTACCCAGACAGAGTGGCACCACTTTTGGAGGCTTCTGTGGAGAAGCCTGCCAAAAAGTGGAACAAAGGGCTCGACTTGGGTTGGAGTCACAGAAGAGAACACAAACGCCATTTTAGAAACGAGTCTTGGCAAAAAATACCAACTGGCGAATTAATATTCATTAAATAAACCGGCGGTATGTTCGAGGCTATGAGAATTAAATAATTCAAGTTGGTAGCCTCGAACAATGGGAAAATCCCATAGGGAAATATTTGCGGTCGAATATAAAAAGTAGTTTCCACTGCCACCAGCCAAAACTCGATCAGGGGGGACGGAGACGTGCCCCCTCGACTAACAGACCCCAGGGCAATCGAATTTCCCCGACCAGTACGTCCACAATATGATGGTTTGTAGTGGTTTCGTTAATAATTTGGGACTAGTAAAGCCAATGGTGATATTACATGCCCTGGGAGACAGTAGTCAGTCCCAGGGTATGGAGTCTATGGTGGGGTGTCACTATGACACCCCTGTGTTACTGCACGGAGGGTGCTGTGTAACACACATAGTAAAAACACATGAGACCCTGTGGAGTAAAGGACCCCATAGCCCATAAAACACATTAACAGTCAAAGGAACACCATAAATCATGTCCAAGAGTGGGAGAAAAAGAGTCTCACTCTTGGCAGGAGAAAAAAGCAAACTCCAGAAATCCAGCAAAGTTGCTGGGTGACTCACTAGGTTAGGACATTCAGCTTAAAGAGAGAATTCTCCCTAACAGGGTAGAGTTTAGAATGGATCCTTCCATTCAGAGGGGCTGGAGTAGAGGTCAGATGGGATATTTCCATTCAGAGGGGCTGGAGTAGAGGTCAGATGGGGTCTTTCCATTCAGAGGGGCTGGAGTAGAGGTCAGATGGGATCTTTCCATTCAGAGGGCCTGGGGGTAGAGTGCAGATGGAATCTTCCCATTTGGAGGGGCTGGAGTAGAGGTCAGATGGGGTCTTTCTATTCAGAGGGGCTGGAGTAGAGGTCAGATGGGGTCTTTCCATTCAGAGGGGCTGGAGTAGAGGTCTGATGGGATCTTTCCATTCAGAGGGACTGGGATAGAGGTCAGATGGGGTCTTTCCATTCAGAGGGGCTCGAGTGGAGGTCAGATGGGGTCTTTCCATTCAGAGAGGCTGGAGTAGAGTTTAGATGGGATCTTTCCATTCAGAGGGGCTGGGGTAGAGGTCAGATGGGGTCTTTCCATTCAGAGTGGCTGGGTAGAGTTTAGATAGAATCTTTCCATTCAGAGGGGCTGGCGGCAGAGTTTAGTGGGGGGATCTTTGCAGTCAGAGGGGCTGGGGTAGAGGTCAGATGGAGTCTTTCCATTCAGAGGGGCTGGAGTAGAGTTTAGATGGGATCTTTCCATTCAGAGGGGCTGGGGTAGAGTTCAGATGGGGTCTTTCCATTCCGAGAGGCTGGGGTAGAGTTTAGATGGGATCTTTCCATTCAGAGGGGCATGGGGGTAGAGTTTAGATGGGATCTTTACATTCAGAGGGGCTGGAGTAGAGGTCAGATGGGGTCTTTCCATTCAGAGGGTCCGGGGTAGAGTTTAGATGGGATGTTCCCATTCAGAGAGGCTGGGGTAGAGGTCAGATGGGGTCTTTCCATTCAGAGGGTCTGGGGTAGAGTTTAGAATGGATCCTTCCATTCAGAGGGGCTGGAGTAGAGGTCAGATGGGGTATTTCCATTCAGAGGGTCTGGGGTGGAGTTTAGATGTGATCTTTCCATTCAGAGAGGCTGGGGTAGAGGTCAGGTGGGGTCTTTCCATTCAGAGGGTCTGGGGTAGAGTTTAGATGGGGTATTTCCATTCAGAGAGGCTGGGGTAGAGGTCAGATCGGGTTTTTCCATCAGAGAGGCTGGAGTAGAGGTCAGATGGGGTATTTCCATCCAGAGGGTCTGGGGTAGAGTTTAGATGGGATATTTCCATTCAGAAAGGCTGGGGTAGATGTCAGATGGGGTCTTTCCATTCAGAGGTGCTGGAGTACAGTTCAGATGGGGTATTTCCATTCAGAGGGTCTGGGGTAGAGTTTAGATGGGATCTTTCCATTCAGAGAGGGTGGGGTAGAGGTCCGATGG
The DNA here is from genome assembly GCF_040938575.1 of Ambystoma mexicanum. Taxonomy (NCBI): domain Eukaryota; kingdom Metazoa; phylum Chordata; class Amphibia; order Caudata; family Ambystomatidae; genus Ambystoma; species Ambystoma mexicanum. The sequence goes on along the minus strand of NC_090929.1, from coordinate 1,720,715,901 downwards.
GGTCTTTCCATTCAGAGTGGCTGGGGTAGAGTTCAGATGGGATCTTTCCATTCAGAGGGGCTGGAGTAGAGGTCAGATGGGTTCTTTCCATTCAGAGGGTCTGTGGTAGAGTTTAGATGGGATCTTTCCATTCAGAGAGGCTGGGGTAGAGGTCAGATGGGGTCTTTCCATTCAGAGGGTCTGGGGTAGAGTTTAGAATGGATCCTTCCATTCAGAGGGGCTGGAGTAGAGGTCAGACGGGATCATTCCATTCAGAGGGGCTGGAGTAGAGGTCAGATGGGGTCTTTCCATTCAGAGGGGCTGGAGTAGAGGTCAGATGGGATCTTTCCATTCAGAGGGCCTGGGGGTAGAGTGCAGATGGAACCTTTCCATTTGGAGGGGCTGGAGTAGAGGTCAGATGGGGTCTTTCCATTCAGAGGGGCTGGAGTAGAGGTCGATGGGGTCTTTCCATTCAGAGGGGCTGGAGTAGAGGTCAGATGGGATCTTTCCATTCAGAGGGGCTCGAGTAGAGGTCAGATGGGGTCTTTCCATTCAGAGGGGCTCGAGTAGAGGTCAGATGGGGTCTTTCCATTCAGAGGGGCTGGAGTAGAGTTTAGATTGGATCTTTCCATTCAGAGGGGCTGGAGTAGAGGTCAGATGGGGTCTTTCCATTCAGAGGGTCCGGGGTAGAGTTTAGATGGGATGTTCCCATTCAGAGAGGCTGGGGTAGAGGTCAGATGGGGTCTTTCCATTCAGAGGGTCTGGGGTAGAGTTTAGAATGGATCCTTCCATTCAGAGGGGCTGGAGTAGAGGTCAGATGGGGTATTTCCATTCAGAGGGTCTGGGGTGGAGTTTAGATGTGATCTTTCCATTCAGAGAGGCTGGGGTAGAGGTCAGGTGGGGTCTTTCCATTCAGAGGGTCTGGGGTAGAGTTTAGATGGGGTATTTCCATTCAGAGAGGCTGGGGTAGAGGTCAGATCGGGTTTTTCCATCAGAGAGGCTGGAGTAGAGGTCAGATGGGGTATTTCCATCCAGAGGGTCTGGGGTAGAGTTTAGATGGGATATTTCCATTCAGAAAGGCTGGGGTAGATGTCAGATGGGGTCTTTCCATTCAGAGGTGCTGGAGTACAGTTCAGATGGGGTATTTCCATTCAGAGGGTCTGGGGTAGAGTTTAGATGGGATCTTTCCATTCAGAGAGGGTGGGGTAGAGGTCCGATGGGGTCTTTCCATTCAGAGTGGCTGGGGTAGAGTTCAGATGGGATCTTTCCATTCAGAGGGGCTGGAGTAGAGGTCAGATGGGTTCTTTCCATTCAGAGGGTCTGTGGTAGAGTTTAGATGGGATCTTTCCATTCAGAGAGGCTGGGGTAGAGGTCAGATGGGGTCTTTCCATTCAGAGGGTCTGGGGTAGAGTTTAGAATGGATCCTTCCATTCAGAGGGGCTGGAGTAGAGGTCAGACGGGATCATTCCATTCAGAGGGGCTGGAGTAGAGGTCAGATGGGGTCTTTCCATTCAGAGGGGCTGGAGTAGAGGTCAGATGGGATCTTTCCATTCAGAGGGCCTGGGGGTAGAGTGCAGATGGAACCTTTCCATTTGGAGGGGCTGGAGTAGAGGTCAGATGGGGTCTTTCCATTCAGAGGGGCTGGAGTAGAGGTCGATGGGGTCTTTCCATTCAGAGGGGCTGGAGTAGAGGTCAGATGGGATCTTTCCATTCAGAGGGGCTCGAGTAGAGGTCAGATGGGGTCTTTCCATTCAGAGGGGCTCGAGTAGAGGTCAGATGGGGTCTTTCCATTCAGAGGGGCTGGAGTAGAGTTTAGATTGGATCTTTCCATTCAGAGGGGCTGGAGTAGAGTTCAGATGTGACCTTTCCATTCAGAGGGTCTGGGTAGAGTTTAGATGGGATCTTTCCATTCAAAGGGGCTGGGATAGAGATCAGATGGGGTCTTTCCATTCAGAGTGGCTGGGATAGAGGTTAAATGGGATCTTTCCATTCAGAGGGGCTGGGGGTAGAGTTTAGATGGGATATGTCCATTCAGAGGGTCTGGGGTAGATGTCAGATGGGGTCTTTCCATTCAGAGGGGCTGGAGTAGAGGTCAGATGGGATCTTTCTATTCAGAGGGGCTGGGGTCGAGTTCAGATGGGGTATTTCCATTCAGAGAGGCTGGGGTAGAGGTCAGATCGGGTTTTTCCATCAGAGAGGCTGGAGTAGAGGTCAGATGGGGTATTTCCATCCAGAGGGTCTGGGGTAGAGTTTAGATGGGATCTTTCCATTCAGAAAGGCTGGGGTAGATGTCAGATGGGGTCTTTCCATTCAGAGGTGCTGGAGTACAGTTCAGATGGGGTATTTCCATTCAGAGGGTCTGGGGTAGAGTTTAGATGGGATCTTTCCATTCAGAGAGGGTGGGGTAGAGGTCCGATGGGGTCTTTCCATTCAGAGTGGCTGGGGTAGAGTTCAGATGGGATCTTTCCATTCAGAGGGTCTGGGTAGAGTTTAGATGGGATCTTTCCATTCAAAGGGGCTGGGATAGAGATCAGATGGGGTCTTTCCATTCAGAGTGGCTGGGATAGAGGTTAAATGGGATCTTTCCATTCAGAGGGGCTGGGGGTAGAGTTCAGTGGGGGGAATTTTGCAGTCAGAGGGGCTGGGTAGAGTTCAGATGGGATCCTTCCATTCAGAGAGGCTGGGTTAGAGTTTAGAATGGATCCTTCCATTCAGAGGGGCTGGAGTAGAGGTCAGATGGGGTATTTCCATTCAGAGGGTCTGGGGTGGAGTTTAGATGTGATCTTTCCATTCAGAGAGGCTGGGGTAGAGGTCAGGTGGGGTCTTTCCATTCAGAGGGTCTGGGGTAGAGTTTAGATGGGGTATTTCCATTCAGAGAGGCTGGGGTAGAGGTCAGATCGGGTTTTTCCATCAGAGAGGCTGGAGTAGAGGTCAGATGGGGTATTTCCATCCAGAGGGTCTGGGGTAGAGTTTAGATGGGATCTTTCCATTCAGAAAGGCTGGGGTAGATGTCAGATGGGGTCTTTCCATTCAGAGGTGCTGGAGTACAGTTCAGATGGGGTATTTCCATTCAGAGGGTCTGGGGTAGAGTTTAGATGGGATCTTTCCATTCAGAGAGGGTGGGGTAGAGGTCCGATGGGGTCTTTCCATTCAGAGTGGCTGGGGTAGAGTTCAGATGGGATCTTTCCATTCAGAGGGGCTGGAGTAGAGGTCAGATGGGGTCTTTCCATTCAGAGGGTCTGTGGTAGAGTTTAGATGGGATCTTTCCATTCAGAGAGGCTGGGGTAGAGGTCAGATGGGGTCTTTCCATTCAGAGGGTCTGGGGTAGAGTTTAGAATGGATCCTTCCATTCAGAGGGGCTGGAGTAGAGGTCAGACGGGATCATTCCATTCAGAGGGGCTGGAGTAGAGGTCAGATGGGGTCTTTCCATTCAGAGGGGCTGGAGTAGAGGTCAGATGGGATCTTTCCATTCAGAGGGCCTGGGGGTAGAGTGCAGATGGAACCTTTCCATTTGGAGGGGCTGGAGTAGAGGTCAGATGGGGTCTTTCCATTCAGAGGGGCTGGAGTAGAGGTCGATGGGGTCTTTCCATTCAGAGGGGCTGGAGTAGAGGTCAGATGGGATCTTTCCATTCAGAGGGGCTCGAGTAGAGGTCAGATGGGGTCTTTCCATTCAGAGGGGCTCGAGTAGAGGTCAGATGGGGTCTTTCCATTCAGAGGGGCTGGAGTAGAGTTTAGATTGGATCTTTCCATTCAGAGGGGCTGGAGTAGAGTTCAGATGTGACCTTTCCATTCAGAGGGTCTGGGTAGAGTTTAGATGGGATCTTTCCATTCAAAGGGGCTGGGATAGAGATCAGATGGGGTCTTTCCATTCAGAGTGGCTGGGATAGAGGTTAAATGGGATCTTTCCATTCAGAGGGGCTGGGGGTAGAGTTCAGTGGGGGGAATTTTGCAGTCAGAGGGGCTGGGTAGAGTTCAGATGGGATCCTTCCATTCAGAGAGGCTGGGTTAGAGTTCAGATGGGGTCTTTCCATTCAGAGGGGCTGGGGGTAGAGTTTAGATGGGATATGTCCATTCAGAGGGTCTGGGGTAGATGTCAGATGGGGTCTTTCCATTCAGAGGGGCTGGAGTAGAGGTCAGATGGGATCTTTCTATTCAGAGGGGCTGGGGTCGAGTTCAGATGGGATCTTTCCATTCAGAGGGGCTGGAGTAGAGGTCAGATGGGGTCTTTCCATTCAGAGGGTCTGGGGTAGAGTTTAGACGGCATCTTTCCATTCAGAATGGCTGGGGTAGAGGTCAGATGGGGTCTTTCCATTCAGAGGTTAGTGTGCCCGAGGAGGCGTAGAAGCAACAGTGCGCAGCGCGTCAAATTGAAGTTGTTAGCATTTTCGTTTACTTTGCCACGCTACTTTGATTACGTTAATTACGTTTATTAAGTGTATGTGAAACTAGAAACCTGCCATCTAGCACTCTAGATCCTAGAATCTGCAAAGTGCTTTGGAATTACTGAACTAGGAAACTAGGATTGAAAATAATTGAAACCAACAAATCTGGAATATATGTTGCATTTTATTTGAAACACAGACTGATTTGTGCTGCATTTGATTTGAACTATATTGTGGAACATAATTCTTGTAATTTCGCGGCATTCCCGCCGACGCAGTCACGCAGACACACAGCTAGGAACTACTGTTCCCAGAGTGCCTGCACGTCGCTTTAAGGAAACGTCAGGCGCTTCTGCACCGGCGCTTCCGCTACGAAGCCGGTCTACGCCGGTCCACGGCGGCACACGGCACACGGCACGAAATGCTGTTGGATTCTCCTTGTAAAAAGTCACCGCAGGCATTTAAACCTCAGGTATGGGTTACCCTAATTTGAGTGATTTACTAGCCCAGGCAATCAAACTACAATGCCAAGTAAAGGTTCAAGACTATATTAACTCCAGACTTGAGCCACCTATACCAAACACCATAGCAAATGAAAATACAGCACCAACAACAGTCCATCACATGAAAAAGCCACTGAAGAACCACAATGTGATTGAACCAGATTACTCGAAACTCAAAATTGCCTTGCTTAATACAAGGTCACAGCCAAAACATGCACAAGAGATTCATGACTACATCATAGATGAGAGGCTAGACATTTTATGCCTTACAGAGACATGGCTCCAAGAAACAATGGGCCCCACCATTGATACAGCAGTACCACCTGATTATAACATTTATTTCAAAAACAGAGAAAATGGTAAGGGTGGAGGAGTGGCGATAATCGCTAAACAAACCCTCAAATTCTTTTCCGCCCCATACAATGCACAGGCTGTGAGGTTATTCACCTCAAATTGACACCTACCCACAATAATTGCACAAACATAATAGTCATCTACAGACCACCTTCCCTAAAATCGGATTTCATTGATGAACGAATCACCATCCTTAATAAACTCAAATCTACCAACACAGAGACCATACTCCTGGGGGATATTAATAGATGGAAGGGAAATCAAAATGACACTCAGGCCATCCCCCTAGAGGAAGACCTAGTTAACTGTGCCTTTACTGTAATCAACAATGGTCCCACCGCTATCACCGGGAATCAGCTTGATTGGATAATCAAAAATAACGCAGAAGTGACGCTGCTAGGAACCTACCCATGTATATGGGCAGACCACTATAAAATCGAAATCCTTCTCACTCTAAAACAAAAAACGGTGAAAATAGACAACTCACCCAAAAAAGTACTTGACAGGAATCTGAAAAAAATCACCAGTACATTGCTAGCAAAAGAAATGGACAAAATCATGACTGAAATTAAAGATCATGATACATGTGAAAACATCATATCGATATATTATCAAGGCATGAAAGAATTACTCGACCTCCAAGCCCCATTGAAAAATAAACTGGTCAGGTCAAATACAAATCACCAAAAATGGTTCAACGACGAAGCTATTAAACTCAAAAAAGAAAAACGGAATCTAGAAAGGAAATGGTTAAAAGAACCATCAGAAACAAATAAAATTAAATGGAAGAATGCCGATCACAGATACAAGACAAAACTCACAGACCTTAAGAAAAATCATTACAATGAACTCATCGACACTGCCTCCAACTCCACTGGCAAACTCTTCCAAATTCTTAAATCCATTGACAAACCTAAGGCACTCACCCCACCCTTCCAGCCGACAGAATTAGATTGTGAGAAAGTTCAAACGGCTTTCCAAAACAAAATCATCAAGGCCACAGAGAATATCCTTAATTGTCAGAGTTATAGTCCACCGACCCAAGACAAACATAATGAAAGCAAGCCTGAATCTGAAACTATTAAATTTCAGTTTAGACCTATAACAATCGAAGAGATGAAGAAAATGCTCTCAAACACCAAAACTAATATTAGAAAACCCAGACATTTTAGCTCCCTTCCTTACAAAAATGGTAAACGCATCTTTCCGGGATCAATCAGTACCTATTATAATCAAAACAGTCATGGCTACCCCATTGCCAAAGAAACCAGAACTAGACCAACAGGATCCTGCAAACCTAAGACCCATTACTAATCGCAATTTCCTCCTGAAAATACTAGATAAAGTGGCCACTGAACAGGTCCAGAGCTATGTAGACGGGAACAATCTGCTGTACCCCCAACAGTCGGGCTTTAGGACAGGCCACAGCACTGAATCAGCCTTATTAGATCTGCAGACCGAGATGCTAGGTATTTTGGACAAGGGCAAATCAGGCCTCCTGATCTTGTTGGATCTCTCGGCAGCCTTTGATCTGCTGGATCACAAGAGGCTCAGAGAGGCCCTAGAACTCTCAGGAAACTGCTCACTAGAGGCAACAGAGTGGATATCATCCTTTCTACAAGACAGACAATCTAGGATTGTCTGGGGAAACAAGGCCTCTGGAACCAAACCGGTGGACTGTGGAGTCCCGCAGGGAGCTAGTTTCTCTCCCCTACTGTTTAACCTGTATATGCAATGCCTATGTACCTTACTAACTCAACTGGGAATATTCTTCACTGATTTCGCCGATGATACTCAATTGGTCTTCGAGCTTAGTGGAGACTATAAACAAGACAGTGAAAAACTTACGACTATATACAACATCGTCGAGGGCTGGATGAAAGACAACGGGATGTGTTTGAATGGAACCAAAACGGAACTAATGATCTTTGGATCCACACACGCCAGAAGAAAACAAACTCCTTCATACGCCGCATTCAGTTTAAAAACTGCCCAAATCCCAATATCTGAGAAAGTAAAGACGTTGGGAGTCTACTTACAAGCCTCACTAGGAGCCGAAGCCCACACAGCTTACTTAAAAAGGAATTGTCAATACCATCAAAAACTCCTGAGAAAAATTAGACCCTTGCTCAACCAAAGAAATAGCATTACTATAGCCAGAGCAATAATATTGTCTAGACTGGACTACGGCAACTCCCTGCTCCTGGGAGCAAACATGAAATGCCTGAAACAATGTCAGGTTATTCAGAATAATGCCGTCAGGACAATCACGGGCAGGCCTAGAAAGGAACACATTACAGGCGATAGGAAAGATCTACACTGGCTGGCCATGGAGGAGAGTATTACTTTTAAATCCCTCACAATGGTCCACAGATGCTTGTATGGCAAAGCCCCAGCGTACTTGAAAAAACACTTCAAGTTGCATGAACCATCCAGAAATTGAAGTTCTTCTAACAAAGGTCTTCTCCAGACAACCCCGGCAAAAAAGCAAAACGGCCTGGGCAAGGCCTTCCCAAACAGAAGCATCCATAAATGGAACGAACTGCCTGCATCCTTAAAATTAGAAACCAACTACATAGACTTCAGAAAGAAGTTAAAGACCCTACTCTTTAAATAAACTGGATTAGCGACCTCTCTCAGCTCCCCATGCTATGATCCTTTGTGTGTCTATTCTTGTCCCGTTTTTGTATTCACTTGTCCTGTCTCTTTGGAATGTGCTCTGATGCCTGCGGGCTTTAGCGCTATACAAATAAACAAACAAACAAACAGAGGGTCTGGGGTAGAGGTCAGATGGGATCTTTCCATTCAGAGGGGCTGGGGTAGAGTTTAGATGGGATCTTTCCATTCAGAGGGGGCTGGAGTAGCGCTCAGATGGGGTCTTTCCATTCAGAGAGGCTGGGGTAGAGGTCAGATGGGGTCTTTCCGTTCAGAGGGTCTGGGGTAGAGGTCAGATGGGGTCTTTCCATTCAGAGGTTCAGGGGTAGAGTTTAGATGGGATATTTCTATTCAGAAGGGCTGGAGTAGAGGTCAGATGGGGACTTTCCATTCAGAGAGGCTGGGGTAGAGGTCACATGGGGTCTTTCCATTCAGAGGGAATGGGGTAGAGTTCAGATGGGATCCTTCCATTCAGAGAGGCTGGAGAAAAGTTCAGATGGGGTATTTCCATTCAGAGAGGCTGGGGTAGAAGTCAGACGGGGTCCTTACATTCAGAGGGTCTGGGGTAGAGTTTAGACGCGATCTTTCCATTCAGAGAGGCTGTGGCAGAGGTCAGATGGGTTCTTTCCATTCAGAGAGGCTGGAGTAGAGGTCAAATGGGATCTTTCCACTCAAAGGGGCTGGGGTAGAGTTCAGTATGTTGAACTTTCCATTCAGACGGGCTGGGTAGATTTCAGATGGGATCCTTCCATTCAGAGAGGCTGGGGTAGAGTTCAGATGGGGTCTTTCCATTCCGAGAGGCTGGGGAAGAGTTTAGTTAGGATCTTTCCGTTCAGAGTGGCAGGGGTAGAGTTTAGATGGGATCTTTCCATTCAGAGGGGCTGGAGAAGAGGTCAGATGGGGTCGTTCCATTCAGAGGGTCTGGGGTAGAGTTCAGATGTGATCTTTCCATTCAGAGGGGCTGGAGTAGAGGTCAGATGGGGACTTTCCATTCAGAGGTGCTGGAGTACAGTTCAGATGGGGTCTTTCCATTCAGAGGGTCTGGGGTAGAGTTTAGATGGGATCCTTCCATTCAGAGGGGCTGGAGTAGAGGTCAGATGGGATCTTTCCATTCAGAGGGGCTGGAGTAGAGTTTAGATGGTATCTTTCCATTCAGAGGGTCTGGGGTAGAGGTCAGATGGGGTATTTCCATTCAGAGGTGCTGGAGTACAGTTCAGATGGGGTCTTTCTATTCAGAGGGTCTGGGGTAGAGTTTAGATGAGATCCTTCCATTCAGAGTTGCTGGAGTAGAGGTCAGATGGGATCTTTCCATTCAGGGAGGCTGGGGTAGAGGTCAGATGGGATCTTCCCATTCAGAGGGGCTAGGGTAGAGGTCAGATGGGGTCTTTCCATTCAGAGGGGCTGGAGTAGAGGTCAGATGGGGTCTTTCCATTCAAAGGGGCTGGAGTCGAGGTCAGATGGGATCTTTCCATTCAGAGGATCTGGGGAAGAGGTCAGATGGGGTCTTTCCATTCAGAGGGGCTGGAGTAGAGGTCAGATGGTACCTTTCCATTCAGAGGGGCTGGGGTAGAGGTTAGATGGGGTCTTTCCATTCAGAGGGTCTGGAATAAAGTTTAGATGGGATCTTTCCATTCAGAGAGGCTGAGGTAGAGGTCAGATGGGGTCTTTCCATTCAGAGGGCCCGGAGTAGAGGTCAGATGGGGTCTTTCCATTCAGAGAGGCTGGGTTAGAGGTCAGATGGGGTCTTTCCATTCAGAGGTGCTGGAGTACAGTTCAGATGGGGTCTTTCCATTCAGATTGTCTGGGGTAGAGTTCAGATGTGATCTTTCCATTCAGAGTGGCTGGAGTAGTGGTCAGATGGGGTCTTTCCATTCAGAGGTGCTGGAGTACAGTTCAGATGGGGTCTTTACATTCAGAGGGTCTGGGGTAGAGGTCAGATGGGGTCTTTCCATTCAGAGGGTCAGGGGTAGAGTTTAGATGGGATCTTTCTATTCAGAAGGGCTGGAGTAGAGGTCAGATGGGGATTTTCCATTCAGAGAGGCTAGGGTAGAGGTCAGATGGGGTCTTTCCATTCAGAGGGAATGGGGTAGAGTTCAGAGGGGATCCTTCCATTCAGAGAGGCTGGAGAAAAGTTCAGATGGGGTATTTCCATTCAGAGAGGCTGGGGTAGAAGTCAGATGGGGTCCTTACATTCAGAGGGTCTGGGGTACAGTTTAGACGGGATCTTTCCATTCAGAGAGGCTGGGGCAGAGGTCAGATGGGTTCTTTCCATTCAGAGAAGCTGGAGTAGAGGTCAGATGGGATCTTTCCACTCAAAGGGGCTGGGGTAGAGTTCAGTAGGTGGAACTTTCCATTCAGAGGAGCTGGGTAGAGTTCAGATGGGATCCTTCCATTCAGAGAGGCTGGGGTAGAGTTCAGATGGGGTCTTTCCATTCCGAGGGTCTGGGGTAGAGGTCAGATGGGGTCTTTCCATTCAGAGGGTCAGGGGTAGAGTTTAGATGGGATCTTTCTATTCAGAAGGGCTGGAGTAGAGGTCAGATGGGGATTTTCCATTCAGAGAGCCTAGGGTAGAGGTCAGATGGGGTCTTTCCATTCAGAGGGAATGGGGTAGAGTTCAGAGGGGATCCTTCCATTCAGAGAGGCTGGAGAAAAGTTCAGATGGGGTATTTCCATTCAGACAGGCTGGGGTAGAAGTCAGATGGGGTCCTTACATTCAGAGGGTCTGGGGTACAGTTTAGACGGGATCTTTCCATTCAGAGAGGCTGGGGCAGAGGTCAGATGGGTTCTTTCCATTCAGAGAGGCTGGAGTAGAGGTCAGATGGGATCTTTCCGCTCAAAGGGGCTGGGGTAGAAGTCAGATGGGGTCCTTACATTCAGAGGGTCTGGGGTACAGTTTAGACGGGATCTTTCCATTCAGAGAGGCTGGGGCAGAGGTCAGATGGGTTCTTTCCATTCAGAGAGGCTGGAGTAGAGGTCAGATGGGATCTTTCCACTCAAAGGGGCTGGGGTAGAGTTCAGTAGGTGGAACTTTCCATTCAGAGGAGCTGGGTAGAGTTTAGATGGGATCCTTCCATTCAGAGAGGCTGGGGTAGAGTTCAGATGGGGTCTTTCCATTCCGAGGGTCTGGGGTAGAGGTCAGATGGGGTCTTTCCATTCAGAGGGTCAGGGGTAGAGTTTAGATGGGATCTTTCTATTCAGAAGGGCTGGAGTAGAGGTCAGATGGGGATTTTCCATTCAGAGAGGCTAGGGTAGAGGTCAGATGGGGTCTTTCCATTCAGAGGGAATGGGGTAGAGTTCAGAGGGGATCCTTCCATTCAGAGAGGCTGGAGAAAAGTTCAGATGGGGTATTTCCATTCAGAGAGGCTGGGGTAGAAGTCAGATGGGGTCCTTACATTCAGAGGGTCTGGGGTACAGTTTAGACGGGATCTTTCCATTCAGAGAGGCTGGGGCAGAGGTCAGATGGGTTCTTTCCATTCAGAGAGGCTGGAGTAGAGGTCAGGTGGGATCTTTCCACTCAAAGGGGCTGGGGTAGAGTTCAGTAGGTGGAACTTTCCATTCAGAGGAGCTGGGTAGAGTTCAGATGGGATCCTTCCATTCAGAGAGGCTGGGGTAGAGTTCAGATGGGGTCTTTCCATTCCGAGAGGCTGGGGTAGAGTTTAGATGGGATCTTTCCGTTCAGAGTGGCTGGGGTAGAGTTTAGATGGGATCTTTCCATTCAGAGGGTCTGGAGTAGAGGTCAGATGGGGTCTTTCCATTCAGAGGGTCTGGGGTAGAGTTCAGATGTGATCTTTCCATTCAGAGGGGCTGGAGTAGAGGTCAGATGGGGTCTTTCCATTCAGAGGTGCTGGAGTACAGTTCAGATGGGGTCTTTCCATTCAGAGGGTCTGGGGTAGAGTTTAGATGGGATCCTTCCATTCAGAGGGGCTGGAGTAGAGGTCAGATGGGATCTTTCCATTCAGTGGGGCTGGAGTCGAATTTAGATGGGATCTTTCCATTCAGAGGGTCTGGGGTAGAGGTCAGATGGGGTATTTCCATTCAGAGGTGCTGGAGTACAGTTCAGATGGGGTCATTCTATTCAGAGGGTCTGGGGTAGAGTTTAGATGGGATCCTTCCATTCAGAGTTGCTGGAGTAGAGGTCATATGGGATCTTTCCATTCAGGGGGGCTGGGGTAGAGGTCAGATGGGATCTTCCCATTCAGAGGGGCTAGGGTATAGCTCAGATGGGGTCTTCCCATTTAGAGGGGCTGGAGTAGAGGTCAGATGGGGTCTTTACATTCAGAGGGGCTGGAGTCGAGGTCGGAGGGGATCTTTCCATTCAGAGGGGCTGGGGAAGAGGTCAGATGGGGTCTTTCCATTCAGAGGGGCTGGAGTAGAGGTCAGATGGGGTCTTTCCATTCAGAGGGCCCGGGGTAGAGGTTAGATGGGGTCTTTCCATTCAGAGAGGCTGGGTTAGAGGTCAGATGGGGTCTTTCCATTCAGAGGTGCTGGAGGCTGGAGTACAGTTCAGATGGGGTCTTTCCATTCAGATTGTCTGGGGTAGAGTTCAGATGTGATCTTTCCATTCAGAGGGGCTGGAGTAGAGGTCAGATGGGGTCTTTCCATTCAGAGGTGCTGGAGTACAGTTCAGATGGGGTGTTTACATTCAGAGGGCCTGGAGTAGAGGTCAGATGGGGTCTTTCCATTCAGAGTAGCTGGAGTAGAGGTCAGATGGGGGCTTTCCATTCAGAGGGGCTGGGGCTAGAGTTCAGTCGGGGGATCTTTACATTCAGAGGGGCTGGAGTAGAGGTCAGATGGGGTCTTTCCATTCAGAGTGTCTGGGGAAATATTTACATGGGATCTTTCCATTCAGAGAGGCTGGGGTAGAGATCAGATGGGGTCTTTCCATTCAGAGAGTGTGGGGTAGAGTTTAGAATGGATCCTTCCATTCAGAGGGGCTGGAGTAGAGGTCAGATGGGGTCTTTCCATTCAGAGAGGCTGGGGTGGAGGTCAGATGGGGTCTTTCCTTTCAGAGGGTCTGGGGTAGAGTTTAGATGAGATCTTTCCATTCAGAGGGGCTAGAGTACAGTTCAGATGGGGCATTTCCATTCAGAGAGGCTGTGGTAGAGGTCAGATCGGGTCTTTCCATTCAGAGAGGCTGGAGTAGAGGTCAGATGGGGTATTTCCATCAAGAGGGTCTGGGGTAGAGTTTAGATGGGATCTTTCCATTCAGAGGTGCTGGAGTACAGTTCAGATGGGACCTTTCCATTCAGAGGGGCTGGATTAGAGGTCAGATGGGGTCTTTCCATTCAGAGGGGCTGGAGTAGAGGTCAGATGGGATATTTCCACTGAGAGGGGCTTGGGTAGAGGTCAGATGGGGTCTTTCCATTCAGAGGGTCTGGAGTAGAGTTTAGATGAGATCTTTCCATTCAGAAAGGCTGGGGTAGAGGTCAGATGCGGTCTTTACATTCAGAGGGCCAGGAGTAGAGGTCAGATGGGGTCTTTCCATTCAGAGTGGCTGGAGTAGAGGTCAGATGGGGTCTTTCCATTCAGAGGGGCTGGGGCTAGAGTTCAGTGGGGGGATATTTGCAGTCGGAGGGGCTGGAGTAGAGGTCAGATGGGATCTTTCCATTCAGAGAGGCTGGGGTAGAGGTTAGATGGGGTCTTTCCATTCAGCGGGGCTGGGGTAGAGTTGAGATGTGATCTTTCCATTCAGAGGGTCTGGGGTAGAGGTCAGATGGGGTCTTTCCATTCAGAGGGTCTGGGGTAGAGTTTAGATGGGATCTTTCCTTTCACAGAGGCTGGGGTACGGTTCAGATGGGGTCTTTCCATTCAGAGGGTCTGGGGTAGAGTTTAGAGGGGATCTTTCCATTCAGAGAGGGTGGGGTAGAGGTCAGATGGGGTATTTCCATTCAGAGTGGCTGGGGTAGAGTTCAGATGGGATCTCTCCATTCAGAGGGGCTGGAGTAGAGGCCCGATGGGGTCTTTCCATTCAGAGTGGCTGGAGTAGAGGTCAGATGGGGTCTTTCCATTCAGAGGGGCTGAGGCTAAAGTTCAGTCGGGGGATCTTTACATTCAGAGGGGCTGGAGTAGAGGTTAGATGGGGTCTTTCCATTCAGAGTGTCTGGGGAAGAATTTAGATGGGATCTTTCCATTCAGAGAGGCTGGGGTAGAGGTCAGATGGGGTCTTTCCATTCAGAGGGTCTGGGGTAGAGTTTAGAATGGATCCTTCCATTCAGAGGGGCTGGAGCAGAGGTCAGATGGGGTCTTTCCATTCAGAGAGGCTGGGGTGGAGGTCAGATGGGGTCTTTCCTTTCAGAGGGTCTGAGGTAGAGTTTAGATGAGATCTTTCCATTCAGAGGGGCTGGAGTACAGTTCAGATGGGACATTTCCATTCAGAGAGGCTGGGGTAGAGGTCAGATCGGGTCTTTCCATCCAGAGAGGCTGGAGTAGAGGTCAGATGGGGTATTTCCATCCAGAGGGTCTGGGGTAGAGTTTAGATGGGATCTTTCCATTCAGAGAGGCTGGGCTAGAGGTCAGATGGGGTCTTTCCATTCAGAGGTGCTGGAGTACAGTTCAGATGGGACCTTTCCATTCAGAGGGGCTGGAGTAGAGGTCAGATGGGGTCTTTCCATTCAGAGGGGCTAGAGTAGAGGTCAGATGGGATCTTTCCACTGAGAGGGGCTGGGGTAGAGGTCAGATGGGGTCTTTCCATTCAGAGGGTCTGGAGGAGAGTTTAGATGGGATCTTTCCATTCAGAGAGGCTGGGGTAGAGGTCAGATGGGGTCTTTACATTCAGAGGGCCTGGAGTAGAGGTCAGATGGGGTCTTTCCATTCAGAGTGGCTGGAGTAGAGGTCAGATGGGGTCTTTCCATTCAGAAGGGCTGGGGCTAGAGTTCAGTGGGGGGATCTTTGCAGTCAGAGGGGCTGGAGTAGATGTCAGATGGGGTCTTTCCATTCAGAGGGGCTGGAGTAGAGGTCAGATGGGGTCTTTCCATTCAGAGAGGCTGGGGTAGAGGTTATATGGGGTCTTTCCATTCAGCGGGGCTTGAGTAGAGGTCAGATGGGGTATTTCCATTCAGAGGGGCTGGGGTAGAGTTGAGATGTGATCTTTCCATTCAGAGGGTCTGGGGTAGAGGTCAGATGGGGTCTTTCCATTCAGAGGGTCTGGGGTAGAGTTTAGATGGGATCTTTCCTTTCAGAGAGGGTGGGGTAGAGGTCAGATGGGGTCTTTCCATTCAGAGGGTCTGGGGTAGAGTTTAGATGGGATCTTTCCATTCAGAGAGGGTGGGGTAGAGGTCAGATGGGTTCTTTCCATCCAGAGAGGCTGGAGTAGAGGTCAGATGGGGTCTTTCCATTCAGAGGGTCTGGGGTAGAGTTCAGATGGGGTATTTCCATTCAGAGAGGCTGGGGTAGAATTCAGATGGGGTCCTTACATTCAGAGGGTCTGGGGTAGAGTTTAGACGGGATCTTTCCATTCAGAGAGGCTGGGGCAGAGGTCAGATGGGTGCTTTCCATTCAGAGAGGCTGGAGTAGAGGTTAGATGGGATCTTTCCACTCAAAGGGGCTGGGGTGGAGTTCAGTAGGTGGAACTTTCCATTCAGAGGGGCTGGGTAGAGTTCAGATGGGATCCTTCCATTCAGAGAGGCTGGGGTAGAGTTCAGATGGGGTCTTTCCATTCCGAGAGGCTGGGGTAGAGTTTAGATGGAATCTTTCCGTTCAGAGTGGCAGGGGTAGAGTTTAGATGGGATCTTTCCATTCAGAGGGGCTGGACAAGAGGTCAGATGGGGTTGTTCCATTCAGAGGGTCTGGGGTAGAGTTCAGATGTGATCTTTCCATTCAGAGGGGCTGGAGTAGAGGTCAGATGGGGTCTTTCCATTCAGAGGTGCTGGAGTACAGTTCAGATGGGGTCTTTCCATTCAGAAGGTCTGGGGTAGAGTTTAGATGGGATCCTTCCATTCAGAGGGGCTGGAGTAGAGGTCAGATGGGATCATTCCATTCAGAGGGGCTGGAGTAGAGTTTAGATGGGATCTTTCCATTCAGAGGGTCTGGGGTAGAGGTCAGATGGGGTATTTCCATTTGGAGGTGCTAGAGTACAGTTCAGATGGGGTCTTTCTATTCAGAGGGTCTGGGGTAGAGTTTAGATGGGATCCTTCCATTCAGAGTTGCTGGAGTAGAGGTCAGATGGGATCTTTCCATTCAGGGGGGCTGGGGTAGAGGTCAGATGGGATCTTCCCATTCAGAGGGGCTAGGGTAGAGGTCAGATGGGGTCTTTCCATTCAGAGGGGCTGGAGTAGAGGTCAGATGGGGTCTTCCCATTCAGAGGGGCTGGAGTCGAGGTCAGATGGGATCTTTCCATTCAGAGGGGCTGGAGAAGAGGTCAGATGGGGTCTTTCCATTCAGAGGGGCTGGAGTAGAGGTCAGATGGGACCTTTCCATTCAGAGGGGCTGGGGTAGAGGTTAGATGGGGTCTTTCCATTCAGAGGGTCTGGAATAAAGTTTAGATGGGATCTTTCCATTCAGAGAGGCTGGAGTAGAGGTCAGATGGGGTCTTTCCATTCAGAGGGCCCGGAGTAGAGGTCAGATGGGGTCTTTCCATTCAGAGAGGCTGGGTTAGAGGTCAGATGGGGTCTTTCCATTCAGAGGTGCTGGAGTACAGTTCAGATGGGGTCTTTCCATTCAGATTGTCTGGGGTAGAGTTCAGATGTGATCTTTCCATTCAGAGGGGCTGGAGTAGAGGTCAGATGGGGTCTTTCCATTCACAGGTGCTGGAGTACAGTTCGGATGGGGTCTTTACATTCAGAGGGCCTGGAGTAGAGGTCAGATGGGGTCTTTCCATTCAGAGTGGCTGGAGTAAAGGTCAGATGGGGTCTTTCCATTCAGAGGGTCTGGGGTAGAGGTCAGATGGGGTCTTTCCATTCAGAGGGTCAGGGGTAGAGTTTAGATGGGATCTTTCTATTCAGAAGGGCTGGAGTAGAGGTCAGATGGGGATTTTCCATTCAGAGAGGCTAGGGTAGAGGTCAGGTGGGGTCTTTCCATTCAGAGGGAATGGGGTAGAGTTCAGAGGGGATCCTTCCATTCAGAGAGGCTGGAGAAAAGTTCAGATGGGGTATTTCCATTCAGAGAGGCTGGGGTAGAAGTCAGATGGGGTCCTTACATTCAGAGGGT
This sequence comes from Ambystoma mexicanum, assembly GCF_040938575.1. Lineage (NCBI taxonomy): Eukaryota > Metazoa > Chordata > Amphibia > Caudata > Ambystomatidae > Ambystoma > Ambystoma mexicanum. The sequence goes on along the minus strand of NC_090929.1, from coordinate 1,720,698,884 downwards.
CTGGGGTACAGTTTAGACGGGATCTTTCCATTCAGAGAGGCTGGGGCAGAGGTCAGATGGGTTCTTTCCATTCAGAGAGGCTGGAGTAGAGGTCAGATGGGATCTTTCCACTCAAAGGGGCTGGGGTAGAGTTCAGTAGGTGGAACTTTCCATTCAGAGGAGCTGGGTAGAGTTCAGATGGGATCCTTCCATTCAGAGAGGCTGGGGTAGAGTTCAGATGGGGTCTTTCCATTCCGAGAGGCTGGGGTACAGTTTAGATGGGATCTTTCCGTTCAGAGTGGCTGGGGTAGAGTTTAGATGGGATCTTTCCATTCAGAGGGTCTGGAGTAGAGGTCAGATGGGGTCTTTCCATTCAGAGGGTCTGGGGTAGAGTTCAGATGTGATCTTTCCATTCAGAGGGGCTGGAGTAGAGGTCATATGGGGTCTTTCCATTCAGAGGTGCTGGAGTACAGTTCAGATGGGGTCTTTCCATTCAGAGGGTCTGGGGTAGAGTTTAGATGGGATCCTTCCATTCAGAGGGGCTGGAGTAGCGATCAGATGGGATCTTTCCATTCAGTGGGGCTGGAGTCGAATTTAGATGGGATCTTTCCATCATTCAGAGGGTCTGGGGTAGAGGTCAGATGGGGTATTTCCATTCAGAGGTGCTGGAGTACAGTTCAGATGGGGTCTTTCTATTCAGAGGGTCTGGGGTAGAGTTTAGATGGGATCCTTCCATTCAGAGTTGCTGGAGTAGAGGTCATATGGGATCTTTCCATTCAGGGGGGCAGGGGTAGAGGTCAGATGGGATCTTCCCATTCAGAGGGGCTAGGGTAGAGCTCAGATGGGGTCTTTACATTTAGAGGGGCTGGAGTAGAGGTCAGATGGGGTCTTTCCATTCAGAGGGGCTGGAGTTGAGGTCGGATGGGATCTTTCCATTCAGAGGGGCTGGGGAAGAGGTCAGATGGGGTCTTTCCATTCAGACGGGCTGGAGTAGAGGTCAGATGGGGTCTTTCCATTCAGAGGGCCCGGGGTAGAGGTTAGATGGGGTCCTTCCATTCAGAGAGGCTGGGTTAGAGGTCAGATGGGGTCTTTCCATTCAGAGGTGCTGGAGGCTGGAGTACAGTTCAGATGGGGTCTTTCCATTCAGATTGTCTGGGGTAGAGTTCAGATGTGATCTTTCCATTCAGAGGGGCTGGAGTAGAGGTCAGATGGGGTCTTTCCATTCAGAGGTGCTGGAGTACAGTTCAGATGGGGTGTTTACATTCAGAGGGCCTGGAGTAGAGGTCAGATGGGGTCTTTCCGTTCAGAGTAGCTGGAGTAGAGGTCAGATGGGGTCTTTCCATTCAGAGGGGCTGGGGCTAGAGTTCAGTCGGGGGATCTTTACATTCAGAGGGGCTGGAGTAGAGGTCAGATGGGGTCTTTCCATTCAGAGTGTCTGGGGAAAAATTTACATGGGATCTTTCCATTCAGAGAGGCTGGGGTAGAGGTCAGATGGGGTCTTTCCATTCAGAGAGTGTGGGGTAGAGTTTAGAATGGATCCTTCCATTCAGAGGGGCTGGAGTAGAGGTCAGATGGGGTCTTTCCATTCAGAGAGGCTGGGGTGGAGGTCAGATGGGGTCTTTCCTTTCAGAGGGTCTGGGGTAGAGTTTAGATGAGATCTTTCCATTCAGAGGGGCTAGAGTACAGTTCAGATGGGGCATTTCCATTCAGAGAGGCTGTGGTAGAGGTCAGATCGGGTCTTTCCATTCAGAGAGGCTGGAGTAGAGGTCAGATGGGGTATTTCCATCAAGAGGGTCTGGGGTAGAGTTTAGATGGGATCTTTCCATTCAGAGGTGCTGGAGTACAGTTCAGATGGGACCTTTCCATTCAGAGGGGCTGGATTAGAGGTCAGATGGGGTCTTTCCATTCAGAGGGGCTGGAGTAGAGGTCAGATGGGATATTTCCATTGAGAGGGGCTTGGGTAGAGGTCAGATGGGGTCTTTCCATTCAGAGGGTCTGGAGTAGAGTTTAGATGGGATCTTTCCATTCAGAGAGGCTGGGGTAGAGGTCAGATGCGGTCTTTACATTCAGAGGGCCGGGAGTAGAGGTCAGATGGGGTCTTTCCATTCAGAGTGGCTGGAGTAGAGGTCAGATGGGGTCTTTCCATTCAAAGGGGCCGGGGCTAGAGGTCAGTGGGGGGATCTTTGCAGTCAGAGGGGCTGGAGTAGAGGTCAGATGGGATCTTTCCATTCAGAGAGGCTGGGGTAGAGGTTAGATGGGGTCTTTCCATTCAGCGGGGTTTGAGTAGAGGTCAGATGGGGTCTTTCCATTCAGAGGGGCTGGGGTAGAGTTGAGATGTGATCTTTCCATTCAGAGGGGCTGGGGTAGAGGTCAGATGGGGTCTTTCCATTCAGAGGGTCTGGGGTAGAGTTTAGATGGGATCTTTCCTTTCAGAGAGGCTGGGGTACGGTTCAGATGGGGTCTTTCCATTCAGAGGGTCTGGGGTAGAGTTTAGAGGGGATCTTTCCATTCAGAGAGGGTGGGGTAGAGGTCAGATGGGGTATTTCCATTCAGAGTGGCTGGGGTAGAGTTCAGATGGGATCTCTCCATTCAGAGGGCCTGGAGTAGAGGCCCGATGGGGTCTTTCCATTCAGAGTGGCTGGAGTAGAGGTCAGATGGGGTCTTTCCATTCAGAGGGGCTGAGGCTAAAGTTCAGTGGGGGATCTTTACATTCAGAGGGGCTGGAGTAGAGGTTAGATGGGGTCTTTCCATTCAGAGTGTCTGGGGAAGAATTTAGATGGGATCTTTCCATTCAGAGAGGCTGGGGTAGAGGTCAGATGGGGTCTTTCCATTCAGAGGGTCTGGGGTAGAGTTTAGAATGGATCCTTCCATTCAGAGGGGCTGGAGTAGAGGTCAGATGGGGTCTTTCCATTCAGAGAGGCTGGGGTGGAGGTCAGATGGGGTCTTTCCTTTCAGAGGGTCTGAGGTAGAGTTTAGATGAGATCTTTCCATTCAGAGGGGCTGGAATACAGTTCAGATGGGACATTTCCATCCAGAGAGGCTGGAATAGAGGTCAGATGGGGTATTTCCATCCAGAGGGTCTGGGGTAGAGTTTAGATGGGATCTTTCCATTCAGAGAGGCTGGGTTAGAGGTCAGATGGGGTCTTTCCATTCAGAGGTGCTGGAGTACAGTTCAGATGGGACCTTTCCATTCAGAGGGGCTGGAGTAGAGGTCAGATGGGGTCTTTCCATTCAGAGGGGCTAGAGTAGAGGTCAGATGGGATCTTTCCACTGAGAGGGGCTGGGGTAGAGGTCAGATGGGGTCTTTCCATTCAGAGGGTCTGGAGGAGAGTTTAGATGGGATCTTTCCATTCAGAGAGGCTGGGGTAGAGGTCAGATGGGGTCTTTACATTCAGAGGGCCTGGAGTAGAGGTCAGATGGGGTCTTTCCATTCAGAGTGGCTGGAGTAGAGGTCAGATGGGGTCTTTCCATTCAGAAGGGCTGGGGCTAGAGTTCAGTGGGGGGGATCTTTGCAGTCAGAGGGGCTGGAGTAGATGTCAGATGGGGTCTTTCCATTCAGAGGGGCTGGAGTAGAGGTCAGATGGGGTCATTCCATTCAGAGAGGCTGTGGTAGAGGTTATATGGGGTCTTTCCATTCAGCGGGGCTTGAGTAGAGGTCAGATGGGGTCTTTCCATTCAGAGGGGCTGGGGTAGAGTTGAGATGTGATCTTTCCATTCAGAGGGTCTGGGGTAGAGGTCAGATGGGGTCTTTCCATTCAGAGGGTCTGGGGTAGAGTTTAGATGGGATCTTTCCTTTCAGAGAGGGTGGGGTAGAGGTCAGATGGGGTCTTTCCATTCAGAGGGTCTGGGGTAGAGTTTAGATGGGATCTTTCCATTCAGAGAGGGTGGGGTAGAGGTCAGATGGGTTTTTTCCATCCAGAAAGGCTGGAGTAGAGGTCAGATGGGGTGTTTCCATTCAGAGGGTCTGGGGTAGAGTTCAGATGGGGTATTTCCATTCAGAGAGGCTGGGGTAGAATTCAGATGGGGTCCTTACATTCAGAGGGTCTCGGGTAGAGTTTAGACGGGATCTTTCCATTCAGAGAGGCTGGGGCAGAGGTCAGATGGGTGCTTTCCATTCAGAGAGGCTGGAGTAGAGGTCAGATGGGATCTTTCCACTCAAAGGGGCTGGGGTGGAGTTCAGTAGGTGGAACTTTCCATTCAGAGGGGCTGGGTAGAGTTCAGATGGGATCCTTCCATTCAGAGAGGCTGGGGTAGAGTTCAGATGGGGTCTTTCCATTCCGAGAGGCTGGGGTAGAGTTTAGATGGAATCTTTCCGTTCAGAGTGGCAGGGGTAGAGTTTAGATGGGATCTTTCCATTCAGAGGGGCTGGACAAGAGGTCAGATGGGGTTGTTCCATTCAGAGGGTCTGGGGTAGAGTTCAGATGTGATCTTTCCATTCAGAGGGGCTGGAGTAGAGGTCAGATAGGGTCTTTCCATTCAGAGGTGCTGGAGTATAGTTCAGATGGGGTCTTTCCATTCAGAAGGTCTGGGGTAGAGTTTAGATGGGATCCTTCCATTCAGAGGGGCTGGAGTAGAGGTCAGATGGGATCTTTCCATTCAGAGGGGCTGGAGTAGAGTTTAGATGGGATCTTTCCATTCAGAGGGTCTGGGGTAGAGGTCAGATGGGGTATTTCCATTTGGAGGTGCTAGAGTACAGTTCAGATGGGGTCTTTCTATTGAGAGGGTCTGGGGTAGAGTTTAGATGGGATCCTTCCATTCAGAGTTGCTGGAGTAGAGGTCAGATGGGATCTTTCCATTCAGGGGGGCTGGGGTAGAGGTCAGATGGGATCTTCCCATTCAGAGGGGCTAGGGTAGAGGTCAGATGGGGTCTTTCCATTCAGAGGGGCTGGAGTAGAGGTCAGATGGGGTCTTTCCATTCAGAGGGGCTGGAGTCGAGGTCAGATGGGATCTTTCCATTCAGAGGGGCTGGAGAAGAGGTCAGATGGGGTCTTTCCATTTAGAGGGGCTGTAGTAGAGGTCAGATGGGACCTTTCCATTCAGAGGGGCTGGGGTAGAGGTTAGATGGGGTCTTTCCATTCAGAGGGTCTGGAATAAAGTTTAGATGGGATCTTTCCATTGAGAGACGGGTGTAGAGGTCAGATGGGGTCTTTCCATTCAGAGGGCCCGGAGTAGAGGTCAGATGGGGTCTTTCCATTCAGAGAGGCTGGGTTAGAGGTCAGATGGGGTCTTTCCATTCAGAGGTGCTGGAGTACAGTTCAGATGGGGTCTTTCCATTCAGATTGTCTGGGGTAGAGGTCAGATGTGATCTTTCCATTCAGAGGGGCTGGAGTAGAGGTCAGATGGGGTCTTTCCATTCAGAGGTGCTGGAGTACAGTTCAGATGGGGTCTTTACATTCAGAGGGCCTGGAGTAGAGGTCAGATGGGGTCTTTCCATTCAGAGTGGCTGGAGTAGAGGTCAGATGGGGTCTTTCCATTCAGAGGGTCTGGGGTAGAGGTCAGATGGGGTCTTTCCATTCAGAGGGTCAGGGGTAGAGTTTAGATGGGATCTTTCTATTCAGAAGGGCTGGAGTAGAGGTCAGATGGGGTCTTTCCATTCAGAGGGAATGGGGTAGAGTTCAGAGGGGATCCTTCCATTCAGAGAGGCTGGAGAAAAGTTCAGATGGGGTATTTCCATTCAGAGAGGCTGGGGTAGAAGTCAGATGGGGTCCTTACATTCAGAGGGTCTGGGGTGGAGTTTAGACGGGATCTTTCCATTCAGCAAGGCTGGGGCAGAGGTCAGATGGGTTCTTTCCATTCAGAGAGACTGGAGTAGAGGTCAGATGGGATCTTTCCACTCAAAGGGGCTGGGGTAGAGTTCAGTAGGTGGAACCTTCCATTCAGAGGGGCTGGGTAGAGTTCAGATGGGATCCTTCCATTCAGAGAGGCTGGGGTAGAGTTCAGATGGGGTCTTTCCATTCCGAGAGGCTGGGGTAGAGTTTAGATGGGATCTTTCCGTTCAAAGTGGCTGGGGTAGAGTTTAGATGGGATCTTTCCATTCAGAGGGGCTGGAGTAGAGGTCAGATGGGGTCTTTCCATTCAGAGGGGCTGGAGTAGAGGTCAGATGGGATCTTTCCATTGAGAGGGGCTGGGGTAGAGGTCAGATGGGGTCTTTCCATTCAGAGGGTTTGGAGTAGAGTTTAGATGGGATCTTTCCATTGAGAGGGGCTGAGGTAGAGGTCAGATGGGGTCTTTCCATTCAGAGGGTCTGGAGTAGAGGTCAGATGGGATCTTTCCACTCAAAGGGGCTGGGGTAGAGTTCAGTAGGTGGAACTTTCCATTCAGAGGGGCTGGGTAGAGTTCAGATGGGATCCTTCCATTCAGAGAGGCTGGGGTAGAGTTCAGATGGGGTCTTTCCATTCCGAGAGGCTGGGGTAGAGTTTAGATGGGATCTTTCCGTTCAAAGTGGCTGGGGTAGAGTTTAGATGGGATCTTTCCATTCAGAGGGGCTGGAGTAGAGGTCAGATGGGGTCTTTCCATTCAGAGGGTCTGGGGTAGAGTTCAGATGTGATCTTTCCATTCAGAGGGGCTGGAGTAGAGGTCAGATGGGGTCTTTCCATTCAGAGGTGCTGGAGTACAGTTCAGATGGGGTCTTTCCATTCAGAGGGTCTGGGGTAGAGTTTAGATGGGATCCTTCCATTCAAAGGGGCTGGAGTAGAGGTCAGATGGGATCTTTCCATTCAGAGGGGCTGGAGTAGAGTTTAGATGGGATCTTTCCATTCAGAGGGTCTGGGGTAGAGTTTAGATGGGATCCTTCCATTCAGAGTTGCTGGAGTAGAGGTCAGATGGGATCTTTCCATTCAGGGGGGCTGGGGTAGAGGTCACATGGGATCTTCCCATTCAGAGGGGCTAGGGTAGAGCTCAGATGGCGTCTTTCCATTCAGAGGGGCTGGAGTAGAGGTCAGATGGGGTCTTTCCATTCAGAGGGGCTGGAGTCAAGGTCAGATGGGATCTTTCCATTTAGACGGGCTGGGGAAGAGGTCAGATGGGGTCTTTCTATTCAGAGGGGCTGGAGTAGAGGTCAGATGGGACCTTTCCATTCGGAGGGGCTGGGGTAGAGGTTAGATGGGGTCTTTCCATTCAGAGGGTCTGGAATAAAGTTTAGATGGGATCTTTCCATTCAGAGAGGCTGGGGTAGAGGTCAGATGGGGTCTTTCCATTCAGAGGGCCCGGAGTAGAGGTCAGATGGGGTCTTTCCTTTCAGAGAGGCTGGGTTAGAGGTCAGATGGGGTCTTTACATTCAGAGGTGCTGGAGTACAGTTCAGATGGGGTGTTTCCATTCAGATTGTCTGGGGTAGAGTTCAGATGTGATCTTTCCATTCAGAGGAGCTGGAGTAGAGGTCAGATGGGGTCTTTCCATTCAGAGGTGCTGGAGTACAGTTCAGATGGGGTGTTTACATTCAGAGGGCCTGGAGTACAGTTCAGATGGGGTGTACCATTCAGATTGTCTGGGGTAGAGGTCAGATGGGGTCTTTCCTTTCAGAGAGGCTGGGTTAGAGGTCAGATGGGGTCTTTACATTCAGAGGGGCTGGGTTAGAGGTCAGATGGGGTCTTTACATTCAGAGGTGCTGGAGTACAGTTCAGATGGGGTGTTTCCATTCAGATTGTCTGGGGTAGAGTTCAGATGTGATCTTTACATTCAGAGTGGCTGGAGTAGAGGTCAGATGGGGTCTTTCCATTCAGAGGGGCTGGGGTAGAGGTTAGATGGGGTCTTTCTATTCAGAGGGTCTGGAATAAAGTTTAGATGGGATCTTTCCATTCAGAGAGGCTGGGGTAGAGGTCAGATGGGGTCTTTCCATTCAGAGGGCCCGGAGTAGAGGTCAGATGGGGTCTTCCCTTTCAGAGAGGCTGGGTTAGAGGTCAGATGGGGTCTTTACATTCAGAGGTGCTGGAGTACAGTTCAGATGGGGTGTTTCCATTCAGATTGTCTGGGGTAGAGTTCAGATGTGATCTTTCCATTCAGAGGAGCTGGAGTAGAGGTCAGATGGGGTCTTTCCATTCAGAGGTGCTAGAGTACAGTTCAGATGGGGTCTTTCCTTTCAGAGAGGCAGGGTTAGAGGTCAGATGGGGTCTTTACATTCAGAGGTGCTGGAGTACAGTTCAGATGGGGTGTTTCCATTCAGATTGTCTGGGGTAGAGGTCAGATGGGGTCTTTCCTTTCAGAGAGGCTGGGTTAGAGGTCAGATGGGGTCTTTACATTCAGAGGTGCTGGAGTACAGTTCAGAAAGGGTGTTTCCATTCAGATTGTCTGGGGTAGAGTTCAGATGTGATCTTTACATTCAGAGTGGCTGGGGTAGAGGTCAGATGGGGTCTTTCCATTCAGAGGGGCTGGGGCTAGAGTTCAGTCGGGGGATCTTTACATTCAGAGGGGCTGGAGTAGAGGTCAGATGGGGTATTTCCATTCAGAGTGTCTGGGGAAGAATTTAGATGGGATCTTTCCATTCAGAGAGGCTGGGGTAGAGGTCAGATGGGGTCTTTCCATTCAGAGGGTGTGGGTAGAGTTTAGAATGGATCCTTCCATTCAGAGGGGCTGGAGTAGAGGTCAGATGGGGTCTTTCCATTCAGAGGGTCTGGAGTAGAGTTTAGATGGGATCTTTCCATTCAGAGAGGCTGGGGTAGAGGTCAGATGCAGTCTTTACATTCAGAGGGCCAGGAGTAGAGGTCAGATGGGGTCTTTCCATTCAGAGTGGCTGGAGTAGAGGTCAGATGGGGTCTTTCCATTCAGAGGGGCTGGGGCTAGAGTTCAGTGGGGGGATCTTTGCACTCAGAGGGGCTGGAGTAGAGGTCAGATGGGGTCTTTCCATTCAGAGGGGCTGGAGTAGAGGTCAGATGGGATCTTTCCATTCAGAGAGGCTGGGGTAGAGGTTAGATGGGGTCTTTCCATTCAGCGGGGCTTGAGTAGAGGTCAGATGGGGTCTTTCCATTCAGAGGGCCTGGGGTAGAGTTGAGATGTGATTTTTCCATTCAGAGGGTCTGGGGTAGAGGTCAGATGGGATCTTTCCATTCAGAGGGTCTGGGTTAGAGTTTAGATGGGATCTTTCCTTTCAGAGAGGCTGGGGTACGGTTCAGATGGGGTCTTTCCATTCAGAGGGTCTGGGGTAGAGTTTAGATGGGATCTTTCCATTCAGAGAGGGTGGGGTAGAGGTCAGATGGGGTATTTCCATTCAGAGTGGCTGGGGTAGAGTTCAGATTGGATCTTTCCATTCAGAGGGGCTGGAGTAGAGGTCAGATGGGGTCTTTCCATTCAGAGTGGCTGGAATAAAGTTTAGATGGGATCTTTCCATTCAGAGAGGCTGGGGTAGAGGTCAGATGGGGTCTTTCCATTCAGAGGGCCCGGAGTAGAGGTCAGATGGGGTCTTTCCATTCAGAGAGGCTGGGTTAGAGGTCAGATGGGGTCTTTCCATTCAGTAGTGCTGGAGTACAGTTCAGATGGGGTCTTTCCATTCAGATTGTCTGGGGTAGAGTTCAGATGTGATCTTTCCATTCAGAGGGGCTGGAGTAGAGGTCAGATGGGGTCTTTCCATTCAGAGGTGCTGGAGTACAGTTCAGATGGGGTGTTTACATTCAGAGGGCCTGGAGTAGAGGTCAGATGGGGTCTTTCAATTCAGAGTGGCTGGAGTAGAGTTCAGATGGGGTCTTTCCATTCAGAGGGGCTGGGGCTAGAGTTCAGTCGGGGGATCTTTACATTCAGAGGGGCTGGAGTAGAGGTCAGATGGGGTCTTTCCATTCAGAGTGTCTGGGGAAGAATTTAGATGGGATCTTTCCATTCAGAGAGGCTGGGGTAGAGGTCAGATGGGGTCTTTCCATTCAGAGGGTGTGGGGTAGAGTTTAGAATGGATCCTTCCATTCAGAGGGGCTGGAGTAGAGGTCAGATGGGGTCTTTCCATTCAGAGAGGCTGGGGTGGAGGTCAGATGGGGTCTTTCCTTTCAGAGGGTCTGAGGTAGAGTTTAGATGAGACCTTTCCATTCAGAGGGGCTGGAGTACAGTTCAGATGGGGCATTTCCATTCAGAGAGGCTGTGGTAGAGGTCAGATTGGGTCTTTCCATTCAGAGAGGCTGGAGTAGAGGTCAGATGGGGTATTTCCATCCAGAGGATCTGGGGTAGAGTTTAGATGGGATCTTTCCATTCAGAGAGGCTGGGTTAGAGGTCAGATGGGGTCTTTCCATTCAGAGGTGCTGGAGTACAGTTCAGATGGGACCTTTCCATTCAGAGGGGCTGGAGTAGAGGTCAGATGGGGTCTTTCCATTCAGAGGGGCTGGAGTAGAGGTCAGATGGGATCTTTCCATTGAGAGGGGCTGGGGTAGAGGTCAGATGGGGTCTTTCCATTCAGAGGGTCTGGTGTAGAGTTTAGATGGGATCTTTCCATTCAGAGAGGCTGGGTTAGAGGTCAGATGCGGTCTTTACATTCAGAGGGCCAGGAGTAGAGGTCAGATGGGGTCTTTCCGTTCAGAGTGGCTGGAGTAGAGGTCAGATGGGGTCTTTCCATTCAGAGGGGCTGGGGCTAGAGTTCAGTGGGGGGATCTTTGCAGTCAGAGGGGCTGGAGTAGAGGTCAGATGGGGTCTTTCCATTCAGAGGGACTGGAGTAGAGGTCAGATGGGATCTTTCCATTCAGAGAGGCTGGGGTAGAGGTTAGATGGGGTCTTTCCATTCAGCGGGGCTTGAGTAGAGGTCAGATGGGGTCTTTCCATTCAGAGGGCCTGGGGTAGAGTTCATATGTGATCTTTCCATTCAGAGGGTCTGGGGTAGAGGTCAGATGGGGTCTTTCCATTCAGAGGGTCTGGGGTAGAGTTTAGATGGAATCTTTCCTTTCAGAGAGGCTGGGGTACGGTTCAGATGGGGTCTTTCCATTCAGAGGGGCTGGAGTAGAGGTCAGATGGGGTCTTTCCATTCAGAGGGGCTAGAGTAGAGGTCAGATGGGATCTTTCCATTGAGAGGGGCTGGGGTAGAGGTCAGATGGGGTCTTTCCATTCAGAGGGTCTGGAGTAGAGTTTAGATGGGATCTTTCCATTCAGAGAGGCTGGGGTAGAGGTCAGATGGGGTCTTTCCATTCAGAGGGTCTGGAGTAGAGTTTAGATGGGATCTTTCCATTCAGAGAGGCTGGGGTAGAGGTCAGATGGGGTCTTTACATTCGGAGGGCCTGGAGTAGAGGTCAGATGGGGTCTTTCCATTCAGAGTGGCTGGAGTAGAGGTCAGATGGGGTCTTTCCATTCAGAAGGGCTGGGGCTAGAGTTCAGTGGGGGGATCTTTACATTCAGAGGGGCTGGACTAGAGGTTAGATGGGGTCTTTCCATTCAGAGTGTCTGGGGAAGAATTTAGATGGGATCTTTCCATTCAGAGAGGCTGGGGTAGAGGTCAGATGGGGTATTTCCATTCAGAGTGGCTGGGGTAGAGTTCAGATGGGATCTTTCCATTCAGAGGGGCTGGAGTAGAGGTCAGATGGGGTCTTTCCATTCAGAGTGGCTGGAGTAGAGGTCAGATGGGGTCTTTCCATTCAGAGGGGCTGAGGCTAGAGTTCAGTCGGGGGATCTTTACATTCAGAGGGGCTGGACTAGAGGTTAGATGGGGTCTTTCCATTCAGAGTGTCTGGGGAAGAATTTAGATGGGATCTTTCCATTCAGAGAGGCTGGGGTAGAGGTCAGATGGGGTCTTTCCATTCAGAGGGTCTGGGGTAGAGTTTAGAATGGATCCTTCCATTCAGAGGGGCTGGAGTAGAGGTCAGATGGGGTCTTTCCATTCAGAGAGGCTGGGGTGGAGGTCAGATGGGGTCTTTCCTTTCAGAGGGTCTGAGGTAGAGTTTAGATGAGACCTTTCCATTCAGAGGGGCTGGAGTACAGTTCAGATGGGGCATTTCCATTCAGAGAGGCTGTTGTAGAGGTCAGATTGGGTCTTTCCATTCAGAGAGGCTGGAGTAGAGGTCAGATGGGGTCTTTCCATTCAGAGGTGCTGGAGTACAGTTCAGATGGGACCTTTCCATTCAGAGGGGCTGGAGTAGAGGTCAGATGGGGTCTTTCCATTCAGAGGGGCTGGAGTAGAGGTCAGATGGGATCTTTCCATTGAGAGGGGCTGGGGTAGAGGTCAGATGGGGTCTTTCCATTCAGAGGGTTTGGAGTAGAGTTTAGATGGGATCTTTCCATTGAGAGGGGCTGAGGTAGAGGTCAGATGGGGTCTTTCCATTCAGAGGGTCTGGAGTAGAGGTCAGATGGGATCTTTCCACTCAAAGGGGCTGGGGTAGAGTTCAGTAGGTGGAACTTTCCATTCAGAGGGGCTGGGTAGAGTTCAGATGGGATCCTTCCATTCAGAGAGGCTGGGGTAGAGTTCAGATGGGGTCTTTCCATTCAGAGAGGCTGGGGTAGAGTTTAGATGGGATCTTTCCGTTCAAAGTGGCTGGGGTAGAGTTTAGATGGGATCTTTCCATTCAGAGGGTCTGGGGTAGAGTTTAGATGGGATCCTTCCATTCAGAGTTGCTGGAGTAGAGGTCAGATGGGATCTTTCCATTCAGGGGGGCTGGGGTAGAGGTCAGATGGGGTCTTTCCATTCAGAGGGGCTGGAGTCAAGGTCAGATGGGATCTTTCCATTTAGACGGGCTGGGGAAGAGGTCAGATGGGGTCTTTCTATTCAGAGGGGCTGGAGTAGAGGTCAGATGGGACCTTTCCATTCGGAGGGGCTGGGGTAGAGGTTAGATGGGGTCTTTCCATTCAGAGGGTCTGGAATAAAGTTTAGATGGGATCTTTCCATTCAGAGAGGCTGGGGTAGAGGTCAGATGGGGTCTTTCCATTCAGAGGGCCCGGAGTAGAGGTCAGATGGGGTCTTTCCTTTCAGAGAGGCTGGGTTAGAGGTCAGATGGGGTCTTTACATTCAGAGGTGCTGGAGTACAGTTCAGATGGGGTGTTTCCATTCAGATTGTCTGGGGTAGAGTTCAGATGTGATCTTTCCATTCAGAGGAGCTGGAGTAGAGGTCAGATGGGGTCTTTCCATTCAGAGGTGCTGGAGTACAGTTCAGATGGGGTGTTTACATTCAGAGGGCCTGGAGTACAGTTCAGATGGGGTGTTTCCATTCAGATTGTCTGGGGTAGAGGTCAGATGGGGTCTTTCCTTTCAGAGGTGCTGGAGTACAGTTCAGATGGGGTGTTTACATTCAGAGGGCCTGGAGTACAGTTCAGATGGGGTGTTTCCATTCAGATTGTCTGGGTTAGAGGTCAGATGGGGTCTTTACATTCAGAGAGGCTGGGTTAGAGGTCAGATGGGGTCTTTACATTCAGAGGTGCTGGAGTACAGTTCAGATGGGGTGTTTCCATTCAGATTGTCTGGGGTAGAGTTCAGATGTGATCTTTACATTCAGAGTGGCTGGAGTAGAGGTCAGATGGGGTCTTTCCATTCAGAGGGGCTGGGGTAGAGGTTAGATGGGGTCTTTCTATTCAGAGGGTCTGGAATAAAGTTTAGATGGGATCTTTCCATTCAGAGAGGCTGGGGTAGAGGTCAGATGGGGTCTTTCCATTCAGAGGGCCCGGAGTAGAGGTCAGATGGGGTCTTCCCTTTCAGAGAGGCTGGGTTAGAGGTCAGATGGGGTCTTTACATTCAGAGGTGCTGGAGTACAGTTCAGATGGGGTGTTTCCATTCAGATTGTCTGGGGTAGAGTTCAGATGTGATCTTTCCATTCAGAGGAGCTGGAGTAGAGGTCAGATGGGGTCTTTCCATTCAGAGGTGCTGGAGTACAGTTCAGATGGGGTCTTTCCTTTCAGAGAGGCTGGGTTAGAGGTCAGATGGGGTCTTTACATTCAGAGGTGCTGGAGTACAGTTCAGATGGGGTGTTTCCATTCAGATTGTCTGGGGTAGAGGTCAGATGGGGTCTTTCCTTTCAGAGAGGCTGGGTTAGAGGTCAGATGGGGTCTTTACATTCAGAGGTGCTGGAGTACAGTTCAGAAAGGGTGTTTCCATTCAGATTGTCTGGGGTAGAGTTCAGATGTGATCTTTACATTCAGAGTGGCTGGGGTAGAGGTCAGATGGGGTCTTTCCATTCAGAGGGGCTGGGGCTGGAGTTCAGTCGGGGGATCTTTACATTCAGAGGGGCTGGAGTAGAGGTCAGATGGGGTCTTTCCATTCAGAGTGTCTGGGGAAGAATTTAGATGGGATCTTTCCATTCAGAGAGGCTGGGGTAGAGGTCAGATGGGGTCTTTCCATTCAGAGGGTGTGGGTAGAGTTTAGAATGGATCCTTCCATTCAGAGGGGCTGGAGTAGAGGTCAGATGGGGTCTTTCCATTCAGAGAGGCTGGGGTGGAGGTCAGATGGTGTCTTTCCTTTCAGAGGGTCTGGGGTAGAGTTTAGATGAGATCTTTCCATTTAGAGGGGCTGGAGTACAGTTCAGATCGGGTCTTTCCATTCAGAGAGGCTGGAGTAGAGGTCAGATGGGGTATTTCCATCCAGAGGGTCTGGGGTAGAGTTTAGATGGGATCTTTCCATTCAGAGAGGCTGGGTTAGAGGTCAGATGGGGTCTTTCCATTCAGAGGTGCTGGAGTACAGTTCAGATGGGACCTTTCCATTCAGAGGGGCTGGAGTAGAGGTCAGATGGGGTGTTTCCATTTAGAGGGGCTGGAGTAGAGGTCAGATGGGATCTTTCCATTGAGAAGGGCTGGGGTAGAGGTCAGATGGGGTCTTTCCATTCAGAGGGTCTGGAGTAGAGTTTAGATGGGATCTTTCCATTCAGAGAGGCTGGGGTAGAGGTCAGATGCAGTCTTTACATTCAGAGGGCCAGGAGTAGAGGTCAGATGGGGTCTTTCCATTCAGAGTGGCTGGAGTAGAGGTCAGATGGGGTCTTTCCATTCAGAGGGGCTGGGGCTAGAGTTCAGTGGGGGGATCTTTGCACTCAGAGGGGCTGGAGTAGAGGTCAGATGGGGTCTTTCCATTCAGAGGGGCTGGAGTAGAGGTCAGATGGGATCTTTCCATTCAGAGAGGCTGGGGTAGAGGTTAGATGGGGTCTTTCCATTCAGCGGGGCTTGAGTAGAGGTCAGATGGGGTCTTTCCATTCAGAGGGCCTGGGGTAGAGTTGAGATGTGATTTTTCCATTCAGAGGGTCTGGGGTAGAGGTCAGATGGGATCTTTCCATTCAGAGGGTCTGGGTTAGAGTTTAGATGGGATCTTTCCTTTCAGAGAGGCTGGGGTACGGTTCAGATGGGGTCTTTCCATTCAGAGGGTCTGGGGTAGAGTTTAGATGGGATCTTTCCATTCAGAGAGGGTGGGGTAGAGGTCAGATGGGGTATTTCCATTCAGAGTGGCTGGGGTAGAGTTCAGATTGGATCTTTCCATTCAGAGGGGCTGGAGTAGAGGTCAGATGGGGTCTTTCCATTCAGAGTGGCTGGAATAAAGTTTAGATGGGATCCTTCCATTCAGAGAGGCTGGGGTAGAGGTCAGATGGGGTCTTTCCATTCAGAGGGCCCGGAGTAGAGGTCAGATGGGGTCTTTCCATTCAGAGAGGCTGGGTTAGAGGTCAGATGGGGTCTTTCCATTCAGAAGTGCTGGAGTACAGTTCAGATGGGGTCTTTCCATTCAGATTGTCTGGGGTAGAGTTCAGATGTGATCTTTCCATTCAGAGGGGCTGGAGTAGAGGTCAGATGGGGTCTTTCCATTCAGAGGTGCTGGAGTACAGTTCAGATGGGGTGTTTACATTCAGAGGGCCTGGAGTAGAGGTCAGATGGGGTCTTTCAATTCAGAGTGGCTGGAGTAGAGGTCAGATGGGGTCTTTCCATTCAGAGGGGCTGGGGCTAGAGTTCAGTCGGGGGATCTTTACATTCAGAGGGGCTGGAGTAGAGGTCAGATGGGGTCTTTCCATTCAGAGTGTCTGGGGAAGAATTTAGATGGGATCTTTCCATTCAGAGAGGCTGGGGTAGAGGTCAGATGGGGTCTTTCCATTCAGAGGGTGTGGGGTAGAGTTTAGAATGGATCCTTCCATTCAGAGGGGCTGGAGTAGAGGTCAGATGGGGTCTTTCCATTCAGAGAGGCTGGGGTGGAGGTCAGATGGGGTCTTTCCTTTCAGAGGGTCTGAGGTAGAGTTTAGATGAGACCTTTCCATTCAGAGGGGCTGGAGTACAGTTCAGATGGGGCATTTCCATTCAGAGAGGCTGTGGTAGAGGTCAGATTGGGTCTTTCCATTCAGAGAGGCTGGAGTAGAGGTCAGATGGGGTATTTCCATCCAGAGGATCTGGGGTAGAGTTTAGATGGGATCTTTCCATTCAGAGAGGCTGGGTTAGAGGTCAGATGGGGTCTTTCCATTCAGAGGTGCTGGAGTACAGTTCAGATGGGACCTTTCCATTCAGAGGGGCTGGAGTAGAGGTCAGATGGGGTCTTTCCATTCAGAGGGGCTGGAGTAGAGGTCAGATGGGATCTTTCCATTGAGAGGGGCTGGAGTAGAGGTCAGATGGGGTCTTTCCATTCAGAGGGTCTGGTGTAGAGTTTAGATGGGATCTTTCCATTCAGAGAGGCTGGGTTAGAGGTCAGATGCGGTCTTTACATTCAGAGGGCCAGGAGTAGAGGTCAGATGGGGTCTTTCCGTTCAGAGTGGCTGGAGTAGAGGTCAGATGGGGTCTTTCCATTCAGAGGGGCTGGGGCTAGAGTTCAGTGGGGGGATCTTTGCAGTCAGAGGGGCTGGAGTAGAGGTCAGATGGGGTCTTTCCATTCAGAGGGACTGGAGTAGAGGTCAGATGGGATCTTTCCATTCAGAGAGGCTGGGGTAGAGGTTAGATGGGGTCTTTCCATTCAGCGGGGCTTGAGTAGAGGTCAGATGGGGTCTTTCCATTCAGAGGGCCTGGGGTAGAGTTCATATGTGATCTTTCCATTCAGAGGGTCTGGGGTAGAGGTCAGATGGGGTCTTTCCATTCAGAGGGTCTGGGGTAGAGTTTAGATGGAATCTTTCCTTTCAGAGAGGCTGGGGTACGGTTCAGATGGGGTCTTTCCATTCAGAGGGGCTGGAGTAGAGGTCAGATGGGGTCTTTCCATTCAGAGGGGCTAGAGTAGAGGTCAGATGGGATCTTTCCATTGAGAGGGGCTGGGGTAGAGGTCAGATGGGGTCTTTCCATTCAGAGGGTCTGGAGTAGAGTTTAGATGGGATCTTTCCATTCAGAGAGGCTGGGGTAGAGGTCAGATGGGGTCTTTCCATTCAGAGGGTCTGGAGTAGAGTTTAGATGGGATCTTTCCATTCAGAGAGGCTGGGGTAGAGGTCAGATGGGGTCTTTACATTCGGAGGGCCTGGAGTAGAGGTCAGATGGGGGCTTTCCATTCAGAGTGGCTGGAGTAGAGGTCAGATGGGGTCTTTCCATTCAGAAGGGCTGGGGCTAGAGTTCAGTGGGGGGATCTTTACATTCAGAGGGGCTGGAGTAGAGGTTAGATGGGGTCTTTCCATTCAGAGTGTCTGGGGAAGAATTTAGATGGGATCTTTCCATTCAGAGAGGCTGGGGTAGAGGTCAGATGGGGTATTTCCATTCAGAGTGGCTGGGGTAGAGTTCAGATGGGATCTTTCCATTCAGAGGGGCTGGAGTAGAGGTCAGATGGGGTCTTTCCATTCAGAGTGGCTGGAGTAGAGGTCAGATGGGGTCTTTCCATTCAGAGGGGCTGAGGCTAGAGTTCAGTCGGGGGATCTTTACATTCAGAGGGGCTGGAGTAGAGGTTAGATGGGGTCTTTCCATTCAGAGTGTCTGGGGAAGAATTTAGATGGGATCTTTCCATTCAGAGAGGCTGGGGTAGAGGTCAGATGGGGTCTTTCCATTCAGAGGGTCTGGGGTAGAGTTTAGAATGGATCCTTCCATTCAGAGGGGCTGGAGTAGAGGTCAGATGGGGTCTTTCCATTCAGAGAGGCTGGGGTGGAGGTCAGATGGGGTCTTTCCTTTCAGAGGGTCTGGGGTAGAGTTTAGATGAGATATTTCCATTCAGAGGGGCTGGAGTACAGTTCAGATGGGGCATTTCCATTCAGAGAGGCTGGGGTAGAGGTCAGATCGGGTCTTTCCATCCAGAGAGGCTGGAGTAGAGGTCAGATGGGGTATTTCCATCCAGAGGGTCTGGGGTAGAGTTTAGATGGGATCTTTCCATTCAGAGAGGCTGGGTTAGAGGTCAGATGGGGTATTTCCATTCAGAGGTGCTGGAGTAGAGGTCAGATGGGGTCTTTCCATTCAGAGTGGCTGGAATAAAGTTTAGATGGGATCCTTCCATTCAGAGAGGCTGGGGTAGAGGTCAGATGGGGTCTTTCCATTCAGAGGGCCCGGAGTAGAGGTCAGATGGGGTCTTTCCATTCAGAGAGGCTGGGTTAGAGGTCAGATGGGGTCTTTCCATTCAGAAGTGCTGGAGTACAGTTCAGATGGGGTCTTTCCATTCAGATTGTCTGGGGTAGAGTTCAGATGTGATCTTTCCATTCAGAGGGGCTGGAGTAGAGGTCAGATGGGGTCTTTCCATTCAGAGGTGCTGGAGTACAGTTCAGATGGGGTGTTTACATTCAGAGGGCCTGGAGTAGAGGTCAGATGGGGTCTTTCAATTCAGAGTGGCTGGAGTAGAGGTCAGATGGGGTCTTTCCATTCAGAGGGGCTGGGGCTAGAGTTCAGTCGGGGGATCTTTACATTCAGAGGGGCTGGAGTAGAGGTCAGATGGGGTCTTTCCATTCAGAGTGTCTGGGGAAGAATTTAGATGGGATCTTTCCATTCAGAGAGGCTGGGGTAGAGGTCAGATGGGGTCTTTCCATTCAGAGGGTGTGGGGTAGAGTTTAGAATGGATCCTTCCATTCAGAGGGGCTGGAGTAGAGGTCAGATGGGGTCTTTCCATTCAGAGAGGCTGGGGTGGAGGTCAGATGGGGTCTTTCCTTTCAGAGGGTCTGAGGTAGAGTTTAGATGAGACCTTTCCATTCAGAGGGGCTGGAGTACAGTTCAGATGGGGCATTTCCATTCAGAGAGGCTGTGGTAGAGGTCAGATTGGGTCTTTCCATTCAGAGAGGCTGGAGTAGAGGTCAGATGGGGTATTTCCATCCAGAGGATCTGGGGTAGAGTTTAGATGGGATCTTTCCATTCAGAGAGGCTGGGTTAGAGGTCAGATGGGGTCTTTCCATTCAGAGGTGCTGGAGTACAGTTCAGATGGGACCTTTCCATTCAGAGGGGCTGGAGTAGAGGTCAGATGGGGTCTTTCCATTCAGAGGGGCTGGAGTAGAGGTCAGATGGGATCTTTCCATTGAGAGGGGCTGGAGTAGAGGTCAGATGGGGTCTTTCCATTCAGAGGGTCTGGTGTAGAGTTTAGATGGGATCTTTCCATTCAGAGAGGCTGGGTTAGAGGTCAGATGCGGTCTTTACATTCAGAGGGCCAGGAGTAGAGGTCAGATGGGGTCTTTCCGTTCAGAGTGGCTGGAGTAGAGGTCAGATGGGGTCTTTCCATTCAGAGGGGCTGGGGCTAGAGTTCAGTGGGGGGATCTTTGCAGTCAGAGGGGCTGGAGTAGAGGTCAGATGGGGTCTTTCCATTCAGAGGGACTGGAGTAGAGGTCAGATGGGATCTTTCCATTCAGAGAGGCTGGGGTAGAGGTTAGATGGGGTCTTTCCATTCAGCGGGGCTTGAGTAGAGGTCAGATGGGGTCTTTCCATTCAGAGGGCCTGGGGTAGAGTTCATATGTGATCTTTCCATTCAGAGGGTCTGGGGTAGAGGTCAGATGGGGTCTTTCCATTCAGAGGGTCTGGGGTAGAGTTTAGATGGAATCTTTCCTTTCAGAGAGGCTGGGGTACGGTTCAGATGGGGTCTTTCCATTCAGAGGGGCTGGAGTAGAGGTCAGATGGGGTCTTTCCATTCAGAGGGGCTAGAGTAGAGGTCAGATGGGATCTTTCCATTGAGAGGGGCTGGGGTAGAGGTCAGATGGGGTCTTTCCATTCAGAGGGTCTGGAGTAGAGTTTAGATGGGATCTTTCCATTCAGAGAGGCTGGGGTAGAGGTCAGATGGGGTCTTTCCATTCAGAGGGTCTGGAGTAGAGTTTAGATGGGATCTTTCCATTCAGAGAGGCTGGGGTAGAGGTCAGATGGGGTCTTTACATTCGGAGGGCCTGGAGTAGAGGTCAGATGGGGGCTTTCCATTCAGAGTGGCTGGAGTAGAGGTCAGATGGGGTCTTTCCATTCAGAAGGGCTGGGGCTAGAGTTCAGTGGGGGGATCTTTACATTCAGAGGGGCAGGAGTAGAGGTTAGATGGGGTCTTTCCATTCAGAGTGTCTGGGGAAGAATTTAGATGGGATCTTTCCATTCAGAGAGGCTGGGGTAGAGGTCAGATGGGGTATTTCCATTCAGAGTGGCTGGGGTAGAGTTCAGATGGGATCTTTCCATTCAGAGGGGCTGGAGTAGAGGTCAGATGGGGTCTTTCCATTCAGAGTGGCTGGAGTAGAGGTCAGATGGGGTCTTTCCATTCAGAGGGGCTGAGGCTAGAGTTCAGTCGGGGGATCTTTACATTCAGAGGGGCTGGAGTAGAGGTTAGATGGGGTCTTTCCATTCAGAGTGTCTGGGGAAGAATTTAGATGGGATCTTTCCATTCAGAGAGGCTGGGGTAGAGGTCAGATGGGGTCTTTCCATTCAGAGGGTCTGGGGTAGAGTTTAGAATGGATCCTTCCATTCAGAGGGGCTGGAGTAGAGGTCAGATGGGGTCTTTCCATTCAGAGAGGCTGGGGTGGAGGTCAGATGGGGTCTTTCCTTTCAGAGGGTCTGGGGTAGAGTTTAGATGAGATATTTCCATTCAGAGGGGCTGGAGTACAGTTCAGATGGGGCATTTCCATTCAGAGAGGCTGGGGTAGAGGTCAGATCGGGTCTTTCCATCCAGAGAGGCTGGAGTAGAGGTCAGATGGGGTATTTCCATCCAGAGGGTCTGGGGTAGAGTTTAGATGGGATCTTTCCATTCAGAGAGGCTGGGGTAGAGGTCAGATGGGTTCTTTCCATTCAGAGAGGCTGGAGTAGAGGTCAGATGGGGTCTTTCCACTCAAAGGGGCTGGGGTAGAGTTCAGTAGGTGGAACCTTCCATTCAGAGGGGCTGGGTAGAGTTCAGATGGGATCCTTCCAATCAGAGAGGCTGGTGTAGAGTTCACATGCGGTCTTTCCATTCCGAGAGGCAGGGGTAGAGTGTAGATGGAATCTTTCCATTTAGAGTGGCTGGGGTAGAGTTAAGATGGGATCTTTACATTCAGAGGGGCTGGAGTACTGTTCAGATGGGGTCTTTCCATTCAGAGGGTCTGGGGTAGAGTGTAGATGGGATCCTTCCATTCAGAGGGGCTGGAGTACAGGTCAGATGGGGTCTTTCCATTCAGAGGGGCTGGAGTAGAGTTTAGATGGGATCTTTCCATTCAGAGGGTCTGAGGTAGAGGTCAGATGGGGTCTTTCCATTCAGAGGTGCTGGAGTACAGTTCAGATGGGGTCTTTCCATTCAGAGGGTCTGGGGTAGAGTTTAGATGGGATCCTTCCATTCAGAGGTGCGGGAGGAGAGGTCAGATGGGATCTTTCCATTCAGCGGGGCTGGGGTACAGGTCAGATGGGGTCTTTCCATTCAGAGGGGCTGGAGTAGAGGTCAGATGGGGTCTTTCCATTCAGAGGGGCTCGGGTAGAGGTCAGATGGGGTCTTTCCATTCAGAGGGGCTGGAGTAGAGGTCAGATGGGATCTTTCCATTCAGAGGGGCTGGGGTAGAGGTTAGATGGGGTCTTTCCACTCATAGGGCCTGGAGTAGAGTTTAGATGGAATCTTTCCATTCAGAGAGGCTGGGGTAGAGGTCAGATGGGGTATTTCCATTCAGAGGGCCTGGAGTAGAGGTCAGATGGGGTCTTTCCATTCAGAGGGGCTGGGGTTGAGGTTAGATGGGGTCTTTCCATTCAGAGGGGCTCGAGTAGAGGTCAGATGGGGTCTTTCCATTCAGAGGGGTTGGGGTTGAGCTTAGATGGGGTCTTTCCATTCAGAGGGGCTGGGGTAGAGTTCGGATGTGATCTTTCCATTCAGAGGGTCTGGGGTAGAGGTCAAATGGGGTCTTTCCATTCAGAGGGTCTGGGGTAGAGTTTAGATGGGATCTTTCCATTCAGAGAGGCTGGGGTACGGTTCAGATGGGGTCTTTCCATTCAGAGGGTCTGGGGTAGAGTTTAGATGGGATCTTTTGTTAGGCAGAAACCTGTGCAGTTCCCTCTGGGACCACTGCAAAGATTTAAGACTACAGGTGTTTGGCAGTAAACCCACTTGGTAGCAGTCTGTACCACACAGATTCACTTGGTAGCTGTGGCTGAGCAGTCAGACTTCCCTCAAGAAGAGTTAGGCAGTATACAGAGTATTCACAATAGGTCAAAAGAACACAGTAGAACAAACAAACACTGACCAGAGCTTGGTGTAAAAGAGATATAATTATTTAAAACCACATCTAATAAAACACATAGGCACTAATATTAAGCAGTTCAAAAACACGGTCACTAAAAGATATACACTCCCTTAAAAGAATATTAGACAAGTGTTACTCACTACTCCGAAATAGGCCGAAGATGCAGAGAAGTGACCTTGGAGATGATGGTGGTACAAGAATCGATATTCAGCCTTCCATCCCAGCTCCCCTGAGTACAAGACTCAGGCTTCCTCAAAGAGGGGCTCTTTTCCACAATGTACCCCTCTGCTGTTTCAGTTGGGACAGACAGAGGTGTCAATTGAATAAAAGAGCAGGGAGAACACACACCGCCAATACCAATGCTGCAAAGGAATACAAAGATATTAGACAGTGTTGAGGTAAATGCAAGTGATTAGAACAGTTGAATTAAATGGGCAACTACCTAGATAGGTATTGGAGTGGAGCTTCCCCGGGGTGGATCTAAAAGGAATAACACAAAATGAGTGGAAACGGTCTAATTCAATATCGGTCCCAACTATATATAGAATTGATAACAACTAACCTGAATAAGGATATATTGAGGAAAGGAATCCAGGAAACAGAAGACAACGACAGGAGAAAATAACAAACAGGGATGTTAGTATAGGGAAGTAGCCCCAGACGGCACGAGGGTCGCACTAGTGCCGGGTTGGTGCAGTTTTCAGGAAAGCGTTTATATGCACTTAAGGACAATCTCACAGGAAAGTCACTCAATGTCCTAGAATCCAACAGAAGACAAATATCCAAACAAGTCGTGGAGATAAATAGTAGCAGAGAAGGGGATAACCAATTAAATATGTACCTGAGCACACATGTATCCAGAGTAGCTGTAGAAAAGTTCCAGATAGACGACAGCAATTTGGTTCCGAGTGCAGAAGCGGCAACCTGGAATGAAGTACCGCAAGAGACAGAAGGGAGCCGGATCCAGTAACGTTCCGAGTCAAACAACCAGACGAGCATGACAGGAATAAAGGAGGAGACGAGGCAATCCAGTTGTCAGACAAAGGTCAAAACCAGGAGTTCAGATGAGGAATCGTGTAGGAAGACACAAAGAGGTAACGGACGAAACCGCGTGTAGCTTGTAACGCTAATTAGCAGCAACGAGCCCCTTGGAAGACTGTGGTTTTATAGTCATAAGAGGGGCATGTCTTGCCGTACGTCTTCCACGTACAAGACGTGTCAGCTGACCCGGAGTCCGTCGAAGTTTGTACAGACGCCATGGTAGCCTGTATCTGGTCCATAGAGGAGCTTGTAAAGAAGTCGTACTCTGCAAGGAGGCCCACAGGGAAGCCTGAAGTGTAACAAGTCTTAAGTAAAGCTCCACTTATTTTCAGACAGCGGTGAGCGCTTAACGCAGATGGCACTCTAATAATTCATTTTAAAAGGGAGAGAAGAGCAGGATATAAATTGAAACAGATCCCAACACTTTCACAAGAACACAGCAAGAGAGGAAGGCAGAGTCAAACCGTGAAGCTAGAGTTCAGAAAGCCGGATCCACTTTAAGAGGATCAGAACGAAATGTGTCCAAGGTCACACGGTTAAAAAGTGCACAAAAGTCTCGAAACGGTTCAGAAAGAGTTGGACCAAAAGAAAGGTGACCAGTTAGATGGTCAAGGCGGCCAGCCCAGTCCAGAAGGTTAAGGGATTATTATTACCTTGTAGCAATCTTTAGGAAGGGAGGCCTGGCGGACACGGTTCCTTAAAGTGGTGAGAATACTCCAGTGGGGGCAGTTGTTCCTGGCAGCGGATGCAAGTCGGTGCTTCGTCCGGGGGAAGAGAGGATCTCGTCGGGGAGGAAGACAGGAGTCCGTTGCACTGCCAGGGAAGAAACCAGCCGCGGAGTTCTCAGTTAAAAGGAGCAGTGCTTTGGTGCGCGGTCCAGTGGTAAGTGGCTATCCGGTTGCCGGGGTGCTTGGCACGGGCAATTCAACCACAAGACGTCCTGGGATGCGAGGAAAAGAAGGTAAACTGGTTGTGCCCACCAGTCAGGGGAAGAAGACTCTCCAGCAGGGAGATCTTATCTGTCGTCGGGAAGTGGTGAGTCGGTTCCGCAGGGCTCCACCGGTGGTGTCGTCGTAGCAGGTCAGCTCAGCTTCTCCCTCGTCGGATTCTCAGGTCCTGTGGCGACTTCTGAAGTTCCAGTCCCCAAAGCCCTGCTTTTATGCAGCACACCCCCATTCACTCAGCCTAGCTGTCAATCAAACATGCTAAGTGGTGAGCCGGCCGGCTCACCACTTGGGCCAATCACACAAGAGTGCGACTTGAGTTACCAAGGTAACTCAGTCCAGGGTGCCTGAACCCCATAATACACCCCCCGTGGTACCCAGACAGAGTGGCACCACTTTTGGAGGCTTCTGTGGAGAAGCCCGCCAAAAGTGGAACAGAGGGCTCGACTTGGGTTGGAGTCACAGAAGAGAACACAAACGCCATTTTAGAATCGAGTCCTGGCAAAAAATACCAACCGGTGAATTAATATTAAATAAATAAACCAGCGGTATGTTCGAGGCTATGAGAATTAAATAATTAAAGTTGGTAGCCTCGAACAATAGGAAAATCCCATAGGGATATATTTGCGGTCGAATATAAAAAGTAGTATCCACTGCCACCAGCCAAAACTCGATAAGGGGGGACGGAGACGTGTTCCCTTGACTAACAGACCCCGGGGCAATCGAATTGCCCCGACCAGTACGTCCACAATATGATGGTTTGTACAGGTTTCTGTTCACAATTTGGGACTAGTAAAGCCAATGGTCACTTTACATGCCCTGGGAGACAGTAGTCAGTCCCAGGGTATGGAGTCTAAGGGGGGTGTCACTATGACACCCCTGTGTCACTGCACGGAGGGTGCTGTGTAACACACATAGTAAAAACACACGAGACCCTATGGAGTAAAGGACCCCATAGCCCATAAAACACATTAACCGTCAAAGGAACACCATAAATCATGTCCAAGAGTGGGAGAAAAAGAGTCTCACTCTTGGCAGGAGAAAAAAACAAACTCCAGAAATCCAGCAAAGCTGCTTGGGGACTCACTAGGTTAGGAAATTCAGCCCAAAAAGAGAATTCTCCCTAACACTCGCCCCCCCCAGACTAAGGGACAGGAGGATTTAATCCACTCCTGGATGAATCTCATACCTCTAGTCGATGACATACATCCTAGAGAGACCATCAACATTTTGGTGGTGACACCCTGACCTGTGCTCAATGGTGAAATCAAACCCTTGCAGGCAGATTGACCATCTCAATAGTTTTGGGTTTTCCCCTTTCATTTGCATTAACCATCTCAAAGGTTGGTGGTCAGTCTGAATGACAAAAGTAGAACCATACAAGTATGGCCTAAACTTCCTCAGAGCCCACACAATAGCAAAACACTCTCGTTCAATGGTTGCCCACCTTGTTTCAGGATCCTTCAGTTTTCTACTGATGAAGCAAATGGGGTGCTCCCTACCTTTCCCATCCAGTTGACTGAGGACTGCACCTATTCCTACATTTGAAGCATCTGTTTGCACAATGAAAGTTTGGTGGTAGTCAGGAGCTAGGAGTACCGAGGCTTGGCAAAGAGCCTTTTTCAGGGTTTCAAAGGCCTGATTGCATTCCTCATTCCACCTAACCTTTTTAGGGGATTTAGGAGAGGAGATGACATTCAGTGGAGAAGCTGTGGACCCAGAGTTCTCAATGAAATTCCTGTAATATCCAGTGAGGCCTAAGAAGGCTCTCACCTGGGTCTGAGTAGTAGGTGTTGTCCAATTTTGCACAGCTTCAATCTTACTGAGCAAAGGCCTTATTTCTCCACCTCCTACCTCATGTCCAAGGTAGACCACTTTACTCTGTCCAATCTGGCATTTACTCGCCTTTATGGTCAGACATATCTCAGGTGGTCCACATGTTCTTCCCAGGAATTGCTGAACACTGCTATGTCATCCAAGTATGCCATGCAGAAGTCCTCCATCCCATTCAGAACCTGGTTTACCATCCTTTGAAATGTAGCAGGTGCATTTTTCAATCCAAAAGGCATAACCTTAAACTGGTATAAGCCAACTGGGGTAGAAAAGGCAGTTTTCTCCTTGGCATGGTCTGTCAGGGCTATTTGCCAATAGCCTGACGTCAAGTCAAATGTGCTGAGGAACTTGGCTGCACCAAGTCTATCCACCAACTCATCTGTCCTTGGCAAAGGGTGGGCATCAGTCTTAGTGACTGCATTACAAGCTCTGTAGTCCACACAGAATCTAAGGTCCTTAGATCCTGCCTTTGGTACTAACACAACTGGGCTAGGCCATGGACTAGTAGAGGGCTCTATTACCCCGGAATCAAGCATCTTGCTGACCTCACCTTTGATGTGGGTTCGTACATTCTCTGACATTCAATATCCTCTGCTTTTGACTGGCAGACAGTCACCAGTGAGTATGTCATGCTGTCCCCAACGGGTCAAGCCTGGTGAAAATGAGAACAGGGAGGCAAACTGATTTAACATAGATTTGCACTCTTCCTGTTGCTCAGGTGTCCGGTTTGAAGAGAGATTTACTCCTTCAATCTTTTTGTCTAAAGGTAAGCCTCTGAGGAGATCAGGAAGAGCTTCACTCTCTTCTTCTTCCTCTGATGATGCTAGAAGCAAAGCTCCTACATCAGGTCTGGAGACATACGTTTTTAGTCTGTTGGTGTGGAAGACTGTTGGAGCCTCCTTGGGGTTGCCCAAGTCCACCAGATAGTTGACCTCTCCAAGTTTACCCACAACCTTGAAGGGTCCCATCCATTTGTCTTGCAAGGCCCTCTGCCTTGTTGGAATCATAACGAGAACTAGCTGGTCCTGAGTAAACTCAACCATGTTAGCCTTTTGGTCATGCCAGTGCTTGACCAGTGCTTGTCCAGCTTTCAAGTTATCACTTGCTTCTGCCATCATTTGTGACATTCTCCTTCGGAGACCTATCACATAGTCAGTCACTCTGACTGGCTTGGGGGAAGGAGCACTCTCCAACCCCTCCTTGATCAGGGCCAATGGACCTCTGACCGGATGACCATAAAGAATTTCAAAGGGAGAATAACCTACTCCCTCCTGAGGGACTTCTCTATAAGCAAAGAGAAGGCATGGCAGTAGAAGGTCCCACTTTCTTTTAAGGGGGTCCTCTAAAGCACCTATCATGCTCTTCATGGTTCTGTTGAACCTTTCAACCAGTCCATTTGTCTGAGGGTGGTATGCGGTTGAGAACTTGTAAGTAACTCCGCAGGTTTTCCACATGGCTTTCATGTAGTGGGACATAAAATTCGACCCCCTGTCAGAGATTACTTCCTTAGGAAACCCAACCCTGGTAAAAATACCAAGGAGGGCCTTAGCCACAGCCGGAGCTGTAACAGTCCTCATAGGAATTGCCTCAGGGTACCTAGTAGCATGGTCTACCACAACAAGTATAAACCTGTTGCCTGAGGAGGTTGGAGGATCAAGGGGACCAACAATGTCGATCCCTACTCTCTCAAATGGGACTCCCACTACAGGGAGAGGCACTAAAGGTGCCACATTCTTGGAGCCAACCTTACCAGAAGTCTGGCAGGTGTGGCAGCTCCTGCAGTACTTATCTACTTCAGCCCCCATCTTTGGCCAATAAAAGTAGAGTGAGAGCCTTTCCTTAGTCTTCTTGAAACTCAAGTGACCAGCCAAAGGAATCTCATGGGCTAACTGCAAGAACTGTGGTCTGTTTTCTTGGGGTACTACAAGTTGTTTGTTGTCCCCAGGTGCGGACTCTGTTGGTTCACTGTAGAAGAGGCCATCTTCCCAGTGTAACCTATATTTCCCAGGCTCTTGCCCTTCAGCCTGAGCCTCTGCCTGGTGGCGAAGACCTTCCAGAGTTGGACATTCTCTCTGTCCCTTACTGAAGTCTGCCCTGTTGGGTCCACCTTCTGCCAGTAAAGACTGCAGCTCAGGATGGTCAACAGGATCCAAATCTCCAATGAGTTCCTGGCCTTCCACTAGCTCTTCTTCAGAGTCTAGTTCAACCACACAGGGTTGTACCTCCCTCTTAGCCTCAGCTGGAGGGGGAGTTACTGGTGTAACTTTGGACAACCTCGGGGAAGTCCTTGTTGGCTGCACTGGAGTGCTGGCTGTGAGGTTATTTTTAGAAGTTTTAGGTTTCCCTTTCCCTTCTAGTTTCTTAGAGACAGCAGCTGACATCTCCAGAGGAGTAGGAGTGATCTCTTTCTTCATCATCTCCTTGGGAGTACCTCTCATGGTTCTCTCCCTTGCAGGTCTGGTGAGCTCCTGTAACCTTTTACTAGGAGGTCTGGGGGTATGTGACACTACTCTAAGAGTTTTTAAGTCATTACCCAGCAGAACCCTTCCTGGCACCTCACTTTGTATGCTGACAGGTATCTTCACAGTCATGTCATTACACTGGATGAGAACTGGTAATTGGGGAAGCACCTGCACAGGCCCTCCAGCTAACTTGGTGAGGCGTTTGGGTGCCTTAGCAACATCCTCAGCCTGAAAAAACGATTTGTCCACCACAGTTATGCTGGCCCCAGTGTCCCTAATGGCAGCGGTCTCCTGACCATTCACCTGGACACTGTCCTTATAATACTCTTTAGTATTATCTGGGATAGAATTATAGACATCTAAGTTCTGTTGTTCCCACAAACCCAGAGGCACTAAAGAAACACTGGCTGAGACTCCAATGGGTTCATCAGCCGGCAATAGAAAGTTTCTGTAACGCTCACCTGATTCTCGCAGAGGCGCCGGTCTTGACTGGGCGACTACCGTATCTCCAAAGGTGATGTGTAGCACCCGGTTGGCTCTTGGGCTGGACCTCTGTGCACTGTATGCCTGACGTGTAGAGTAAGATGTCTGCAGATAGAAAATATGGGGTTAATGAACTGGGGTTATTGGGGTGTCCCTATCTCTTTCCTCTTCTCCTCTCCTGTAGACCCCCAAAGGTTAACGCTCTCACCTTAGGTAAGTGAATGCCGAGCTCTCCATCTGCCTCGGGGCAGGGTGCTGTAACCAGTTTGTTCACTGGATAGGTAGCGCAGGCCTCTTGACTTCAGAGGACTGCTGTCCGTCGTTTACTGCACGAACTGTAAGTTTTGAGTCATTCAAATGTCTTTAAAGTCTTTAGTAATGATGTCTCTTGTTTTGCAGGGTTCCGACGATGGCGGATGACGGGCTGAAGTGAGTTGAAGATGGAGCCCGTGTGATGAATAGAAGCGCCTGGAAGCACGTAAGTAAGCGCTTGTTGCCTGCTTCACGATGCGCTCTAACTGCCTTTTTATTTTGCAGGTACGAGTTCGGAGCGGCTGCAGGGTGCCGGAATACCCACTGGATTAGATGTGGAAAGGAGTAATGGCACGTGAGTATTAAAGTTCCCCAATGTCTTTAAACGCACCTTGTTTTGTCTTTCAGATGCGGGATGCAGCGCCGAAGGCCTCCGGAGCGTGCGAAGAGTTGGTAAGCTTTTGTCTTTCAGATGCCGGAATGCAGTGTGAAGACCTCCGGAGCGCACAAAGAGTAGGTAAGCCTTTGCCTTTCAGATGCCGGAATGCTAACCTGTTCTTTCTTGTCTTTATAGGTGTTGCTGAAGACTGGATTCAGGATGGTAAGCCTTTGCCTTTCAGATGCCGGAATGCTAACCTGTTCTTTCTTGTCTTTATAGGTGTTGCTGAAGACTGGATTCAGGATGGTAAGCCTTTTTCCTTAGGCCCAGGACCGGATGCAGAAGACACGATGAGCGTTCTGCTGCAGAGGTTGCAGAATAACGCAAAGCAAGATTCATCCACCGGGTGTGGTTTAAATAGCCTCCTGTAGTGATTCGGTGTCTCCTTCCACAGCCACGCCTAGGTAAGAAAAGAGTTCCTGCTTTCCAGAAGAGTTCCAGTGTTCTGAATCTAGGGAGTGGCTCCAGCCCCACCCAACAGGAAAAGTAGTTCCAAACAGAAGTGGATCAGAGGCTCAACTGGCAGGCAAGTAAGCAGCATGGTCTGCTGCAGGTAAGTCCACCCAAGCATTATGAGCCCAGCGCTTCCAGCGCTGGACTGGGCATATTTATGAGCCTGGTGCCACTGGCGCCAGGACTGGGTCCAAAAGGTCCCAATTGGGACTGGTTGGCACTCGGAACCTGGGTTATGGATCTGCTTCCAAGGGAGTTGGGAAAACCCTGACCTTTTGGAAGCAGAGATCATGACAGTACCCCCCCTCAAGGCCCCTCCCAAACCGGGCTTCTGCGGGGGTTTTGGCTTGTCAGGAAATGTTCGGTGAAATCTTTTGATTAGGCGAGGAGCGTGGACATATTCAGCAGGTTCCCAGGATCTCTCTTGGGGGCCGTAGCCTTTCCAGTGAATTAGATAGAATAGTTTAGATTTGGAGATCTTGGAGTCCAGAATGCTTTTAACTTCAAACTCGAGTTCTCCATCAACTAGGATAGGTTTTGGAGATTTGGTTAGTCGGGTTTGAGGTTGCACGGGTTTTAATAGAGAGACGTGGAAGACCGGATGTATCTTCATGTGCGGGGGCAAGTCCAACTTGACCGCTACTGGGTTTACTATGGTAGTGATGGAATAGGGACCAAGGTATCTTGGGTTGAATGTGCGTGGCCCTTTTAGAGATAGATATTTGGTGGATAACCAGACTTGATCCCCTACTTGATAGTGAGGGGCTTCCTTCCGATGTTGATCTGCTCCTTTCTTGTATTGTTCTTTAGCCCTTTGAAGGTGAGAAACAGCTTCCTTAAAGGCTTGGGTGATTGTAGAATGCAGGTAGTCTACTGCTGGTGCTTCAAGATCTTGGAGGGGATCCAACTCCGAGGTTCGAGGGTGACTGCCGTACAAAAGAAAAAACGGGGTTTTCCCAGTTCCCGAATGGACAGAGTTATTGTAGGCATATTCGGCTATCCAAAGGATATCTTTCCAAGTTTTTTCAGTTTGTTGCAGCATGCAGCGTAAATACTGTTCCAGAGTTTGATTGGTCCTCTCGGTTTGTCCGTCGGTCTGAGGGTGGTGACTGGTCGATAGTCTCACATCAATTTGAGCCGACCGACAGCAACTTCGCCAAAAATGAGAAATAAATTGACTACCTCGATCCGAAATTAGAACCGAAGGAAAACCGTGCAGTCGGACGATGTTTTCGAGAAATTCTCGGGCCAGAGTTGCTGCTGTGTGCAAGCCTTTGAG
Source organism: Ambystoma mexicanum (assembly GCF_040938575.1). Taxonomy (NCBI): domain Eukaryota; kingdom Metazoa; phylum Chordata; class Amphibia; order Caudata; family Ambystomatidae; genus Ambystoma; species Ambystoma mexicanum. Next base: position 1,720,667,345 of record NC_090929.1, on the reverse strand, counting down.
CGGAATGAAATGCGCCATCTTGGAGAATAAGTCCACGATTACTAGAATCGTATTGTATCCGGAGCATGGAGGTAGATCGGTGATGAAGTCCATAGAAAGCGTATGCCAAGGGCGAGGTGGGATGTCAATAGGGCGTAAGAGGCCTGCTGGTCTTTCCTTTTGACTCTTGTTTTGGGCGCATACTCCACAGGACATTATAAAGTCTCTGATATCTTTCTTCCAAGACGGCCACCAGAAGTAGCGCTTGATCTTTTCTGAGGTCTTGGCCATACCGGGATGACCTTCCATTAAAGAGTCGTGATAACAAGAGATTACTTTTTTCTGTAAATCTGTGCTGGGTAGGTATAATCGTTCTTGGAAATACAATAAGTTGTCCTTTACTGCAAAGTCCTTTCCCTGCAGATGCCAATTCTGTATGTCTGCTGGAGTTACAAGTTGCCTGGCTTTATCCTTAACTTCCTCTATGGATTCGGTGGCGATTACACCCAGAATTCTTTGTTCGGGAATGATTGGTACAGGTTTGGGGTTGATCAAGTGTTCTTCCACTCCCATCCGAGAAAGGGCATCAGCTTTACCGTTCTTTGTACCAGGTCGATAGGTAATTATGAAGTCAAACTCGGCAAAGAATAATGCCCAACGGAGTTGTCTAGAGGATTGGGCTTTTGCGGTTTTCAAATATTGCAGGTTTCGGTGATCCGTAATCACAGTAACGGTGTGTCGGGCCCCCAGCAGGTAATGCCGCCAAGCCTTAAAGGCAGACTTGATAGCCAGAAGTTCCTTGTCAGTAATCGTGTAATTGATTTCAGGAGGCGGGAATTTGCGGGACCAAAATGCCACGGGATGCAACTGATTGGTTACCGGGTCCTTTTGTGGTAGAACTGCCCCCATGGCAAGGCTTGAAGCATCAGTTTCCACGATGTAGGGGAGTTCGGGGCGAGGGTGTTTTAAGATTGGTGCAGAGATAAATTTAGTCTTCAAATCCTGGAAAGCTTGTTCCGCCTCGGTAGACCATTCAAAACGTTTGTTTTTCTTTAACAAGGCAGTGATGGGCTGGACTATTCGAGAGAATTCGGGGATAAACCTGCGGTAAAAGTTAGCGAAGCCTAACATGCTTTGCACACCTTTTACGGAGGATGGTGATGGCCATTTGAGAACTGCATCGACCTTCTTCGAATCCATACGCACTCCGCCAGGTGATAATATGAATCCCAAGAATTCAACTTCAGTCACGTTGAAAACACATTTTTCCAACTTAGCGAAAAGTCTGTGTTGACGCAATCTTTCGAGGACCATTTTCACGTGTTTCCGATGTTCAGATTCCGATGAAGAATAAACAAGGATGTCGTCAATGTAAACAACAACACATACATCTATGAGCTCTCTGAGGACATCGTTCATAAAATATTGAAAGGCGGCTGGGGCATTGCAAAGTCCGAAGGGCATGACCTGATATTCAAATAGCCCATACTTGGTGCGGAAGGCCGTCTTCCATTCATCGCCCTCTTTTACTCGTACCAAGTGGTAAGCTCCTCTAAGATCCAGCTTTGTATATATGCATGCTTTTCTGACTTGGTCCAGGAGTTCAGGGATCAAAGGTAACGGATATCTATTCTTAACGGTGATCTGGTTCAGGGAGCGATAATCGATACAAGTTCTAAGGTCTCCTTCCTTTTTTGGAACGAAGAACAAAGCTGAAGAAGCAGGGGACTTGGAAGGACGAATAAACCCATTTGCCAGGTATTGATCCAGGTATTGTCGAAGGTGAAGGTTCTCAGGCTCGGTGAGGGCATAAATTCTACTACAAGGAGGAGTAGATCCAGGTATCAGGTCTATCTGGCAGTCATAAGACCTATGAGGAGGTAGAGAGTTAGCCTGATCCTTCCGGAAAACATCTTGGTATTCTAGGTATTCGGGAGGTAACTGGGGAGTCTCTGAAGAAATTGCGGCCAGTGCAACACCAGGTGGAGGGTGACAAGTAGAGACACATTCTGGAAACTGGACCGTTCTTGCTCGCCAATCGATCAGAGGATTGTGTTTCTCTAACCAAGGTATTCCTAGAATAATCTGAAACTGAGGGGCCTTGATCACATCGAACACGATCTTCTCATGGTGTCCATCTTGACTTACTAGCGTCACCTCTTGAGTGGTATGCGTTACTGGCCCGGAGGCTATCTCCGTACCATCCACCGTAGTAATGACGTCCTTTACAGCCTTGGGACAAAGAGTTAGATTCATCCTCAAAACCATTTCATGATCCACATAATTGCCGATGGCACCGCTGTCGACGTAATCTTCAATTGCATGTAATCGATCCGGATTATCAGGGCTAATGAGGACCATAGGTATCACGAAATGCGAGGTCACGGAACTGGTTTTCACGCTCGGCAAGAGGACCTCTATTCTTGTCGGGCGAGGTCGTTTCCCTGCTCAGAGTTTGTAACTTTGGTAACTGCAGCTCCTACTGCCTTCTTGGCAGGTTTCACCGGACAGTCTCGAAGAAAGTGCCCTGAGTTTCCGCAATATAGGCATAATTGCAACTGTTTCCTCCTTTCCCGCTCCCTTTGTGTTAGAGGACCTTTCAGACCCCCTATTTGCATGGGTTCCCCGGAGTCTACTCCTTTGGAAGGAGTTGGCGGTTTGGAAAATACTCGAGCATCAAACTTGGAACGATCGGCCTTCCTGTTCTGCAGCCTGTGATCTATTTGAACAACCAAGTCTATATAATCCGAACAGTCTTGTGGGGGATTCACTACTTGGGCTAAAACGTCTTTGAGCTCTCCACGTAGACCTCTATAAAACAGCGTAATCCTTTTGTCCTCAGGCCATTGAGTTTCCACTATTAGTCTATTGAAAGATGCAATATAAGCCAAAAGGTCTTGATTACCCTGTCGCAACGAAAGAAGTTCATTGTCCAAGGCCTGCCCCTGTGAATGTCTTGCGAACAGTTTTTCCATACTAAGCTGAAAGGCTTGAAAATCATGGAGAACCGGATCATCTTGATTAACTAGAGGGATCGACCAGTCTGTCGCATTGCCACTAAGGTACGAAAGTACAAAAGCTACTTTTGCTTGATCAGTTGGAAAGGCTGCTGGCCGGCATAAGAAGTGCAACCGGCACTGATTGATAAATACTGCAAACCTCTTTGGGTCACCAGAAAATCGTTCGGGCGGAGCCAGAGGTACATTCCCAGGTAGGTTGATCTGCACTGGATTCATAGAGGATGTTGAAGGAAGATTTGCCCCTGATGCGGGTAACGGGGTCTGTCCGGCTTGTGACTGTAGCACTTGTCTAGCAAGATTGTCTGTTCTCTCCTTGGAAATAATTAGTTCCCTTCTTAGAGCATTTGTTTCCTGACGAGCTGCATGCACTTCTGCCCTTAGTTCCCCAAGTAACCGGGCTAGGGGGTCAGTATCCGAGGTTTCCATAGCGCCTGGGCGAGAGTTTTGCGGTAGGCTTTGCGTTCTGTAACGCTCACCTGATTCTCGCAGAGGCGCCGGTCTTGACTGGGCGACTACCGTATCTCCAAAGGTGATGTGTAGCACCCGGTTGGCTCTTGGGCTGGACCTCTGTGCACTGTATGCCTGACGTGTAGAGTAAGATGTCTGCAGATAGAAAATATGGGGTTAATGAACTGGGGTTATTGGGGTGTCCTTATCTCTTTCCTCTTCTCCTCTCCTGTAGACCCCCAAAGGTTAACGCTCTCACCTTAGGTAAGTGAATGCCGAGCTCTCCATCTGCCTCGGGGCAGGGTGCTGTAACCAGTTTGTTCACTGGATAGGTAGCGCAGGCCTCTTGACTTCAGAGGACTGCTGTCCGTCGTTTACTGCACGAACGGTAAGTTTTGAGTCATTCAAATGTCTTTAAAGTCTTTAGTAATGATGTCTCTTGTTTTGCAGGGTTCCGACGATGGCGGATGACGGGCTGAAGTGAGTTGAAGATGGAGCCCGTGTGATGAATAGAAGCGCCTGGAAGCACGTAAGTAAGCGCTTGTTGCCTGCTTCACGATGCGCTCTAACTGTCTTTTTATTTTGCAGGTACGAGTTCGGAGCGGCTGCAGGGTGCCGGAATACCCACTGGATTAGATGTGGAAAGGAGTAATGGCACGTGAGTATTAAAGTTCCCCAATGTCTTTAAACGCACCTTGTTTTGTCTTTCAGATGCGGGATGCAGCGCCGAAGGCCTCCGGAGCGTGCGAAGAGTTGGTAAGCTTTTGTCTTTCAGATGCCGGAATGCAGTGTGAAGACCTCCGGAGCGCACAAAGAGTAGGTAAGCCTTTGCCTTTCAGATGCCGGAATGCTAACCTGTTCTTTCTTGTCTTTATAGGTGTTGCTGAAGACTGGATTCAGGATGGTAAGCCTTTGCCTTTCAGATGCCGGAATGCTAACCTGTTCTTTCTTGTCTTTATAGGTGTTGCTGAAGACTGGATTCAGGATGGTAAGCCTTTTTCCTTAGGCCCAGGACCGGATGCAGAAGACACGATGAGCGTTCTGCTGCAGAGGTTGCAGAATAACGCAAAGCAAGATTCATCCACCGGGTGTGGTTTAAATAGCCTCCTGTAGTGATTCGGTGTCTCCTTCCACAGCCACGCCTAGGTAAGAAAAGAGTTCCTGCTTTCCAGAAGAGTTCCAATGTTCTGAATCTAGGGAGTGGCTCCAGCCCCACCCAACAGGAAAAGTAGTTCCAAACAGAAGTGGATCAGAGGCTCAACTGGCAGGCAAGTAAGCAGCATGGTCTGCTGCAGGTAAGTCCACCCAAGCATTATGAGCCCAGCGCTTCCAGCGCTGGACTGGGCATATTTATGAGCCTGGTGCCACTGGCGCCAGGACTGGGTCCAAAAGGTCCCAATTGGGACTGGTTGGCACTCGGAACCTGGGTTATGGATCTGCTTCCAAGGGAGTTGGGAAAACCCTGACCTTTTGGAAGCAGAGATCATGACAGTACCCCCCCTCAAGGCCCCTCCCAAACCGGGCTTCTGCGGGGGTTTTGGCTTGTCAGGAAATGTTCGGTGAAATCTTTTGATTAGGCGAGGAGCGTGGACATATTCAGCAGGTTCCCAGGATCTCTCTTGGGGGCCGTAGCCTTTCCAGTCAATTAGATAGAATAGTTTAGATTTGGAGATCTTGGAGTCCAGAATGCTTTTAACTTCAAACTCGAGTTCTCCATCAACTAGGATAGGTTTTGGAGATTTGGTTAGTCGGGTTTGAGGTTGCACGGGTTTTAATAGAGAGACGTGGAAGACCGGATGTATCTTCATGTGCGGGGGCAAGTCCAACTTGACCGCTACTGGGTTTACTATGGTAGTGATGGAATAGGGACCAAGGTATCTTGGGTTGAATGTGCGTGGCCCTTTTAGAGATAGATATTTGGTGGATAACCAGACTTGATCCCCTACTTGATAGTGAGGGGCTTCCTTCCGATGTTGATCTGCTCCTTTCTTGTATTGTTCTTTAGCCCTTTGAAGGTGAGAAACAGCTTCCTTAAAGGCTTGGGTGATTGTAGAATGCAGGTAGTCTACTGCTGGTGCTTCAAGATCTTGGAGGGGATCCAACTCCGAGGTTCGAGGGTGACTGCCGTACAAAAGAAAAAACGGGGTTTTCCCAGTTCCCGAATGGACAGAGTTATTGTAGGCATATTCGGCTATCCAAAGGATATCTTTCCAAGTTTTTTCAGTTTGTTGCAGCATGCAGCGTAAATACTGTTCCAGAGTTTGATTGGTCCTCTCGGTTTGTCCGTCGGTCTGAGGGTGGTGACTGGTCGATAGTCTCACATCAATTTGAGCCGACCGACAGCAACTTCGCCAAAAATGAGAAATAAATTGACTACCTCGATCCGAAATTAGAACCGAAGGAAAACCGTGCAGTCGGACGATGTTTTCGAGAAATTCTCGGGCCAGAGTTGCTGCTGTGTGCAAGCCTTTGAGCGGAATGAAATGCGCCATCTTGGAGAATAAGTCCACGATTACTAGAATCGTATTGTATCCGGAGCATGGAGGTAGATCGGTGATGAAGTCCATAGAAAGCGTATGCCAAGGGCGAGGTGGGATGTCAATAGGGCGTAAGAGGCCTGCTGGTCTTTCCTTTTGACTCTTGTTTTGGGCGCATACTCCACAGGACATTATAAAGTCTCTGATATCTTTCTTCCAAGACGGCCACCAGAAGTAGCGCTTGATCTTTTCTGAGGTCTTGGCCATACCGGGATGACCTTCCATTAAAGAGTCGTGATAACAAGAGATTACTTTTTTCTGTAAATCTGTGCTGGGTAGGTATAATCGTTCTTGGAAATACAATAAGTTGTCCTTTACTGCAAAGTCCTTTCCCTGCAGATGCCAATTCTGTATGTCTGCTGGAGTTACAAGTTGCCTGGCTTTATCCTTAACTTCCTCTATGGATTCGGTGGCGATTACACCCAGAATTCTTTGTTCGGGAATGATTGGTACAGGTTTGGGGTTGATCAAGTGTTCTTCCACTCCCATCCGAGAAAGGGCATCAGCTTTACCGTTCTTTGTACCAGGTCGATAGGTAATTATGAAGTCAAACTCGGCAAAGAATAATGCCCAACGGAGTTGTCTAGAGGATTGGGCTTTTGCGGTTTTCAAATATTGCAGGTTTCGGTGATCCGTAATCACAGTAACGGTGTGTCGGGCCCCCAGCAGGTAATGCCGCCAAGCCTTAAAGGCAGACTTGATAGCCAGAAGTTCCTTGTCAGTAATCGTGTAATTGATTTCAGGAGGCGGGAATTTGCGGGACCAAAATGCCACGGGATGCAACTGATTGGTTACCGGGTCCTTTTGTGGTAGAACTGCCCCCATGGCAAGGCTTGAAGCATCAGTTTCCACGATGTAGGGGAGTTCGGGGCGAGGGTGTTTTAAGATTGGTGCAGAGATAAATTTAGTCTTCAAATCCTGGAAAGCTTGTTCCGCCTCGGTAGACCATTCAAAACGTTTGTTTTTCTTTAACAAGGCAGTGATGGGCTGGACTATTCGAGAGAATTCGGGGATAAACCTGCGGTAAAAGTTAGCGAAGCCTAACATGCTTTGCACACCTTTTACGGAGGATGGTGATGGCCATTTGAGAACTGCATCGACCTTCTTCGAATCCATACGCACTCCGCCAGGTGATAATATGAATCCCAAGAATTCAACTTCAGTCACGTTGAAAACACATTTTTCCAACTTAGCGAAAAGTCTGTGTTGACGCAATCTTTCGAGGACCATTTTCACGTGTTTCCGATGTTCAGATTCCGATGAAGAATAAACAAGGATGTCGTCAATGTAAACAACAACACATACATCTATGAGCTCTCTGAGGACATCGTTCATAAAATATTGAAAGGCGGCCGGGGCATTGCAAAGTCCGAAGGGCATGACCTGATATTCAAATAGCCCATACTTGGTGCGGAAGGCCGTCTTCCATTCATCGCCCTCTTTTACTCGTACCAAGTGGTAAGCTCCTCTAAGATCCAGCTTTGTATATATGCATGCTTTTCTGACTTGGTCCAGGAGTTCAGGGATCAAAGGTAACGGATATCTATTCTTAACGGTGATCTGGTTCAGGGAGCGATAATCGATACAAGTTCTAAGGTCTCCTTCCTTTTTTGGAACGAAGAACAAAGCTGAAGAAGCAGGGGACTTGGAAGGACGAATAAACCCATTTGCCAGGTATTGATCCAGGTATTGTCGAAGGTGAAGGTTCTCAGGCTCGGTGAGGGCATAAATTCTACTACAAGGAGGAGTAGATCCAGGTATCAGGTCTATCTGGCAGTCATAAGACCTATGAGGAGGTAGAGAGTTAGCCTGATCCTTCCGGAAAACATCTTGGTATTCTAGGTATTCGGGAGGTAACTGGGGAGTCTCTGAAGAAATTGCGGCCAGTGCAACACCAGGTGGAGGGTGACAAGTAGAGACACATTCTGGAAACTGGACCGTTCTTGCTCGCCAATCGATCAGAGGATTGTGTTTCTCTAACCAAGGTATTCCTAGAATAATCTGAAACTGAGGGGCCTTGATCACATCGAACACGATCTTCTCATGGTGTCCATCTTGACTTACTAGCGTCACCTCTTGAGTGGTATGCGTTACTGGCCCGGAGGCTATCTCCGTACCATCCACCGTAGTAATGACGTCCTTTACAGCCTTGGGACAAAGAGTTAGATTCATCCTCAAAACCATTTCATGATCCACATAATTGCCGATGGCACCGCTGTCGACGTAATCTTCAATTGCATGTAATCGATCCGGATTATCAGGGCTAATGAGGACCATAGGTATCACGAAATGCGAGGTCACGGAACTGGTTTTCACGCTCGGCAAGAGGACCTCTATTCTTGTCGGGCGAGGTCGTTTCCCTGCTCAGAGTTTGTAACTTTGGTAACTGCAGCTCCTACTGCCTTCTTGGCAGGTTTCACCGGACAGTCTCGAAGAAAGTGCCCTGAGTTTCCGCAATATAGGCATAATTGCAACTGTTTCCTCCTTTCCCGCTCCCTTTGTGTTAGAGGACCTTTCAGACCCCCTATTTGCATGGGTTCCCCGGAGTCTACTCCTTTGGAAGGAGTTGGCGGTTTGGAAAATACTCGAGCATCAAACTTGGAACGATCGGCCTTCCTGTTCTGCAGCCTGTGATCTATTTGAACAACCAAGTCTATATAATCCGAACAGTCTTGTGGGGGATTCACTACTTGGGCTAAAACGTCTTTGAGCTCTCCACGTAGACCTCTATAAAACAGCGTAATCCTTTTGTCCTCAGGCCATTGAGTTTCCACTATTAGTCTATTGAAAGATGCAATATAAGCCAAAAGGTCTTGATTACCCTGTCGCAACGAAAGAAGTTCATTGTCCAAGGCCTGCCCCTGTGAATGTCTTGCGAACAGTTTTTCCATACTAAGCTGAAAGGCTTGAAAATCATGGAGAACCGGATCATCTTGATTAACTAGAGGGATCGACCAGTCTGTCGCATTGCCACTAAGGTACGAAAGTACAAAAGCTACTTTTGCTTGATCAGTTGGAAAGGCTGCTGGCCGGCATAAGAAGTGCAACCGGCACTGATTGATAAATACTGCAAACCTCTTTGGGTCACCAGAAAATCGTTCGGGCGGAGCCAGAGGTACATTCCCAGGTAGGTTGATCTGCACTGGATTCATAGAGGATGTTGAAGGAAGATTTGCCCCTGATGCGGGTAACGGGGTCTGTCCGGCTTGTGACTGTAGCACTTGTCTAGCAAGATTGTCTGTTCTCTCCTTGGAAATAATTAGTTCCCTTCTTAGAGCATTTGTTTCCTGACGAGCTGCATGCACTTCTGCCCTTAGTTCCCCAAGTAACCGGGCTAGGGGGTCAGTATCCGAGGTTTCCATAGCGCCTGGGCGAGAGTTTTGCGGTAGGCTTTGCGTTCTGTAACGCTCACCTGATTCTCGCAGAGGCGCCGGTCTTGACTGGGCGACTACCGTATCTCCAAAGGTGATGTGTAGCACCCGGTTGGCTCTTGGGCTGGACCTCTGTGCACTGTATGCCTGACGTGTAGAGTAAGATGTCTGCAGATAGAAAATATGGGGTTAATGAACTGGGGTTATTGGGGTGTCCTTATCTCTTTCCTCTTCTCCTCTCCTGTAGACCCCCAAAGGTTAACGCTCTCACCTTAGGTAAGTGAATGCCGAGCTCTCCATCTGCCTCGGGGCAGGGTGCTGTAACCAGTTTGTTCACTGGATAGGTAGCGCAGGCCTCTTGACTTCAGAGGACTGCTGTCCGTCGTTTACTGCACGAACGGTAAGTTTTGAGTCATTCAAATGTCTTTAAAGTCTTTAGTAATGATGTCTCTTGTTTTGCAGGGTTCCGACGATGGCGGATGACGGGCTGAAGTGAGTTGAAGATGGAGCCCGTGTGATGAATAGAAGCGCCTGGAAGCACGTAAGTAAGCGCTTGTTGCCTGCTTCACGATGCGCTCTAACTGTCTTTTTATTTTGCAGGTACGAGTTCGGAGCGGCTGCAGGGTGCCGGAATACCCACTGGATTAGATGTGGAAAGGAGTAATGGCACGTGAGTATTAAAGTTCCCCAATGTCTTTAAACGCACCTTGTTTTGTCTTTCAGATGCGGGATGCAGCGCCGAAGGCCTCCGGAGCGTGCGAAGAGTTGGTAAGCTTTTGTCTTTCAGATGCCGGAATGCAGTGTGAAGACCTCCGGAGCGCACAAAGAGTAGGTAAGCCTTTGCCTTTCAGATGCCGGAATGCTAACCTGTTCTTTCTTGTCTTTATAGGTGTTGCTGAAGACTGGATTCAGGATGGTAAGCCTTTGCCTTTCAGATGCCGGAATGCTAACCTGTTCTTTCTTGTCTTTATAGGTGTTGCTGAAGACTGGATTCAGGATGGTAAGCCTTTTTCCTTAGGCCCAGGACCGGATGCAGAAGACACGATGAGCGTTCTGCTGCAGAGGTTGCAGAATAACGCAAAGCAAGATTCATCCACCGGGTGTGGTTTAAATAGCCTCCTGTAGTGATTCGGTGTCTCCTTCCACAGCCACGCCTAGGTAAGAAAAGAGTTCCTGCTTTCCAGAAGAGTTCCAATGTTCTGAATCTAGGGAGTGGCTCCAGCCCCACCCAACAGGAAAAGTAGTTCCAAACAGAAGTGGATCAGAGGCTCAACTGGCAGGCAAGTAAGCAGCATGGTCTGCTGCAGGTAAGTCCACCCAAGCATTATGAGCCCAGCGCTTCCAGCGCTGGGACTGGGCATATTTATGAGCCTGGTGCCACTGGCGCCAGGACAGGGTCCAAAAGGTCCCAATTGGGACTGGCTGGCACTCGGAACCGGGGTTTTGGGTCTGCTTCCAAGGGAGTCGGGCAAGTCCTGATCTTTTGGAAGCAGAGATCATGACAGTTTCCACTTGCCATTTGTACTTCCTCCTGTGGAGCGAAGGCTAAGGAGACAAGCTGGACCCCTGAAGGTTTATCCTTACATCTGGGATCTCCTTTCACATGGTCAGTAGAGCCACAAACAAAGCATTTACCAAATGCTTTCTGGAATGGTGGCTTGTTCTGACCTCCTTCTGGTTTGGCACCAGAAGGTACAGTTGTCATGATCTCTGCTTCCAAAAGGTCAGGGTTTTCCCAACTCCCTTGGAAGCAGATCCATAACCCAGGTTCCGAGTGCCAACCAGTCCCAATTGGGACCTTTTGGACCCAGTCCTGGCGCCAGTGGCACCAGCCTCATAAATATGCCCAGTCCCAGCGCTGGAAGCGCCGGGCTCATAATGCTTGGGTGGACTTACCTGCAGCAGACCATGCTGCTTACTTGCCTGCCAGTTGAGTCTCTGATCCTCTTCTGTTTGGAACTACTTTTCCTGTTGGGTGGGGCAGGAGCCACTCCCTAGATTCAGAACACTGGAACTCTTCTGGAAAGCAGGAACTCTTTTCTTACCTAGGCGTGGCTGTGGAAGGAGACACCTAAGCACTACAGGAGGCTATTGAATCTTGCTTTGCGTTATTCTGCATCCTCAGCAGCAGAACGCTCATCGTGTCTTCTGCATCTGATCCTGGGCCTAAGGAAAAAGGCTTACCATTCTGAATCCAGTCTTCAGCAACACCTATAAAGACAAGAAAGAACAGGTTAGCATTACGGTCTTCAGTGACAGCTCTTCACTTACCTGGTCCATCGGCTGTCACCAACGCCTTGCGCTGCATTCCGGCATCTGAAAGACAAAGGCTTACCTACTCTTCGTGCGCTCCGGAAGTCTTCACACTGCATTCCGGCATCTGAAAGACAAAAGCTTACCAACTCTTTGCACGCTCCGGAGGCCTTCGGCGCTGCATCCCGCATCTGAAAGACAAAACAAGGTGCGTTTAAAGACATTGGGGAACTTTAATACTCACGTGCCATTACCCCTTTCCACATCTAACCCAGTGGGTATTCCGGCACCCTGCAGCCGCCCCGAACTTGTACCTGCAAAATAAAAAGACAGTTAGAGCGCATCGTGAAGCAGGCAACAAGCGCTTACTTACGTGCTTCCAGGCGCTTCTATTCATCACACGGGCTCCATCTTCAACTCACTTCAGCCCGCCATCCGCCATCGCCGGAACCCTGCAAAACAAGAGACATCATTACTAAAGACTTTAAAGACATTAGAATTACTCGAAACTTACCGTTCGTGCAGTAAACGACGGACAGCAGTCCTCTGAAGTCAAGAGGCCTGCTCCCCTTATCCAGTGAAGAAACTGGTTACAGCACCCTGCCTCGAGGCAGATGGAGAGCACGGCGTTCACTTACCTAAGGTGAGAGCGTTAACCTTTGGGGTTCTACAGGAGAAGAGAAAGGGAAGAAGAGAGAGACATTCAATAACCCAGTTCATTAATCCCACATTCTCTATCTGCAGACATCTTACCCTTCAAGCCAGACATACAGTGCACAGAGGTCCAGCCCAAAGAGCCAGCCGTGTGTTACACATCACCTTTGAAGATACGGTATACGCCCAGTCAAGACCGGCGCCTCTACGGGAATCAGGTGAGCGTTACAGAACACAAAGCCTACCACAAAACTCCCGTCCAGGCGCTATGGAAACCTCGGATACCGACCAGCTAGCCCAGTTACTTGGGGAACTAAGGGCAGAAGTGCATGCAGCCCGTCAGGAAACGAACGCTCTAAGAAGGGAACTGATTATTTCCAAGGAGCGAACAGATGATCTCGCTAGACAATTGCTACAGTCACAAGCCGGACAGATCCCGTTACCCGCATCTGGGGGAAATCTTCCTTCTACATCCTCTATGAATCCAGTGCAGATCAACCTACCTGGGAATGTACCTCTGGCTCCGCCCGAACGATTTTCTGGTGACCCAAAGAGGTTTGCAGTATTTATCAATCAGTGCCGGTTGCATTTCTTATGCCGGCCAGCAGCCTTTCCAACTGATCAAGCTAAAGTAGCTTTTGTGCTTTCGTACCTTAGTGGCAATGCGGCAGACTGGTCGATCTCTCTAGTAAATCAAGATGATCCGGTCCTCCATGATTTTCAAGCTTTTCAGCTCAGTATGGAAAAACTGTTCGCAAGACATTCACAGGGGCAGGCCTTGGACAATGAGCTTCTTTCGTTGCGACAAGGTAATCAAGACCTTTTGGCTTATATTGCGTCTTTCAACAGACTGATAGTGGAAACTCACTGGCCTGAGGACAAAAGGATCACGCTGTTTTATAGAGGTCTACGCGGAGAGCTCAAAGATGTGTTAGCCCAAGTAGTGAATCCCCCACAAGATTGTTCGGACTATATAGACTTAGTCGTTCAAATAGATCACAGACTGCAGAACAGGAAGGCTGATCGTTCCAAGTTTGATGCTCGAGTATTTTCCAAACCGCCAACGCCTTCCAAAGGAGTAGACTCCGGGGAACCCATGCAAATAGGGGGTCTGAAAGGTCCTCTAACACAAAAGGAGCGGGAAAGGAGAAAACAGTTGCAATTATGCCTCTATTGCGGAAACTCAGGGCACTTTCTTCGAGGCTGTCCGGTGAAACCTGCCAAGAAGGCAGTAGGAGCTGCAGTTACCAAAGTTACAAACTCTGAGCAGGGAAACGACCTCGCCCGACAAGAATAGAGGTCCTCTTGCCGAGCGTGAAAACCAGTTCCGTGACCTCGCATTTCGTGATACCTATGGTCCTCATTAGCCCTGATAATCCAGATCGATTACATGCAATTGAAGCTTACGTCGACAGCGGTGCCATCGGCAATTATGTGGATCATGAAATGGTTTTGAGGATGAATCTAACTCTTTGTCCCAAGGCTGTAAAGGACGTCATTACTACGGTGGATGGTACGGAGATAGCCTCCGGGCCAGTAACGCATACCACTCAAGAAGTGACGCTAGTAAGTCAAGATGGACACCATGAGAAGATCGTGTTCGATGTGATCAAGGCCCCTCAGTTTCAGATTATTCTAGGAATACCTTGGTTAGAGAAACACAATCCTCTGATCGATTGGCGAGCAAGAACGGTCCAGTTTCCAGAATGTGTCTCTACTTGTCACCCTCCACCTGGTGTTGCACTGGCAGCAATTTCTTCAGAGACTCCCCAGTTACCTCCTGAATACCTAGAATACCAAGATGTTTTCCGGAAGGATCAGGCTAACTCTCTACCTCCTCATAGGTCTTATGACTGCCAGATCGACCTGATACCTGGATCTACTCCTCCTTGTAGTAGAATTTATGCCCTCACCGAGCCTGAGAACCTTCACCTTCGACAATACCTGGATCAATACCTGGCAAATGGGTTTATTCGTCCTTCCAAGTCCCCTGCTTCTTCAGCTTTGTTCTTCGTTCCAAAAAAGGAAGGAGACCTTAGAACTTGTATAGATTATCGCTCCCTGAACCAGATCACCGTTAAGAATAGATATCCGTTACCTTTGATCCCTGAACTCCTGGACCAAGTCAGAAAAGCATGCATATATACAAAGCTGGATCTTAGAGGAGCTTACCACTTGGTACGAGTAAAAGAGGGCGATGAATGGAAGACGGCCTTCCGCACCAAGTATGGGCTATTTGAATATCAGGTCATGCCCTTCGGACTTTGTAATGCCCCGGCCGCCTTTCAATATTTTATGAACGATGTCCTCAGAGAGCTCATAGATGTGTGTGTTGTTGTTTACATTGACGACATCCTCGTTTATTCTTCATCGGAATCTGAACATCGGAAACACGTGAAAATGGTCCTCGAAAGATTGCGTCAACACAAACTTTTCGCTAAGTTGGAAAAATGTGTTTTCAACGTGACTGAAGTTGAATTCTTGGGATTCATTTTATCACCTGGCGGAGTGCGTATGGATTCAAAGAAGGTCGATGCAGTTCTCAAATGGCCATCACCATCCTCCGTAAAAGGTGTGCAAAGCATGTTAGGCTTCGCTAACTTTTACCGCAGGTTTATCCCCGAATTCTCTCGAATAGTCCAGCCCATCACTGCCTTGTTAAAGAAAAACAAACGTTTTGAATGGTCTACCGAGGCGGAACAAGCTTTCCAGGATTTGAAGACTAAATTTATCTCTGCACCAATCTTAAAACACCCTCGCCCCGAACTCCCCTACATCGTGGAAACTGATGCTTCAAGCCTTGCCATGGGGGCAGTTCTATCACAAAAGGACCCGGTAACCAATCAGTTGCATCCCGTGGCATTTTGGTCCCGCAAATTCTCGCCTCCTGAAATCAATTACACGATTACTGACAAGGAACTTCTGGCTATCAAGTATGCCTTTAAGGCTTGGCGGCATTATCTGCTGGGGGCCCGACACACCGTTACTGTGATTACGGATCACCGAAACCTGCAATATTTGAAAACCGCAAAAGCCCAATCCTCTAGACAACTCCGTTGGGCATTATTCTTTGCCGAGTTTGACTTCATAATTACCTATCGACCTGGTACAAAAAACGGTAAAGCTGATGCCCTTTCTCGGATGGGAGTGGAAGAACACTTGATCAACCCTAAACCTGTACCAATCATTCCCGAACAAAGAATTCTGGGTGTAATCGCCACAGAATCCATAGAGGAAGTTAAGGATAAAGCCAGGCAACTTGTAACTCCAGCAGACATACAGAATTGGCATCTGCAGGGAAAGGACTTTGCAGTAAAGGACAACTTATTGTATTTCCAAGAACGATTATACCTACCCAGCACAGATTTACAGAAAAAAGTAATCTCTTGTTATCACGATTCTTTAATGGAAGGACATCCCGGTATGGCCAAGACCTCAGAAAAGATCAAGCGCTACTTCTGGTGGCCGTCTTGGAAAAAAGATATCAGAGACTTTATAATGTCCTGTGGAGTATGCGCCCAAAACAAGAGTCAAAAGGAAAGACCAGCAGGCCTCTTACGCCCTATTGACATCCCACCTCGCCCTTGGCATACGCTTTCTATGGACTTCATCACCGATCTACCTCCATGCTCCGGATACAATACGATTCTAGTAATCGTGGACTTATTCTCTAAGATGGCGCATTTCATTCCGCTCAAAGGCTTGCCAACAGCAGCAACTCTGGCCCGAGAATTTCTCGAAAACATCGTCCGACTGCACGGTTTTCCTTCGGTTCTAATTTTGGATCGAGGTAGTCAATTTATTTCTCATTTTTGGCGAAGTTGCTGTCGGTCGGCTCAAATTGATGTGAGACTATCGACCAGTCACCACCCTCAGACCGACGGACAAACCAAGAGGACCAATCAAACTCTGGAACAGTATTTACGCTGCATGCTGCAACAAACTGAAAAAACTTGGAAAGACATCCTTTGGATAGCCGAATATGCCTACAATAACTCTGTCCATTCGGGAACTGGGAAAACCCAGTTTTTTCTTTTGTACGGCAGTCACCCTCGAACCTCGGAGTTGGATCCCCTCCAAGATCTTGAAACACCAGCAGTAGACTACCTGCATTCTACAATCACCCAAGCCTTTAAGGAAGCTGTTTCTCACCTTCAAAGGGCTAAAGAACAATACAAGAAAGGAGCAGATCAACATCGGAAGGAAGCCCCTCAATATCAAGTAGGGGACCAAGTCTGGTTATCCACCAAATATCTACCTCTAAAAGGGCCACGCACATTCAACCCAAGATACCTTGGTCCCTATTCCATCACTACCATAGTAAACCCAGTAGCGGTCAAGTTGGACTTGCCCCCGCACATGAAGATACATCCGGTCTTCCACGTCTCTCTATTAAAACCCGTGCAACCTCAAACCCGACTAACCAAATCTCCAAAACCTATCCTAGTTGATGGAGAACTCGAGTTTGAAGTCAAAAGCATTCTGGACTCCAAGATCTCTAAATCTAAACTATTCTACCTAATTGACTGGAAAGGCTACGGCCCCCAAGAGAGATCCTGGGAACCTGCTGAATATGTCCACGCTCCTTGCCTAATCAAAAGATTTCACCGAACATTTCCTGACAAGCCAAAACCCCCGGAGAAGCCCGGTTTGGGAGGGGCCTTGAGGGGGGGTACTGTCATGATCTCTGCTTCCAAAAGGTCAGGGTTTTCCCAACTCCCTTGGAAGCAGATCCATAACCCAGGTTCCGAGTGCCAACCAGTCCCAATTGGGACCTTTTGGACCCAGTCCTGGCGCCAGTGGCACCAGGCTCATAAATATGCCCAGTCCCAGCGCTGGAAGCGCCGGGCTCATAATGCTTGGGTGGACTTACCTGCAGCAGACCATGCTGCTTACTTGCCTGCCAGTTGAGTCTCTGATCCTCTTCTGTTTGGAACTACTTTTCCTGTTGGGTGGGGCAGGAGCCACTCCCTAGATTCAGAACACTGGAACTCTTCTGGAAAGCAGGAACTCTTTTCTTACCTAGGCGTGGCTGTGGAAGGAGACACCTAAGCACTACAGGAGGCTATTTAAACCACACCTGATGGATGAATCTTGCTTTGCGTTATTCTGCATCCTCAGCAGCAGAACGCTCATTGTGTCTTCTGCATCTGATCCTGGGCCTAAGGAAAAAGGCTTACCATTCTGAATCCAGTCTTCAGCAACACCTATAAAGACAAGAAAGAACAGGTTAGCATTACGGTCTTCAGTGACAGCTCTTCACTTACCTGGTCCATCGGCTGTCACCAACGCCTCGCGCTGCATTCCGGCATCTGAAAGACAAAGGCTTACCTACTCTTCGTGCGCTCCGGAAGTCTTCACACTGCATTCCGGCATCTGAAAGACAAAAGCTTACCAACTCTTCGCACGCTCCGGAGGCCTTCGGCGCTGCATCCCGCATCTGAAAGACAAAACAAGGTGCGTTTAAAGACATTGGGGAACTTTAATACTCACGTGCCATTACCCCTTTCCACATCTAACCCAGTGGGTATTCCGGCACCCTGCAGCCGTCCCGAACTTGTACCTGCAAAATAAAAAGACAGTTAGAGCGCATCGTGAAGCAGGCAACAAGCGCTTACTTACGTGCTTCCAGGCGCTTCTATTCATCACACGGGCTCCATCTTCAACTCACTTCAGCCCGCCATCCGCCATCGCCGGAACCCTGCAAAACAAGAGACATCATTACTAAAGACTTTAAAGACATTAGAATTACTCGAAACTTACCGTTCGTGCAGTAAACGACGGACAGCAGTCCTCTGAAGTCAAGAGGCCTGCTCCCCTTATCCAGTGAAGAAACTGGTTACAGCACCCTGCCTCGAGGCAGATGGAGAGCACGGCGTTCACTTACCTAAGGTGAGAGCGTTAACCTTTGGGGTTCTACAGGAGAAGAGGAAGGGAAGAAGAGAGAGACATTCAATAACCCAGTTCATTAATCCCACATTTTCTATCTGCAGACATCTTACCCTTCAAGCCAGACATACAGTGCACAGAGGTCCAGCGCAAAGAGCCAGCCGTGTGTTACACATCACCTTTGAAGATACGGTATACGCCCAGTCAAGACCGGCGCCTCTACGGGAATCAGGTGAGCGTTACAACAGTAGCCTGATTTGGTTTCCCTTGTGGCTTACCCTTTTGGTTTTGTTTGGGGCCCTCTTTGGAATTGGAATTATTAGAATTCTCTTTGGGGTCCTTTGTTGGCTGTTTTCCCTCATCCTTTTTCTGAGTAGCCCCAGATTCATTGTGAGTGGCCCTGTTGGCAACCCACAAGTCAGCAGCCTTAGCTAACTTCCTGGAATCTAATTCCTTTGAATCAGCCAAGTGCTGTCTGAGCTCAGGAGAGCAGGCATCATACATTGACTCCAACATTACAAGATTCTTCATTCCTTCATAAGTGTTAACTCTGTAACCCTTAATCCATCCCTCTAAGTTTTTCAAACACTCACTCACCCAGGTAGCCCAAGGGGTACCATCATGCTTTTTGATGGTCCTAAACCTCTTAAGGTACTGGGAAGGGGTCTTCCCAAATCTAGCTATCAAAGCTAGTTTCACACATTCATAATCCTTCTTGTCCACCTCCCCCAACTCCATTACCACATCAGTTGCAACAGGGGGAAGCCTAGAGAACAACCAGGGAAGTAACTCATTCCCTGTGATGTCCTGGAGCCCATGATTAAACTCAAACATTTTTAACCAATCCAACACATCCAACTTAGGTTCATACATACCCACTAATTCCTTAGGCATCCGGGGTCTTTTGGGACTGGAACATCTAGAGGAACCAGAGGAGATAGAAGCATTTTCCACAGACAACTTCTTCATTTCTAGTTCATGATTAAGCTCTATTTCTCTGAGTCTTAACTCAGCTTGCTTCTGCTCAGCCTGGGCATTCATTCTTCTGAACTCTAGCTCTTGGTTTCTTTCAGATTGAGCAATAAAACGTTTGTACTCTAATTCAAGCTTCATTTTTTCAAGTTCAAAATAAGCAGGGTTACATGTAGGACCTGGTATAGGCCCAGTAGGTACAGTAGGTAAGACAGACAGAGGCTATGAGTGGCTAACTTCATAAAGGTTCACTTTCCACTTCTGACCCATTATCAAGACTTTGATTCAGATCAATACCATCACTGTTTTCTACATTTGCTGGGGGGGGGGGTAGATTCCTCTGTACCACCCAGACTTTGGTTTTCTAACAATCTTTCTATAATTCCATTTTCTTGCCCTTCTCAGAGAGATTCTTATGTCTACACAATACTTTTAAGCAATCAGCAGTTTTGGCAGACAATGATTCTAGGGTATAACGCTCCATAGCAGACATAGTTAGAAAATCAGCTTTTTTAGTGCTAAGCTTTGTGGTTAGTTGTCCTAAAGTGTTCAAAAAGCACTCTAAAGTGTATACTCAATACAAATCCCACCGCTGTACACCAGTGTTAGGCAGAAACCTGTGCAGTTCCCTCAGGGACCACTGCAAAAGATTTAAGACTACAGGTGTTTGGCAGTAAACCCACTTGGTAGCAGTCTGTACCACACAGATTCACTTGGTAGCTGTGGCTGAGCAGTCAGACTTCCCTCAAGAAGAGTTAGGCAGTATACAGAGTATTCACAATAGGTCAAAAGAACACAGTAGAACAAGCAAACACTGACCAGAGCTTGGTGTAAAAGAGATATAATTATTTATTTAAAACCACATCTAATGAAACACACAGGCACTAATATAAAGCAGTTCAAAAACACGGTCACTAAAAGATATACACTCCCTCAAAAGAATATTAGACAAGTCTTAAATAAAGCTCCACTTATTTTTAGACAGTGGTGAGCGCTTAACGCAGATGGCATTTTAATAATTCGTTTTAAAGGGAGAGAAGAGCAGGATATAAATTGAAACAGATCCCAACACTTTCACAAGAACACAGCAAGAGAGGAAGGCAGAGTCAAACCGTGAAGTTAGAGTTCAGAAAGCCAGATCCACTTTAAGAGGATCAGAACGAAAAGTGTCCATGGTCACACGGTTAAAAAGTGCACAAAAGTCTCGAAACGGTTCAGAAAGAGTTGGACCAAAATAAAGGGGACCAGTTAGATGGTCAAGGCAGCCAGCCCAGTCCAGAAGGTTAAGGGATTATTATTACCTTGTAGCAATCTTTAGAAAGAGAGGCCTGACTGACACGGTACCTTAAAGTGGTGAGAATACTCCAGCGGGGGCAGTTGTTCCTAGCAGCGGATGCAAGTCGGTGCTTCGTCCGGGGTTAGAGAGGATCTCGTCGGGGAGGAAGACAGGAGTCCATTGCACTGCCAGGGAAGAAACCAACCGCGGAGTTCTCAGTTAAAAGGAGTGGTCCTTTGGTTCGCGGTCCAGTGGTAAGTGGCTATCCGGTTGCCGGGGTGCTTGGCAAGGGCAATTCGACCACAAGACGTCCTGGGATGCGAGGAAAAGAAGGTAAACTGGTTTTACCCACCAGTCAGGGGAAGAAGACTCTCCAGCAGGGAGATCTTCTCTGTCGTCGGGAAGTGGTGACTCGGTTCCGCAGGGCTCCACCAGTGGTGTCGTCGTAGCAGGTCAGCTCAGCTTCTCCCTCGTCGGATTCTCAGGTTGGTAGCCTCGAACAATGGGAAAATCCCATAGGGATATATTCGCGGTCGAATATAAAAAGTAGTATCCACTGCCACCAGCCAAAACTAGATCAGGGGGGACGGAGACGTGCCCCCTCGACTAACAGACCCCAGGGCAATCGAATTGCCCCGACCAGTACGTCCACAATATGATGGTTTGTACTGGTTTCTGTTCATAATTTGGGACTAGTGAAGCCAATGGTGACTTTACATGCCCTGGGAGACAGTAGTCAGTCCCAGGGTATGGAGTCTATGGTGGGGTGTCACTATGACACCCCTGTGTCACTGCACGGAGGGTGCTGTGTAACACACATAGTAAAAACACATGAGACCCTATGGAGTAAAGGACCCCATAGGCCATAAAACACATTAACAGTCAAAGGAACACCATAAATCATGTCCAAGAGTGGGAGAAAAAGAGTCTAACTCTTGGCAGGAGAAAAAAACAAACTCCAGAAATCCAGCAAAGCTGCTGGGGGATTCACTAGGTTAGGAAATGCAGCCCAAAAAGAGAATTCTCCCTAACACCTTTCCATTCAGAGAGGCTGGGGTACAGTTCAGATGGGGTCTTTCCATCCAGAGGGTCTGGGGTAGAGGTAAGATGGGGTCTTTCCATTCAGAGGGTGTGGGGTAGAGTTTTGATGGGATCTTTCCATTCAGAGTGGCTGGAGTAGAGGTCAGATGGGGTCTTTCTATTCAGTGGGGCTGGGGATAGAGTTCAGTGGGGGGATCTTTGCAGTCAGAGGGGCTGGAGTAGAAGTCAGATGGGGTCTTTCCATTTAGAGTGGCTGGAGTAGAGGTCAGATGGGATCTTTCCGTTCAGAGAGGCTGGAGTAGAGGTCAGATGGGATCCTTCCATTCAGAGGGGCTGGAGTAGAGGTCAGATGGGGTCATTCCATTCAGAGGGGCTGGGGTAGAGTTTAGATGGGATCTTTCCATTCAGAGGGTCTGGGGTAGAGGTCAGATGGGTTCTTTCCATTCAGAGGGGCTGGGGATAGAGTTCAGATGGGGTCTTTCCATTCAGAGTGGCTGGGGTAGAGTTCAGATGGGATCTTTCCATTCAGAGTGTCTGGGGTAGAGGTCAGATTGGGTCTTTCCATTCAGAGGGGCTGGAGTAGAGGTCAGATGGGATCTTTCCATTTGGAGGGTCTGGGGTAGAGTTTAGATGGGATCTTTCCATTCAGAGAGGCTGGGGTACAGTTCAGATGAGGTATTTCCGTTCAGAGGGTCTGGGGTAGAGGTCAGATGGGGTCTTTCCATTCAGGGGGTCTGGGGTAGAGTTTAGATGGGATCTTTGCATTCAGAGTGGCTGGAGTAGAGGTCAGATGGGGTCTTTCCATTCAGAGTGGCTGGAGTAGAGGTCAGATGGGGTCTTTCCATTCAGAGGGGCTTGGGTAGAGGTCAGATGGGGTCTTTCCATTCAGAGGGGCTGGAGTAGAGGTCAGATATGGTCTTTCCATTCAGAGAGGCTTGGTACGGTTCCGGTGGGGTCTTTCCATTCAGAGAGGCTGGGTAGAGGTCAGATGGGTTCTTTCCATTCAGAGGGGCTGGTGTAGAGGTCAGATGGGGTCTTTCCATTCAGAGGGGCTGGGGATAGAGTTCAGTGGGGGGATATTTCCATTCAGAGGGTCTGGGGTAGAGGTTAGATGGGGGGTCTTTCCATTCAGAGGGGCTGGGGTAGAGGTTAGATGAGATCTTTCCATTCAGAGAGGGGCTAGGGTAGAGGTCAGATGAGGTCTTTCCATTCAGAGGGGCTGGAGTAGAGGTCAGATGGGGTTTTTCCATTCAGAGAGGCTGGAGTAGAGGTCAGATGGTTTCTTTCCATTCAGAGGGTCTGGGGTAGAGTTCAGATGGGGTCTTTCATTCAGAGAGGCTGGTTTAGAGGTCAGATGGGGTCTTTCCATTCAGAGGGGCTGGAGTAGAGATCTGATGGGGTCTTTCCATTCAGAGGGGCTGGAGTAGAGGTCAGACGGGATCTTTCCATTCAGAGGGGCTGGAGTAGAGGTCAGATGGGATCTTTCCATTCAGAGGGGCTAGAGTAGATGTCAGATGGGGTCTTTCCATTCAGAGGGGCTGGGGTAGGGTTCAGTGAGGGGGGTATTTCCATTCAGATGGGCTGGGGTAGAGCTCAGTGGGGGGGATCCTTCCATTCAGACGGTCTGGGGTAGTGTTTAGAGGGGGATCTTTGTATCGCAAGATCTTTGAAGAGAGTGACACTGGGTCTGTGTAGAAGTGGTTCATTGATTCTGTATAGCAAGTTTGGGCTTTCTGGCCTGGGCCGGTTTTCTAATGAACCTCTGTACATCACTAGAAGGTACAGTACAGTCGGTGTTAGGGCCTTTCAGCTTCTCTAAATGAACCACCCGCTACTCCCTCCCCCCTCCGCACACCCTTTGAGTCAGACAAAGAAGGCTTAATGTCTTTTCTTAAGTGCTCATTCATGGTTTTTGCTCCCTGGCTGTTTTTAAATATGAGGGAAAAAATAGAACATTTTCCAAGAATTCTTCCAATTCCTGATTATTTCCTGATCACATTGAGTGCATCTGGGATACACAATTGTACCAATTTTACCCCCACTTTTTTGTTGCAGGCGTATATTGTGTATATTCTTCCCAGCCCAAGTCAGGGGATCCCCCAGGCATCATTTTGAAATCGAGGACCCCCATTCATCTTCAGTCTGCTCTGCTAGAAGTCTCTGTTAGGACTGGGGTGTGCGGTAATGCGGGTTCTACCAATGGGCTTAGGAGTTAGAGGCAGTGGCTTAGGGCAGTGTGATGGCAGGTGTGCCTGAGTGCTGCTGAGTATAATTATTGTGATGGACTGGATGGGTGCTGAGGTTAGGGAGGGGGAAGACTGGGGGGGGGCTCTCTCCACATTAAGGGGCTAGAGTGAAGGGCACTGTGCCTTGTTAGAGTGCCTTTGTTCATAAACAGGGATTGTGGATTTTGGCATGTGATTACTCGAAGCATAGAAAGGTTGGAAGCATGCATATCAACATTCGCCGTTTCAGTCAGGATATACAAGTGCATTCTGGGAATTGTAGTTGTGGGTTTATATTTGGGAAATCTGGGACAAGTCCCTGAATGCAAATTTAAAATAAGGTCTGGACTAGCATCTCCCGGCATCAATGATTGGGCACTGGATTTGTTGACTTCTTTCTTCACTAACCGACCTTCCCAGCAGCAAGTGGGTCCTTTCTCCTCCACCACCACCTTCTCTACCTGTGGCGTCGCCCAGGGCTCTATCCTATCGCCACGGCTCTTCAGTATCTATCTCCCCCCTCTTGCTCATCTGATCTCCCCCTTCTCTCCTCACTTCCAGTGTTATGCCGATGACACACAGATTTCCTTCAAACCTCCCTCTACTACCTCCTCTTCCTCCCCTCTGATCCTGTGCATTTGCTGGGGTTAGGGGGTCCAGGGTAGTGCTACGCGTCTTGCAGATGGTGTTCCAAATCCTTTTCTCATCTTCCCCCAGAAGCTCAGTGTCTCCAGAGCTCTGCTCCTCTCCGGGCTGGACAACTGCAACAGCCTCTTCCTCAATCTGCCTCTTTCCTCCCTTCACCCCCTCCAGCTAATCAACAATAGGGCTTCAAGACTTATCCCTGGCATCAAGCCAGCCCAGGGACTGTATCTCCCCAGCCCTACAATCTCTCCACTGGCTCCTGGTGGCTGCAAGAATCAAATTCAAGATCCTCTGCAACATCCACAAGGCCTTCCGGGGCCTGGGACCTTGCTGTCTCCAACTTTCCCTCCCTAAATACTCCCCTGCTAGAGCCCTACGCTCCTCGAACTCCAACTCTGACTGTCAAACGTTTCTCCAAGCAGAGAGTGGGAGGCAGATCTCTCTCCTTGGCTGGTGCCTCCCTCTGGAACAGCCTTGCTGCCCTACTCAGACTTGAGCCAGACCTCCCGAAATTCTGGAAACTGCTCAAAACTCTGCTCTTCTCTACCTCTTTCCCTTCCCTGCTGATCAGCCCGCTGCCGCCGTGACCGGTGACCTGATCCTCATGAACCTCAAAGGTTCCCAGGCCTTTCTTCCCAGTCAATACCAGCACCCCTCCCCCACTGCACTGCCCTGCAGGCCCCTCTTGGTGGCACCAGATCCCACACTTGAGGGTCACCTGTACCCTCACTTAGCCTGAGGTTCTCCTCCTGGGCTCCCCTAGCACTTCTCTCCCGGGCACTCCTCCAGCACTTCTCCAATCCTCTGCTTCCCCTTCCATCCCTATCTCCTGCACTCCTCTTCACTGCACTTACACATCCCAATGCCACATGGCCTAGTAGGACCACGCCTGTATATTTACTGTTTTAGCCATTGTTCTCATTTCCCCTGTTTCCCTCCCATTACCCTTGTGGCGCTTTGAAACCCAATTCTGCAGTATAAAGCGCCTAACAATAAATAAATAAAGAACAGGACATGTTGGCCTGTACGTGGGGTACTTTAGTACAGGGAGGGTGGGATCTGAGAGATTTGTGCATAGAGGGAGCGGTATAAGGAGAGATGGAGTCTGGGTAGATTCTGTACTGCGAGGTTCGGGGTCCTATGAATAGGTTGGAGGTGATTCTGTGCATGGCCTGTACGCGGGGTACTTTAGTACAGGGAGGGTGGGATCTGAGGGCTTTGTGCATAGAGGGAGCGGTGTAAGGAGAGATGGAGTCTGGGTAGATTCTGTGCTGCGAGGTTCGGGGGTCCTATGAATAGGTTGGAGGTGATTCTGTGCATGGCCTGTACGCGGGGTACTTTAGTACAGGGAGGGTGGGATCTGAGGGCTTTGTGCATAGAGGGAGTGGAGTAAGGAGAGATGGAGTCTGGGTAGATTCTGTGCTGCGAGGTTCGGGGGTCCTATGAATAGGTTGGAGGTGATTCTGTGCATGGCCTGTACGCGGGGTACTTTAGTACAGGGAGGGTGGGATCTGAGGGCTTTGTGCATAGAGGGAGTGGAGTAAGGAGAGATGGAGTCTGGGTAGATTCTGTGCTGCGAGGTTCGGGGGTCCTATGAATAGGTTGGAGGTGATTCTGTGCATGGCCTGTACGCGGGGTACTTTAGTACAGGGAGGGTGGGATCTGAGGGCTTTGTGCATAGAGGGAGCGGTGTAAGGAGAGATGGAGTCTGGGTAGATTCTGTGCTGCGAGGTTCGGGGGTCCTATGAATAGGTTGGAGGTGATTCTGTGCATGGCCTGTACGCGGGGTACTTTAGTACAGGGAGGGTGGGATCTGAGGGCTTTGTGCATAGAGGGAGCGGTGTAAGGAGAGATGGAGTCTGGGTAGATTCTGTGCTGCGAGGTTCGGGGGTCCTATGAATAGGTTGGAGGTGATTCTGTGCATGGCCTGTACGCGGGGTACTTTAGTACAGGAAGGGTGGGATCTGAGGGCTTTGTGCATAGAGGGAGTGGAGTAAGGAGAGATGGAGTCTGGGTAGATTCTGTGCTGCGAGGTTCGGGGGTCCTATGAATAGGTTGGAGGTGATTCTGTGCATGGCCTGTACGCGGGGTATTTTAGTACAGGGAGGGTGGGATCTGAGGGCTTTGTGCATAGAGGGAGTGGAGTAAGGAGAGATGGAGTCTGGGTAGATTCTGTGCTGCGAGGTTCGGGGGTCCTATGAATAGGTTGGAGGTGATTCTGTGCATGGCCTGTACGCGGGGTACTTTAGTACAGGGAGGGTGGGATCTGAGAGATTTGTGCATAGAGGGAGTGGAGTAAGGAGAGATGGAGTCTGGGTAGATTCTGTGCTGCGAGGTTCGGGGGTCCTATGAATAGGTTGGAGGTGATTCTGTGCATGGCCTGTACGTGAGGTACTTTAGTACAGGGAGGGTGGGATCTGAGGGCTTTGTGCATAGAGGGAGCGGTGTAAGGAGAGATGGAGTCTGGGTAGATTCTGTGCTGCGAGGTTCGGGGGTCCTATGAATAGGTTGGAGGTGATTCTGTGCATGGCATGTACGCGGGGTACTTTAGTACAGGGAGGGTGGGATCTGAGGGCTTTGTGCATAGAGGGAGTGGAGTAAGGAGAGATGGAGTCTGGGTAGATTCTGTGCTGCGAGGTTCGGGGGTCCTATGAATAGGTTGGAGGTGATTCTGTGCATGGCCTGTACGCGGGGTACTTTAGTACAGGGAGGGTGGGATCTGAGGGCTTTGTGCATAGAGGGAGCGGTATAAGGAGAGATGGAGTCTGGGTAGATTCTGTGCTGCGAGGTTCGGGGGTCCTATGAATAGGTTGGAGGTGATTCTGTGCATGGCCTGTACGCGGGGTACTTTAGTACAGGGAGGGTGGGATCTGAGGGCTTTGTGCATAGAGGGAGTGGAGTAAGGAGAGATGGAGTCTGGGTAGATTCTGTGCTGCGAGGTTCGGGGGTCCTATGAATAGGTTGGAGGTGATTCTGTGCATGGCCTGTACGCGGGGTACTTTAGTACAGGGAGGGTGGGATCTGAGAGATTTGTGCATAGAGGGAGTGGAGTAAGGAGAGATGGAGTCTGGGTAGATTCTGTGCTGCGAGGTTCGGGGGTCCTATGAATAGGTTGGAGGTGATTCTGTGCATGGCCTGTACGCGGGGTACTTTAGTACAGGGAGGGTGGGATCTGAGAGATTTGTGCATAGAGGGAGTGGAGTAAGGAGAGATGGAGTCTGGGTAGATTCTGTGCTGCGAGGTTCGGGGGTCCTATGAATAGGTTGGAGGTGATTCTGTGCATGGCCTGTACGCGAGGTACTTTAGTACAGGGAGGGTGGGATCTGAGGGCTTTGTGCATAGAGGGAGCGGTGTAAGGAGAGATGGAGTCTGGGTAGATTCTGTGCTGCGAGGTTCGGGGGTCCTATGAATAGGTTGGAGGTGATTCTGTGCATGGCCTGTACGCGGGGTACTTTAGTACAGGGAGGGTGGGATCTGAGGGCTTTGTGCATAGAGGGAGCGGAGTAAGGAGAGATGGAGTCTGGGTAGATTCTGTGCTGCGAGGTTCGGGGGTCCTATGAATAGGTTGGAGGTGATTCTGTGCATGGCCTGTACGCGGGGTACTTTAGTACAGGGAGGGTGGGATCTGAGGGCTTTGTGCATAGAGGGAGCGGTATAAGGAGAGATGGAGTCTGGGTAGATTCTGTGCTGCGAGGTTCGGGGGTCCTATGAATAGGTTGGAGGTGATTCTGTGCATGGCCTGTACGCGGGGTACTTTAGTACAGGGAGGGTGGGATCTGAGAGATTTGTGCATAGAGGGAGTGGAGTAAGGAGAGATGGAGTCTGGGTAGATTCTGTGCTGCGAGGTTCGGGGGTCCTATGAATAGGTTGGAGGTGATTCTGTGCATGGCCTGTACGCGGGGTACTTTAGTACAGGGAGGGTGGGATCTGAGAGATTTGTGCATAGAGGGAGTGGAGTAAGGAGAGATGGAGTCTGGGTAGATTCTGTGCTGCGAGGTTCGGGGGTCCTATGAATAGGTTGGAGGTGATTCTGTGCATGGCCTGTACGCGGGGTACTTTAGTACAGGGAGGGTGGGATCTGAGAGATTTGTGCATAGAGGGAGTGGAGTAAGGAGAGATGGAGTCTGGGTAGATTCTGTGCTGCGAGGTTCGGGGGTCCTATGAATAGGTTGGAGGTGATTCTGTGCATGGCCTGTACGCGGGGTACTTTAGTACAGGGAGGGTGGGATCTGAGGGCTTTGTGCATAGAGGGAGTGGAGTAAGGAGAGATGGAGTCTGGGTAGATTCTGTGCTGCGAGTCTGGGTAGATTCTGTGCTGCGAGGTTCGGGGTCCTATGAATAGGTTGGAGGTGATTCTGTGCATGGCCTGTACGCGGGGTACTTTAGTACAGGGAGGGTGGGATCTGAGGCCTTTGTGCATAGAGGGAGTGGTGTAAGGAGAGATGGAGTCTGGGTAGATTCTGTGCTGGGAGGTTTGGTGGTCCTATGAATAGAGTGAAGGTGATTCTGTGCATTTGCTGGGGCGAGGGGGTCCAGGGGAGTGCTGCAAGGGTCGCTAAATGCAAGCCCCATTCCATTTGGCAGACGCTTGTCCAGTCGTGTTTTTTGTACATTCTAAAACTCGTAGTCTTGGATATGTAACGGGGTGAATGTAGAACTACAAGTCCCAGAACGCAATGAGAAATAATCTGGATTGGAGAAAGGCACTGCTGCAGCTCTGCCTGCTGGGCGGTGTCATTGGGTGTGCAGCATGTGGGTGTTCCTACCCTGAGACCCTCAGGCTGGCCAGATGCTTTTGTGTGCCACATAATTAAGGATTAGGAAGAGAAACCTAAGGTCATGCAACAATTACTCACTGGTAGCTCACATCTGGCTCACTGAAACAAAAACACTTCCTGTTTAAACAGTTTGGTGCCTCTCCTCAGCAGATAGCAATCTGGTGCCATCCTTATCAATCGCCACTGCACTGTCTGAGCTTCTATCCAAGGCTACAACCAAAAGACCCAGGGGCGGGGCTCTAGCCCCCCAGGTGCCCTTAGCCACGCCTCTACCCAGATCACACAAGGCCAATCCTTTGCAGCCACAGCAAATCCCCTGGTTTATTGTTGTTTCTGCTGAACCTTTAAACCTCAATTAAAGAGATAGGCACCTTGTCATGGCCTGTTTACTGCCACCCCTGCACCGGAGAACCTGCCTGAGGGACCTTTGCTCCTCTTATCTGGGTGTGTTTCTCCCATCAATCACACTTGCCTGCAGAGGAGTGAAACAACTACCAGCACACCCACACACAGTTGGGGGGGGGGGGGGTCCTGAGGGGGCCCTGTCAATAGCATGTTTGTATTGTAAGGCAGTGAGTGTTGTTGTATATTAATCAGCCCTTGAGCTGGGTAGTAATCTTGACTTTAATGTTGCAAACACATAGCATATATACAGTACATGCCCAGTGGCAGTTTACTCCACTGTTTTAGTTGTCCAAGTCTCCTAAAGCAGGAGGAGCACCGGGAGTTGCTTCTGCTCCATCGCTTCCTGGCCCTTCTGGTCACGGCTTCAGCTTCTGGAGGATTCTGCGCTTCTCACAATGAGATCTCGCGAGTGGTTCTACATACCTCCCCTTGTTATCCCATCATATAGTCATTATACTTCACCGTTCTTCTGTGCTCTCTCCTCAGCCAGTCCTCCTTCTCGTGTTACCTCTGGCAGCCCGGTCTCACTGTCTCTAGGGTAACCCTCTGTGCATCCATCTCTGGTTCCCCTGCTCCCACATGGGCATGGTGTCCTCGAGTGCTTATCCCCTCTCGTGCTTTCTTTGTTGGCTGACGCCTCTCAAACAAAATGGTAAGAAATGCCCATATATGAAAAACAACAAACGCGCTACTCATGATGGCTCACCAGGGCCGCATTTAATGTTTTTCCTTTTTGTGGGGGAGCCTGTGTTTCATGGGCTCGGCCCGAGGTGGGCTCCTAGAGCCAGGCTTGACCCCCAGGCTCAGCCCTGGCTCAGCCCCACCCATGACATCCCTGGCTCCCTGAGCCCTATCTCTGGGTTCAATTAGTTGCTTTTCCTCCCTCCCTCTGAACGCAACAGCCTGGACTTCCACCGCTAATGAGGTGCCGGCAAACTCTTCGCGTCTGCCTGCAGTTTCTTCAACGGCTCTCGCAATTTCAATGGCTTTATCCAACTGAAGTTCCTTCTCCATGATAAACCTGTCCTGCACCTTCCTGTTATTTGTGTGCACTGTAAGCATGTCGCAAATCATACTCTCAGCATTATTCCCAAAATTGCAGCGGGCCTCCAACTCGCGTACCTTCGTGATGTTGTCCTCCAGGGGTTCCGAAAGCTCTTGTTTGCGACCATAGAACCTAATCCTATATAGTACAGTGTTCTCCTTGCTGGCAAATCTTCTGACAATTCTCCTCACAGCTTCTCATGACCTGGCTACAAACGAACTGTGATAAGTTTGCTCCCATTATTTGCACCAATAAACCTAGTAGGAGGAATAACCCGTGGCTTAATGATTCATTGCGGATGAAGAAAAAAGAAAAACCAGATCTTCTGCAGACCTCTTAGAGGCCAAAGCAGCACTAAAAAAAATATAAGGAGGGCTTTGTTGTAGCTAAAGCGGATTGTCATAAAAAACAAATAGATCTTGCCCTTACTAGACCAAAGGCCCTATTTGCAACTGTAAAACATGTTACTTGCCCCCCATGTACTATTCCTCGTCTTACCCCTTCTCTACCCTTGTTAATGAATTTAATACTTTATTCACAGAGAAGATTGATCGGATTAGGACTAGAGGTCAAAGTGGGCGGGAGCCTTCAGGAACGGTGTTCCCATCATTTTTATTTTTTACGTTTCAGTGTTCCTATACTTTTATTTTAAAAAGAAACCGTTCTCGAATGGTTTAGTTTTAAAATAAAAGTGAAGGAAGAAGTTGAAACTTGCACTTCAGTGCACTGCACTGCACATTCCCATAAATAGCAGGTGTGTTTGTTTGGGGGTTTGGATTGCGTGTTGGGGGGCGCAGGGATGCGGTTTGTGTGGAGTGGGGCAGACCAGCAGGGAACATAGTTCTACTACTTCTTTCCATACACTTCGACCACTGATTAGGACTAACATAGACCTAGAACCCTTGCCAGGATCAAGAATTGAACTAAATACCAGCATGAGGTCTGAGCCAGATCAGACATGTCCAAGGTTGGAACTGGAGATGATTACCAATCTTATGTCCAGACTAAAACCCGCCAACCATAATTATGACCCGATCCCTGCTTATCTTGTCAGAAGTCATGTGGCAGCTTTAAGGGCACCCATGTTGGCTAATGTAAATGTGTCTTTAACACAGGGCTGTATTCCAATGGAATTAAAAAAGTCTTACCTTGCACCCTTGCTGAAGAAAAATACCTTGGATCATAAGGTACATTCCAACTATCGTCCGATTGCAGGCTTATCCTGGCTATCCAAGATCTTGGAGAAGATTGTTGCGATACAATGACAGGCTTTTCTGGAGGACCAGGGGATACTGGATTTGTCTCAATCAGGTCCTGGGACCGAAACGTCACTTTTGTCAGTTTGGCAGCCGTAGAGGGTGACATCAGCATGCTAGTCATGCTGGACCTCTCGGCTGCGTTTGATACAGTAGACTTTGATATCCTTATCTCAAGCCTCTCTGCAATTACCCAGGTCTCTAGCAATCAAATATGGAGTCCCCCACGGCTCTTCATTGCCACTGCTGCTTTTTACCATTTATATTCACCATTTGCTGGATATTTCTGCAGAATTCAGATTACTCTATCATTCTTATGCTGACGACATGCAGATTTATGTGTGGGTAAATGAACCCATGGAAGCTACACAAAGAATGCTTGCATGGGCCAGTACAATTAAGAGCTGGATGGTTGCCAACAAGCTCCAGCTCACCCCAAACAAAAGAGAGGTCATTTTGTTTGGTCCCAAGAAAAAACTGGAAAAAACTCTTTCATATTTGAGTTATTTGAGGTCTCTACATCATTTGCTTCAAAGTAAAGAAAACTCAGATGTATTTGGCCGGCAAACTTGAGCTGCAATTTGCAGGTTAATGACACAGTGAAATCGGCATATAACCAACTTAGGCTGGTAAAACCTCTGTTACCATTGATTTCACACAAAAGATTGTCCCTTGATTGTCGGTACCCTGGTTAATCCCAGGCTCGATTATTGTAATGCCCTTCTGATGGGGGTTCCAAAGAAACCAATCCAGCGCATGCAGGTTTTGCAGAACTCAGCCGCTAGGTTGCTTGTCCCACTG
This sequence comes from Ambystoma mexicanum, assembly GCF_040938575.1. Lineage (NCBI taxonomy): Eukaryota > Metazoa > Chordata > Amphibia > Caudata > Ambystomatidae > Ambystoma > Ambystoma mexicanum. The sequence goes on along the minus strand of NC_090929.1, from coordinate 1,720,634,751 downwards.
ACACGCCGCTCACACATCTCTCAACCTCGGAGGGACCTTCATTGGTTTCCCGTACAAAAGAGGGTGCTGTTTAAGAACCTCTGCTTGATCTTTAGCTACATCCAAGGGACCGCCCGAGATATTTGGTGTTGAAGATCTCTGCCTATCACCCAGGAGGTTATCAACAGTCATCACGGCAACAGTTATTCCGTCACAGCTAGTCCGTCACTCAAATTCTGTGACATGGGGCGAGCGACGTTTCTTCTTGTGCAGGGCCAAGAGCTTGGAATGCCCTACCCTACGAACTCCGCAAAACGAAGTCTCTTCTAGACTTTAGAAAAAAAACGGAAAACTTATCTTTTTAACTAAAATAGTAAGACAATACTGGCTTTCTGGTTCTGTTCTGTTTTTACATCTGCGCCAAGATGCAAACTTTTTTGCCCGGTTTCCTTGTGCAAATGCGCTCTACAAATGCAAAATACATACACATACATCATTATCTTGCCCCACACCCACTTCGGGCGTCAGGCTGGCAAACACTCTTTGTCCCTCTACTACCAATGCATTCAGGAGCATGGCTCTGTGCCTCGCATCCGGGAAGCCCGCACCTCCCAGCGCATCCACTTATGTCATAAACAGGGGCTCTGTGCGAGGGCATGCAATTGTGGGCCTGCCTGGATTTTGCAGAAAAGGTGGGGTTGGCGTTGCACCTTGCATGGTGGGTGGCGCTGTATACATCAATCCTCGTCGTCGATTATGTCGTATTTAATCAGGCCTTGAGCTGGGTAGTAATCTTGACTTTCATGTTGCAAATATACAGTAAATTCAGAGTTTAGTCCACTTCCTTAGCTGTCCAAGTCTCTGGGGTTTTATGTAGTCCCTGGGTGCTGGGCGAGGCTGCCAGTGCTTAGAGCAGGAGGAGCACCAGGAGCTACTTCTGCTCTGCCACTCTCTGGCCCTTCTTGTCCCAGCTGCCTCTTCCGGCGGTTGCCGCGCTTCTCACAACGAGATCTTGCGAGAGCTTCTACAAGCGTCCTGACTAATAGCACTGAGAGCTCATGCACCAACACCCCAACCCTGCGTCCAGCCATTGAGTGCTGCTTCAAGTCAATGTATTGAAAGCGTTTGTTTGCGAGTCCCTTTAGAGTGAAGCCACTGGCTCTGAATTTCCAAGCCTTTCTCCTGTCCTTCGGGGTCACCTCTCTCTGATGCCCATTGCCACGCATCCTCTGGGGCTCTTGCAAATCATCACGTGATGTCGGGACACGTGGCTCAACCCACTGTCATGTGACCATAGCTGATGAAGTAAGATGGGTCAGCATTAAATGGCAGTGCATGCCAGACCATGCATCTTTGCGGGCACCGCTATTAGGTGCCTGTGTGAGTGTCGCCCATGAGGCGGGATGGAACATTGGTGGCGAGATGAACATTTACACCTGTGTGCAACTGACACAACCAACGTGCAAGCCTGGCGCCCTACGGAACAAAGCGCTTTGTGTCCAAGACCGCTGTCAGCATATGTAAAAGGAAACGCCAGCGCGGAGCCAAGAAAGGCACCCCCATTGGTCATCGCATCGCACCACCTGCGGCACTGTGGAACGCTGCTGAGGTCCTCCCGCAACCAGCCGCAGGCCATGCTAGGCCCACAAAGCGGATGTGCACTGGTACTGCCCACCTCTGGAGACCCGCTCCTGACAAAAGTGGCGAAAGGAGCACACCGGTACGCCTCAAAGGCGAGGAGAAAAAGCAGGCTACACAGGCCCACGCAATGGGGTGAAGAAAAGGAAGTGTGAGACAGGCATGGCATCAAGAGAGACACAGACTCAAAAGCAACAGTTCAAAATACTTTATTTATAAGCTTTCTTGGGGTTATATGTGATCTTACCGACCACAAAAACAGAGTGGTACATAACAGAGTGGACAAAACATCGGAAAACACTGTTTTTTATTTTTATTTAGGGGGGTCATCCCCCATACTCCCCTTTTTTGCAACCTTTTAAAGCCACCCCAACCCCATCCTGACCCATTTGAATCCCTTACCCCACTACCCTTTATATATTTATTTAAACCTTTCTGTGTTTTTCAGTGTTATTGTCCACTCTGTTATGTACCACTCTGTTTTGTTTCGGATAAAATAACTGGATACCTTTTTTTGGGGTGGGTGGAATGCCTAACTGGCCCTAACTCTAAAGGGGTGGTTCCCTCAACTGATGCTTCTAAGGGCCATCGATGTCCGTAAGCCCAAAAACAAAGTCTGTCTATGTCTAAACCCATGCTTGTCCTCATTCTTTGACAAATGTGTTCAGGGATCTTCTTAAAGAAAAATGGTGGTTAAAAAGAAATGTAAACCACCGCTGGTTTCAGGGAGTTTTACCCATAGGTGTAGTTCTGACAGTGCAAGATAGTTCAACTCAAAAAGGGTTGCCCCTGAAACCTTCCACGTAGGGCTCTTGCCGTAAGCCAATAAAGTTCAAAAGGTCTTTGGGTCTCTCGGGGTTCCCTTCCCCAAGCTTCGATTCTTCCAGTTCCAAACTAAAAAAAGACACAGTTCCTGTTAGGCATCTCAGGGTTTCCTTTCCAAAGTCTAGACCTCACTTTACAAAGTTGAACAATGTCTTTAGCTGGCCTCTTAGGGTTCCCTTCCCCAAGGCTAGGCCCCTCTGGTCTCACACAAAAGTTCACTTTGTCAAGATACACCGTTTTAACACGCACTTCTTTCCATGGGGTAGTGTCAGAGAACGCTGGGCTTTGACTCCTCCCCTGCGCGACCACTCTGACTTCTGACTCCTCTCTTTGTACTCTGTGTTCTTCCTTTTGGCACCTTTCCCTCTTGTGCTCTTTTCCACTCAGTCTTTATTTGTCTTTCACCTTCTTTCACCGGTCTTTCCTTCACTGGTGCACCCTTGCACCCTTCTCTCTTCTTTGCTGTGCCTCTTGCACAATCTTTTTGACTTTCTTGTGCCCCTGGCACCTTCTGTTCTTTGGTCGTGTAGCCTTGTACCTTCCTTTCTTTGTCTCGTGCCTCTTGTACTTTCCCTTTTCAACCTGTGGGTCTTTCATACCCTTTTCCTGCTTTCGGGCTGTTCACACCCTTTCTTTACTTTCTGTCACTTTGTATTTCACTTTTCCAATCTGTCTGGTCGCTCGCACCCTTCTTTTCTGTCTCGGGCCGCTTGCACCCTCTCTTTACTTTCTTTCACTCGTTTTCACTCTGTCGGGTCACTTGCACCCCCTTTCCTGCTTTCAGTTGTTTGCACCCTCACGTTACTGTCTTTTACATCACGCCCCTTGCACACTCTGCTTTTCCTTACTTTCGTTTCCTTTCCGCTTACCACTTAACTTTCTGCTTTCAAGCCATTGCTCCCACATCAGCAATCTCACACGCCTGTGTTCCTCTCATTCGCATATCAAGACTTACCCAGACGGCACAGTGCCGGCAAGCAGCTCCCCGGGATACGGGGTGTGAGGTCAGGGTCTCACCACCTGCCCCTCATACAACCCTGAGAGCGACACACATCCCAGGGGAACGAGCACTGGCCTGGACACAGCCAGCAAGCAGCACCTTGCCATCCTCCAGCTTCATGGAGCCAGGGCTCCTCCGCAATGCTGCGACCCGTCTGGTACACCGGGCCAGCGTTCTCCTCCGGTCCTCCCAGGCTTCTCCTGTTGCTGCCGTCACGTTCCAACCAGCAATCCCAGCTCGCTCGCACTACTTGGCAGAACCACACCTTTTATACCTGAAGTAACTGTCAAGTGGAGTCTACTGGTGTCACATGGTAGACCTCACTGTGTATCCCTATGTTGTTTCTATTGGTAATCCTCATTGCTCTTGATCGCCTCTTCTTCGTCCCAGTATTTATTGGAAATGGGGAGGGGGAGATAGGGTGTGCTTGGAAATACCCCATTGAGGCTGAAGGGGAGTGGGTTGGTGTATAATTGGGAAAGGGGGAAGACCATGTCTCACCCTAGGGTATTCTCCTCCCAATCCCCCTTGACCCTCCACTCAGGTGATCCTCCCTTGCTTGTGCACCTCCAAGGTTGGGATCCAAATGTGATGGCCCTTCCATGGCCAACTGAATGGAAGATCCCAGGGGAATAGGTGGGAGAATACCATCAGGTTTCTCACAGAAGGTAGGGAGATCTATGCAACAGGAACTCTGACACCCAGCCTACCAGAGCACAACACTACAAGTGAATGTGGACATACCACTGTCAAAGAAGGACAGAAAAGGCCCAACACATCATTTAAAGGCACTCTTCAGTACAGTCTCACATAAACCCAAGCATCTCACAACAGCCGACACGCATATAACATCTTCACACTCTGAAACCACAGCAGCAAAGCACAAGATATAGAAGATGGGCGACCAAGCACCTGATCTGGCCCCAGCAGCACTGCCACAGCAAGTGAGAGACACCTTCCGCATACTCACACGTGTCCCATTTGACATGACGTTTACTACAAACCTGGGCCCCAGATGGTCCCGATGGATCAAGGAATTTTACGTATACATAGACGCTCTTGGCCCACAGGATGACAAACATGTGACAGGACTGGTCATCCTAACGGCAGGCCCAGAAGCGAGGGACATCATCTTTGAACTGCCTGAGGATGTTGATTACACTTACCTTGATCTAAAGCGCATCCTGAACGAACACTTTGCCATCCATAAAAACGTAGACTACGAACGTTACGTGTTCCACATCACCATGCAGCTACAAGGTGAAACCGTGGACACGTTTGTGACGCGGCTGGGGCAGAAGTAAGGCACTGTGACTTTCATTTGTACTCGAATGAGGAAGCCATTAAATCACAGGTCATCGCAGGTTGCAAATCCGTAACCTTGAAGAAGAAGCTGCTACCGAAACCTCATACCCTGGCTGAAATCCTACTCCTGGCAAGGACGACCACATCACTGAAGCTCCAAGTGTCCACCATGAGCGAACTTTAGATTGCACCGTAAGTCGGTATGAAGGAGGAAGCGCTGCACAAAGTCCTGACACAGCCAGCCTCGGCGAGGGACAAAAAATCCAAAAGGCGTCAATGTTTCTAGTGCGGGTATGAATTCCTGCATGAGGGCACATGCCCGACGATAGGCCACAAATGCTCTGCGTGCAGAGGTGAAGATCATTTCAGGTCTATGTGCCGCACGCCCAAGGCACCCAGGTCAAGGCATGCAGAATATAAGACCCATACATACAAGTCACCCCCCACCCCCTGACAATCAAGGGATGAAAGGCACAAACAACTTGAAAGGAAATACTATACCTGAGAGAAGCGCAGCGCCAGATGAAGACGTTCACCATCACCAGAAGCACAGCGCAAAGGACGGACATGTCTACACAATGTTCACAAGGCTTCACTGTCCACAAGTGAGTCAGAATCTCTGTCAAGTTCAGAAAGAAGAAGGAGGGGTACCTGTATGCCCTGGGCAACCCTACATCCATAGAACACAGCCCAATGCTACCGCTCAGGCTGCAAGGAAACGCATATGTGTACCTCATAGACTCAGGAGTAACCATAAACGTGATGCCAGATAGAGAATTCTGGAAGCTGATGCAACCGCCCCGCCTAAAGAAAGCCCAGGTTGATATGTATGCCTACGACGGCAAACAACCGCTGCCTTGCATAGGTGCATTCATGAAAACATGCAGACACAAAGACAAATGTGTCTGCATCACCATACATGTCATGGAGGCAGAAGCAACGCGTGGTCATAAATTCCCATAAGAGTGCAACCAAAACTAGAGGCACATCTGAAACAATTAGAAGAACCAGTTATAAAATAGATTGATTCATCAGCTGTGCTGCCTTTTCTGAGGCTACCACGGTGGCAATCACTCCTCCCCGCCTTGGTTATCAACACGGGAGAGCCCCGGGTACCTCCACCACACTGTGCAGGTTTGAACAGCCTTAGGTGCTTGTTGGGTCTGCCTTCTCGAGCGGGATGCAATGGTGGCTAAATCAGGGAGCTTCTGATCTCTGATACGCAGGTGGGGGCTTTGGCTTCTTTGGTATCCGCCACTTTGGCAGGATCGGGTGATACTCCTTCTGCATTAAACATATAACCAAAGAAACTAAGTTTGCTCTTGCCAAATTCAAACTTTTCTGCATGTAGTGTGAGACCGGACTTTTCGAGGCGTTGTAGGACAGCTGCTAGCCGGTCATGGTGTTCTTTCGTGGTTCCGTACACCAGCAAATCGTTGCTGATGTTGCTGGTTCCCGCAAGGCCATTCAGGACTCTCCGGATCTCGTTCTGAAAAACTTCAGATGCTGAGGACATCCCGAAATGAAACCTCTGGTACCTCCTGAGGCCTAGGTGGGACGAGAATGTTGTGATATAGCGTGATTCTTGGGCTAGGTGTATCTCATGATAGCCAGAGCGCAAGTCTAGTTTACTGAATTCTTTCGCTTCCGTTAGATCCACAATTAGCTTGCAGATCGTCGGGGTCACATGTCATTCACACCCTATCACCGCCTTGGGTAGCCCCATGTCAATGCAGATTCTGGCGGCGTTCGGTTGCCTGGGTTTTTGGGCTACAACCATGGGAGAAACCCATGATGTCGGTCATGAGGTCTTTTCGATGATACTTTGGGTTTCCAGCTTCTCTATCTCTACTGTTTCGCACAGGTGCAAGGAGACACAGCAGTGTCTAACAGCCTTGGGTTCGATCGTTGGGTCAGTGTGTAATTTGACCGTTCTCCTTCTGAGACACCCTATGCCTTGGAATACCCTGTTGTGTTTTGCTAGAAGGTTGTCGATGTCGGTTTATTGAGGCTGAACGCAAACTGTGCCAGCTTCAGCTTCTCGGCTGTATGGCAGCTCAGAAGCGTTTCCAAGCCTGTGTCCACTACGTATATCCGTGCTCAGCACATTGTCCCGTTGTGTGTCAGGTCTAATCCGAATGATCCGACAACTGGTAGTGGCTTTTTGCATCCGTACTCAAATAATTGTACTTGTCTGTCTTGGCGTCAGGGCGCCGGTTCGATTTTCTTGAACCTGGATAAAGGCATGACATTTTCCGTTGCCCCAGTGTCTATTACAACCTTGGTGGGGGTCCCATCTGCCAGGACGATGCAGGCGGGTTGTCCGGACTCTTTTCCTCTGAGTTTGTTCTTCCTGGGCTTGATGGCGGATATCATATGGATGTGTTCTGCTTTCTTTTTTGGTCGGTTCCGATGTCTTTCCAGAGATTCCTCCTCCTCTGAGGTATCATCTGTGTCGCTGCTGCTGGGTGATCTTCATGCAGAGGCTACGGCCCTTGCCCTGCATCTTTCCTTCCGCCTGGGGTTTGTTGACTCTGGTTGTTCAGCACCCTTCTGAGAGTGCAGATTGAGGCAGACTGCTGCAAAGTGGTCTAGCCTCTTGCACTTGCAAATGGTGTCACCTAGTGCGGACAGGGCTCTCCTCTATGCCAGGGCCCTCCGCATCACTTGCATGAGTCTTGCCGCTTGGATGTCTGTCTGGGCGTGGTGTTGGTGGTTCGTCTGCCTTCTGGTCTTCCTTTGATTGCCGCTATCTCTTCCTCTTTCTTGACGTCGAGCGGGAGCCGATGCATGACGGCCTCCAGGACTGCTACGTGTTCGTCAGTTCGCTCTCTCAATCTACCCATGACCAGATACTGTAAAGGGGAATGTTCTTCTCATAGAGCACAGCTCTGCGTAGTTTGTCTGAGGAGATCCCATGAATAATTTGTTGGTGGACAGAAAATTCCTCGTCCGGGAATTCGCAAGCAAGCGCCATTTCCCTGAGGCGTGCGTGGAAGTCATCAGTGTTCTCCCCCGCCCTTTGTCGGATCATACTGAACTGAAATTTCTCGTAATCGAGGTTTAACTCCGGTTTGAATTTGCCATTTAAGGCTGATGTTGCTGCATAATAGTCATCTGCATAGCCCCTGTTTGGCAATGTGTTAAACAGTCTAAGTGCTAGAGTGCCGAGGTTAAGCAAAATCAGGGTGCGCTACTTTTTTTTGTCTGTTATTTCTTAGGCCTGCATGTTTAGTTCAAATTGTTGGAGCCATTGTTGGGATGGAAATTATCCTATCCCACCCCTGCATCACTTCCAAATACGGCCAACACCATATGAAGCAATATAACACACAAGGGGGAAGTGATCAGCCTCCTCGTGCACGGTATAGCGGCCCTGTAGCACTTAGAAGTAGGTGCATAGCACTAGACGTGCCCTTAACCCTGGCCTCCATCGTGTATCAGGTCCAGGCAGGGTAGGTGGCAGATTCGCCCTGTTCACGTTCCTAGTTCCCAAAGCACAACATGCTGGCTCTGCTTGCGCCCTGTTCCCATAGAAGTCCGTTTCCCTCTCATCCTTTCAGTGTTGCGAATATTTAGTGTCCTTCAATGGAATGCGCCCTGCAAGAGCGTTAGACAGCACCAGGCTTCGCGCAGCATCCATCCATCTCCACTAACCTGCCAGGAGGCCTCTCACCCTCACCCAGCCAGGCCGGCGCCCGCCTTGCCCCATCACCTTGAGCCCTACACCTTTGCGCTCCTTGACATGAAGGCGACCCCCAGGTCCCAACCCCCGTGAAGTGTCTGCAGGAGTTCTAAGCATGCACAGAAATATTTCTTCGAGGCAACAACACATACCCCATGTAACACGAGGTACTAGGGGGATAAATTAAAGAACAAATTCCAGGGTGGGGACCTTGAGTACGGGAACTGCGGTATCAATGAGGCCCTGAATGCATAGGTCAGCATGACTGTATTTTATCCTCCCTTCCCCCTGGCACCATTTCCCGTGCCACCCAGGTGCCTGCCACAATGAGTTAATATTCAGGCTTCGTATGTTTAGTTTAGATAGAAACAATGTCTAATGTGTGACCCAACCTTGACTGTGAGGATGAGCTCAGCTGACTCATGTGGACCCTGACCGACGTGACAAGAACCAACCAATTACTGCCTGGCATCCCCTATGGAGCAGGCCCATGTGTAGGGTCCCACCAATCGGTGGCATCAATTTGTACCATATACGATGACGTAATTTGCTTTCTTAAACTGATGTTTGTAACTGTTAGAGCCAGAGCGCTCACGGGCAGCAGAGTCCTTTGATGATATGTGTATTCTGTACAAGTAAACCTATACTATCCTTGCAAAGCTATCTCCTGGCCTATTTTCCTAGCGGGTTGTCTTTACTCTGGAGTGTGTGCATAGAGGGAGCTGCCTTCAGCATATGTCCCAGCGTAGAGCCGCTGCCGGTGGCATATGGGTGGAAAGGCCTCATAATTGCCCCATGCATAGCATCTAGTCCTGGCATTGGCCCCTGCAGTCTTGCTGAGTTTCTCCCAGAGTCTCTGATACTGCTCCCACTAGTTGGGCTGCTTTGTGGGCTTGCCATGTTTGCAGTTGCATGTGTGGGCCATGTACGGCTCCCTGCTCTACTGGCCGCGTTTTATTCAGGAGTTCTGTGCCTTGTTTCCATCAGTGCATACCACAAGCTCTCACCTCTTGCAGGGCAGTGTGTACGGTGCTGTGCCGTAGTCAACGCAGCCTGCCGGGCGGGGTCTGCACGCCATGCCACCTGCTCCTTTGATGTCAAGCGTGGCCTCTGGAGCTTGGTGGCAGTGGTGGGGATGGTGCGCACTGCTCCCCAGAGTGGCCGGGCCGTGGTGTTTCGGTGGTCTAGTGTGTGGCTGGATGGAGCGTGTGTGGTGTTAGTCGATCCTAGTCGCCAGTGTGATAATTGTCTTCTGACACCCGGGTGGCTATGGGAGGTCAGGGGGAAAGCGAGTAAGCTGCGCGCACATGCACAAGTGGAGGCAATAAACACCCAACCACCCGTTCATTGGTCTCACTCGGCTCTGCCTGTTTCTGCTCACCGGCTTTCTCTTATTGCCCTCTAGTGGGTTCCCTCTCGCTCACGTGATCCGGGAATGGGTTCAGACAGCGCAATGAGCAGGCGTGCAGGGTGCTCCAGAGAGCTGGAGTGCACGGTGGCAGCCAGGTAACTGCCTCCTTACCACGCCTGGGGGCCTTTCCCTCCTTTGGAAAGCTCTGCTTCTCTGGTCACATGGCTTGGTGGCTGCCCTGGCTGGAGGAGGGGGGATCAGGGCCACTAGTGAAACACGCCATGGTGCATAGGCCACGATGTGTGTGTTTTGGGGGAGGGCGGGGCTCATAAAGAAGCACAAGCACCGGAAAGGGGCACCGCATTTATTTAGCTGCGGCTGCGAGCCAGCGTGCCGCTATATCACATTGGCGACGAAGGTGGTGGATGGCACGCAAAACCCTGCAGGGATTGCAGCGACAGGCCAGCGACCACTGTGTGCTTGGGCCCCCAGCAGGCCATGCAGCTGGCAGCCATGCGACGGGTGAGCACTCCCTGCCCAACAGTAACACTTGCATGCCAGGCCCAGACTCAGGCAGTGAGCAAGTGTCAAGCCTAGCTGACAGTAACATGGAAGCAGCAGGTGGAAGCCACACAATAGACATTGCACCTAGAGCAGCAAGAGGGCACCCGGAAGGGCAAGGGCTAACCTCAGACACAGCCACATGGCTGTAACCGGTGTTTCCCCAAAGATCACTGAAACATTGTGTAAGTGTTGGCAATAAAAAGGCCGTGGTTTTTTATTGTACATTACGTAATATTACACAACATAATAATAATAGCCATATCATACATAATGTACACTTTTGGGCACGAGGTCCAGGGTTGTGCGCCCTGGCCAGTACCTCCGCACCTGGATGGCTTCCCGGCCATCTACCTCTATCAGCGGCCAAACTGTCTGCCAAATCTAAGTGGGAATGGCCCCTTGGTGCCGGAGTCCTCCCGCTTTGATCGCTCTACCTCTTTGCAATGACTGTAGCTTTGCATGGGCTTTACCCCCATATGCTGAGCTCTCCTTTTCAGCTGCTCAGGTGTCTGCTCTTTCATTGACCTCCTGCTGGTTTAGGGTATTATCTTCCCATATGCCCTGGCAGCTGTTCCTCTAACCGTTTCTGCTTCAACCGGTTCTGAGCACCCTTCTATTCATTAAACTTATTGAAGTTCCTTCTTCTGACCCCCAAAACATGGTCCTCTCGCCGTTCTGCCGGGCCTACAACTTTCCTGGACACTTTCCCTGCGCCCTTTATTCGTTCGTACGCAGCCGTTTGTGTCTGCCCCAGTTTGACTTTATACTGTTTTCAATGTGAGATGGCGCTGTACTTTCTATTCATTTTTCAGCTATTTACTGTATTGTGTTAGGTGCTGTTTGCCAATGTTCTCTTGGCGAGCCCCAAACTACTCACATAGCTTTTAGTAGTACAGTTTTCAGCCACTTGTTATATTGTGCTGGGCGGTGTTTGCAAAAGTCTTCTCAGCAAGCCCCTCGTGATCGTAAACCCATTTTCAGGTTCCATGCTACTTGTAGCCCCTTGGCCCTGGCCGTCCGGCGTTGGCCTGTTGTTGCCATACTTATTTCTTAAAATACTTCGGCGGTATTTGATGGTGTCTTGCAGACTATTGCTGCCCTTATTCTACTAAACGTACATATACCCTTACCTGATTTGTTATGGACCGTGAGTTGTCTCTTTACTCATTTTCCCCTTTTGCCTAGTATTTCCTGAAGCTCTCCACCAATCTTTATCAGTGTCTTGAGGGCTTCTGTTGGACCCTGTTCAGCTAAACTTCTAGCTGCCACTATGCGACTCCTAATCGTCTGTGTGTGTTCTCTTTACTCATTTTCCCCTTTTGCCTAGTATTTCCTGAAGCTCTCCACCAATCTTTATCAGTGTCTTGAGGGCTTCTGTTGGACCCTGTTCAGCTAAACTTCTAGCTGCCACTATGCGACTCCTAATCGTCTGTGTGTGTTCTCTTTACTCATTTTCCCCTTTTGCCTAGTATTTCCTGAAGGTCTCCACCAATCTTTATCAGTGTCTTGAGGGCTTCTGTTGGACCCTGTTCAGCTAAACTTCTAGCTGCCACTATGCGACTCCTAATCGTCTGTGTGTGTTCTCTTTACTCATTTTCCCCTTTTGCCTAGTATTTCCTGAAGCTCTCCACCAATCTTTATCAGTGTCTTGAGGGCTTCTGTTGGACCCTGTTCAGCTAAACTTCTAGCTGCCACTATGCGACTCCTAATCGTCTGTGTGTGTTCTCTTTACTCATTTTCCCCTTTTGCCTAGTATTTCCTGAAGGTCTCCACCAATCTTTATCAGTGTCTTGAGGGCTTCTGTTGGACCCTGTTCAGCTAAACTTCTAGCTGCCACTATGCGACTCCTAATCGTCTGTGTGTGTTCTCTTTACTCATTTTCCCCTTTTGCCTAGTATTTCCTGAAGCTCTCCACCAATCTTTATCAGTGTCTTGAGGGCTTCTGCTGGACCCTGTTCAGCTAAACTTCTAGCTGCCACTATGCGACTCCTAATCGTCTGTGTGTGTTCTCTTTACTCATTTTCCCCTTTTGCCTAGTATTTCCTGAAGCTCTCCACCAATCTTTATCAGTGTCTTGAGGGCTTCTGCTGGACCCTGTTCAGCTAAACTTCTAGCTGCCACTATGCGACTCCTAATCGTCTGTGTGTGTTCTCTTTGCTCATCTTTCCCTTCGTTGTAGTTAACATGGTGGTTGCCCCCAAATTCTTATTTATGTACTTACCGTTCTCTTATCATGCGCCTAACTACCCATGGGTGATTTCTGAGCGTGGGTGAGGGGGTCGTCCTTCTGTTATGCCCCATAATTATGTGTTTTCGGGCAACTGTGTTGTCGCTAAGGTATTCCCCAGCCCCCTACACCGAAGTAGGTTTGGTTATGGGGTGTTTTTCTACCATACGGTGCAAAACCTGCACCATCTTCAGCACCCTGCTTATTCCTGTCAGCGGTGGGGTTTGGGACAAATTCCCACCCCCCTCTGCTGTTTTCTAGTTTTCACTTGCAGTGTGTGGGTTTGTCTGGCATACCCATTCTCGCCTCTCTTCACCGCAGTTCTTTTGGGGGGAAACATTTGCGTAATGTTCCAAGTGGGGGTTAGTTGTAGTCGCTACCTCTTTTGTGTTTCTGCATTTTCCCTTTAATCTCGGCGTACTTCTTACAGTATTCCTTCGCCCACTTTATCTTCGCCACCTTTTCTGCTCTAGCGCGGTTTCCTTGCGTTTTGTGATAGCGTCTATGTTGTTTAGAACCTATCTCTGCCGCTGCTCTATTTGGCTGCATGGTGGTAAATGACTTGATATCTGTTTAGACCCCAACCCGGTTGTTTGTGTGCGGTGTGACTGCCTCCCCTTGAGCTGTTTTCTTAAGCTGCCGGGTTGTGCATGTTTATTACCTGTTGTCATCTGGGTATGTTTGCCCTTAAAAACATCATCATTTGTATTTTATCTCGTGTTTATGAAAAAATCCTGTTACCTGGGCTCTGTTTATAATTAAACAGGAATGTGGGGTTGAGTTTGGTCTTGCCTGGCTCAACCCTGTGTCTCGCTGTGCTATCTGACCTGCTTCCGGTACTATTCTTTAGTCCCTGCTATTGTGCTATCTATTGCCCTCCTATCACTATCCCAGGGCCAGTTCGCCCACCTCTTTCCGGTGCTCCTTGTGGAGTCCTGGTGACTTTGACTTGCTTTCCCTTTTCCCTTGTGGCTCCCTTTGGCCGTACTTTCGTCCTGGACTGCACCTATACATTTGCGGGGGTTTATCTTGTATGTACATACTTTGTTTGGGGCTCCTGTCATAGTCATGAAATGACTGTACCTTCCCGCTGCTTGTGCAGCTCTTTATAATGTCCCGGGACTAGCCCCAGATTGTGTCTGCCTGTGTGGGGGCTTGTCCAGCCCCCTGTGCTGATGGCATTTAGCACTCTGGGTGCCTTTTGTCCCAAGCTGGGTGTTTTCTTGCTTCCCTTGACCTTGGTGCTTGGCACCTTCTCTACTTAGGCTCTTGGCTCGTCTGACTGCTGGGTGTCGTGCTGGTTTCGGTGCTCCTTTACCAGATTGCTGCTGCCTTGTTTTGTGCCTCTGCAATGTTGTACCTGCGGAAACTCTGTGCCCTGGCCTGCTTTTGTTGCACTCCTTATGGAGTTTTGTGTGCACTGGGCCCCTTTCTATCGGGCTCTCCTTAAATTGAAGCAAAAAATAACACAGTGCGCTGCTCTTAACTCCGTTTTCAGGGCTCTTTTCCTGATTCTGCATACGCAGAATCATTTTTGCTGCATTGCGTTCGTAATGCTGCGTGATATGGAGGCCCCTCCTTTCGGGTTCTCCCTTTATTTGCCCTCCATTGTCTGGCTGGCATTCTCTGGGATTTATTGTTCCCCTATTAGTTCGGGAAACCTATGACACTTGTTTGTTTGTTTTCTTGCTGGCTGCGGGTGTTGTAGCTGTCCTCTGTTATGTTTCTTCCACATGCCAATGTAGGAGTGCGCGTGGCAGGATCGGATTAGCTTTGAGTCTACTGCTCCTGTTAATCGACATCCTCCTGTGGCTTATTCGGCTGGTTCGTTCTGCAGTTTTCTGCCGCTGCTTTTCTGTCTCTGTTGTCGACTCTTGCCCTGCATGCGCAGTGCTGTGACCGACATATCTTCTCTCGCACTTGTGTTGCATAACTCTGCGGTTTATTACCCAGCGTGCACTGTGTTGGGAAAATGCTTATTGTCGTCTTTCGCCCCTTGCTCGTTGGCGATGTATTTCGTCTTGTTTCACTCCCCGCCCCGTGCAGGGGAGTTGCTAGGTCTGGAAAAGACCCGGGCTACGCTGATATCTGAACTGTCGGGACTGGGGGCTAGCTAGTCTTTTGGCTGTAGCTCCTGAGATTCTATCCGGGGCTACAACCAAAGGATCAGGGGCTATAGCCCCCTTAGCCACCCCCTAGCAACGCCTCTGCCCCCGTGCCTACTTTGGTTTGCACTCCTGACTGCTATTCTGTGTGAGTTATGCTCGCTGCTCCCTGAAACCTTTTGCCCTGTCAGCGATGCTGTTTGCCGGGGGATGTTTGGTCTTATTTTTCACTCTTACATTGTAAATTGTCATTTCTGAAAAGACCCTTCGGAACTCTTGTTCGCATGCTCTTAAATAACTGTAGTTATTTGTACTTATATGTCGTTTTAGCAGTTGCCTTGTGTCCTTGGTCCAAAACTAAACTTCTCCAGTTTGCAGCATGAGAGGGGTGTCGTTATTTGCCCCTCGCTTTCTATGGTAGCCTGCACGTGCATCTTGCCTTTGGCAGGGATGTCATTTGGGGGTCGCCAGAGGTCGCAACTGCGACCTCTGAGGTCTCCCTTGCGACTTCCGTGGACTCCCTTGCGACCTCTAAAAGAAAAGTAGAAAAAAAAAACGTTTCTTTTTTTTGTTTAATGCAAGCCCTGTGCTGTGGCCAGCACCATGTGGCTCTTTACTTCTGGAGTGGCTGGCTTTCTTGTTCAGGCCCCTTAAAAAAAAGAATAAACGTGGCACAAGTCTAACACTTTCAGCACTGACCCTAAATATGAAAGAATAGGAATACCAAATAATGTGCCTTTCTGGGATTCTATGCAATAATTGCTAGACTCATTAAAGGTTTATTTCAGGCACACTTTAGAGGGAGAGTCACTGATTGAGTCTGTTCTTAAACACCTCAACTCAGCCTTTCATCCTTCTGAGCTGTTTAAATGAGTACCAACATAGGTTGGGTGATATTGTATGTATATTTGCTCTATATGAAGCGGTAAAGTGTTAGTGCTATATAATAACACATCATTAGGCCTGGGACGTCTGCTTGCATTCACAGTAATTTGGTAATATGGCCTATACACACTGATCTTAATGATACATACAGCGATCCATTCTTGTATGAAATGTACATCACATTATAGTGATATCATAACCATATTTTTCCTAGTGTACAATGCTATGGGATGCCACTTCCTGTTTTGTCAACGGGTGAAAGGTTTGTGTTCCATCACTTCACGCGATATCATTTCGGGGTGAGGTCAAATGGCATCACTTCCTGTGATGTCATCGGAGGTCAAGGGTCATGTGATGTCACTTCCACTAGCCATGGCATTCCGGTGAAATGACGTCCCGGGCCTTTGGCCATCCTACTTTCAATCTTCGTTTTCGGGATTGTTCCACCGACTTCTGTCCAACGAGTTGCTGCAGCCTTCTTCTGCATGCCGCACTTTGTCAGCCAGACTGGGTCTGTTCTTTTATAATTGCTGTAAACTGGTATGTTTCTGCACGCCCTTTTCTTCTCTGTAGCTTACTCTCAACCCCTTCTACATGCACTACCCGGATGCTTTTGCATGGCAGTGTTCAACAAACTCCGTCACGCCTTCTGCCCCGTGTGCACAGTGCTGCTTATAAGTGATTAGTGCTTCACCTCCCAGGCGCCCATGAGCCATGTAAGTGCTCCGCCTTGACAGGCACTTGCATAGCCGGTCCGATAGCACAGCGAGTAGAGCGCTCGCTTTGACATCCGTGCAGTAATAAATCCTGCGGGGCCAAACTCAGCCTTTCATCCTTCCGAGGTCAATAAATGAGCACCACACACCGTGGGTAATAATGAGCAGCCCTCAGGTACCTGAGGGTTTAAAGTGCTGTATAAGTGCTAAATTATTATTTATTAGCTTCGACTGCTTTTGGGCTGCCTTTTTCGTTTTCTTTTCGGTATTATGCTTTTCTTATTGCTTCAAATTTCATTGCTCTGCGTGGTCTTGCCTCTGAGATCAGCGTGCTGCACATTGTTCCGCATGGTCTTGCCTCCGAGATCAGCGTGCTGCACATTGTTCCGCATGGTCTTGCCTCCGAGATCAGCGTGCTGCACATTGTTCCGCATGGTCTTGCCTCCGAGATCAGCGGGTTGCACATTGTACCGCATGGTCTTGCCTCCGAGATCAGCGTGCTGCACATTGTTCCGCATGGTCTTGCCTCCGAGATCAGCGTGCTGCACATTGTTCCGCATGGTCTTGCCTCCGAGATCAGCGTGCTGCACATTGTTCCGCATGGTCTTGCCTCCGAGATCAGCGGGTTGCACATTGTACCGCATGGTCTTGCCTCCGAGATCAGCGTGCTGCACATTGTTCCGCATGGTCTTGCCTCCGAGATCAGCGTGCTGCACATTGTTCCGCATGGTCTTGCCTCCGAGATCAGCGGGTTGCACATTGTTCCGCATGGTCTTGCCTCCGAGATCAGCGTGCTGCACATTGTTCCGCATGGTCTTGCCTCCGAGACCAGCGTGCTGCACATTGTTCCGCATGGTCTTGCCTCCGAGACCAGCGTGCTGCACATTGTTCCGCATGGTCTTGCCTCCGAGATCAGCGTGTTGCACATTGTTCCGCATGGTCTTGCCTCCGAGACCAGCGTGCTGCACATTGTTCCGCATGGTCTTGCCTCCGAGACCAGCGTGTTGCACATTGTTTCGCATGGTCTTGCCTCCGAGATCAGCGTGCTGCACATTGTTCCGCATGGTCTTGCCTCCGAGATCAGCGTGCTGCACATTGTTCCGCATGGTCTTGCCTCCGAGATCAGCGTGTTGCACATTGTTTCGCATGGTCTTGCCTCCGAGATCAGCGTGCTGCACATTGTTTCGCATGGTCTTGCCTCCGAGATCAGCGTGCTGCACATTGTTCCGCATGGTCTTGCCTCCGAGATCAGCGGGTTGCACATTGTACCGCATGGTCTTGCCTCCGAGATCAGCGTGCTGCACATTGTTCCGCATGGTCTTGCCTCCGAGATCAGCGTGCTGCACATTGTTCCGCATGGTCTTGCCTCCGAGATCAGCGTGCTGCACATTGTTCCGCATGGTCTTGCCTCCGAGATCAGCGGGTTGCACATTGTACCGCATGGTCTTGCCTCCGAGATCAGCGTGCTGCACATTGTTCCGCATGGTCTTGCCTCCGAGATCAGCGTGCTGCACATTGTTCCGCATGGTCTTGCCTCCGAGATCAGCGGGTTGCACATTGTTCCGCATGGTCTTGCCTCCGAGATCAGCGTGCTGCACATTGTTCTGCATGGTCTTGCCTCCGAGACCAGCGTGCTGCACATTGTTCCGCATGGTCTTGCCTCCGAGACCAGCGTGCTGCACATTGTTCCGCATGGTCTTGCCTCCGAGATCAGCGTGTTGCACATTGTTCCGCATGGTCTTGCCTCCGAGACCAGCGTGCTGCACATTGTTCCGCATGGTCTTGCCTCCGAGACCAGCGTGTTGCACATTGTTTCGCATGGTCTTGCCTCCGAGATCAGCGTGCTGCACATTGTTCCGCATGGTCTTGCCTCCGAGATCAGCGTGCTGCACATTGTTCCGCATGGTCTTGCCTCCGAGATCAGCGTGTTGCACATTGTTTCGCATGGTCTTGCCTCCGAGATCAGCGTGCTGCACATTGTTTCGCATGGTCTTGCCTCCGAGATCAGCGTGCTGCACATTGTTCCGCATGGTCTTGCCTCCGAGATCAGCGTGCTGCACATTGTTCCGCATGGTCTTGCCTCCGAGATCAGCGTGCTGCACATTGTTCCGCATGGTCTTGCCTCCGAGATCAGCGGGTTGCACATTGTACCGCATGGTCTTGCCTCCGAGATCAGCGTGCTGCACATTGTTCCGCATGGTCTTGCCTCCGAGATCAGCGTGCTGCACATTCTTCCGCATGGTCTTGCCTCCGAGATCAGCAGGTTGCACATTGTTCCGCATGGTCTTGCCTCCGAGATCAGTGTGTTGCACATTGTTTCGCATGGTCTTGCCTCCGAGATCAGCGTGCTGCACATTGTTCCGCATGGTCTTGCCTCCGAGACCAGCGTGTTGCACATTGTTCCGCATGGTCTTGCCTCCGAGATCAGCGTGCTGCACATTGTTCCGCATGGTCTTGCCTCCGAGATCAGCGTGCTGCACATTGTTCCGCATGGTCTCAGCGGGTTGCACATTGTTCCGCATGGTCTTGCCTCCGAGATCAGCGTGCTGCACATTGTTCCGCATGGTCTTGCCTCCGAGATCAGCGGGTTGCACATTGTACCGCATGGTCTTGCCTCCGAGATCAGCGTGCTGCACATTGTTCCGCATGGTCTTGCCTCCGAGATCAGCGTGCTGCACATTCTTCCGCATGGTCTTGCCTCCGAGATCAGCGTGCTGCACATTCTTCCGCATGGTCTTGCCTCCGAGATCAGCGTGTTGCACATTGTTCCGCATGGTCTTGCCTCCGAGATCAGCGTGTTGCACATTGTTTCGCATGGTCTTGCCTCCGAGATCAGCGTGCTGCACATTGTTGCGCATGGTCTTGCCTCCGAGACCAGCGTGTTGCACATTGTTCCGCATGGTCTTGCCTCCGAGATCAGCGTGCTGCACATTGTTCCGCATGGTCTTGCCTCCGAGATCAGCGTGCTGCACATTGTTCCGCATGGTCTTGCCTCCGAGATCAGCGTGCTGCACATTGTTCCGCATGGTCTTGCCTCCGAGATCAGCGGGTTGCACATTGTTCCGCATGGTCTTGCCTCCGAGATCAGCGGGTTGCACATTGTTCCGCATGGTCTTGCCTCCGAGATCAGCGTGCTGCACATTGTTCCGCATGGTCTTGCCTCCGAGATCAGCTGGTTGCACATTGTACCGCATGGTCTTGCCTCCGAGATCAGCGTGCTGCACATTGTTCCGCATGGTCTTGCCTCCGAGATCAGCGTGCTGCACATTCTTCCGCATGGTCTTGCCTCCGAGATCAGCAGGTTGCACATTGTTCCGCATGGTCTTGCCTCCGAGATCAGCGTGTTGCACATTGTTTCGCATGGTCTTGCCTCTGAGATCAGCGTGCTGCACATTGTTCCGCATGGTCTTGCCTCCGAGACCAGCGTGTTGCACATTGTTCCGCATGGTCTTGCCTCCGAGATCAGCGTGCTGCACATTGTTCCGCATGGTCTTGCCTCCGAGATCAGCGTGCTGCACATTGTTCCGCATGGTCTTGCCTCCGAGATCAGCGTGCTGCACATTGTTCCGCATGGTCTTGCCTCCGAGATCAGCGGGTTGCACATTGTACCGCATGGTCTTGCCTCCGAGATCAGCGTGCTGCACATTGTTCCGCATGGTCTTGCCTCCGAGATCAGCGTGCTGCACATTCTTCCGCATGGTCTTGCCTCCGAGATCAGCAGGTTGCACATTGTTCCGCATGGTCTTGCCTCCGAGATCAGCGTGTTGCACATTGTTTCGCATGGTCTTGCCTCCGAGATCAGCGTGCTGCACATTGTTCCGCATGGTCTTGCCTCCGAGACCAGCGTGTTGCACATTGTTCCGCATGGTCTTGCCTCCGAGATCAGCGTGCTGCACATTGTTCCGCATGGTCTTGCCTCCGAGATCAGCGTGCTGCACATTGTTCCGCATGGTCTTGCCTCCGAGATCAGCGTGCTGCACATTGTTCCGCATGGTCTTGCCTCCGAGATCAGCGCGCTGCACATTGTTCCGCATGGTCTTGCCTCCGAGATCAGCGCGCTGCACATTGTTCCGCATGGTCTTGCCTCCGAGATCAGCGTGCTGCACATTCTTCCGCATGGTCTTGCCTCCGAGATCAGCGTGCTGCACATTGTTCCGCATGGTCTTGCCTTCGAGATCAGCGTGCTGCACATTGTTCCGCATGGTCTTGCCTCCGAGATCAGCGGGTTGCACATTGTTCCGCATGGTCTTGCCTCCGAGATCAGCGTGCTGCACATTGTTCCGCATGGTCTTGCCTCCGAGATCAGCGGGTTGCACATTGTTCCGCATGGTCTTGCCTCCGAGATCAGCGTGCTGCACATTGTTCCGCATGGTCTTGCCTCCGAGATCAGCGGGTTGCACATTGTTCCGCATGGTCTTGCCTCCGAGATCAGCGTGCTGCACATTGTTCTGCATGGTCTTGCCTCCGAGACCAGCGTGCTGCACATTGTTCCGCATGGTCTTGCCTCCGAGACCAGCGTGCTGCACATTGTTCCGCATGGTCTTGCCTCCGAGATCAGCGTGTTGCACATTGTTCCGCATGGTCTTGCCTCCGAGATCAGCGTGTTGCACATTGTTCCGCATGGTCTTGCCTCCGAGATCAGCGTGCTGCACATTGTTCCGCACGGTCTTGCCTCCGAGATCAGCGTGCTGCACATTGTTCCGCATGGTCTTGCCTCCGAGATCAGCGTGTTGCACATTGTTCCGCATGGTCTTGCCTCCGAGATCAGCGGGTTGCACATTGTTCCGCATGGTCTTCCGCATGGTCTTGCCTCCGAGATCAGCGTGCTGCACATTGTTCCGCATGGTCTTGCCTCCGAGACCAGCGTGCTGCACATTGTTCCGCATGGTCTTGCCTCCGAGATCAGCGTGTTGCACATTGTTCCGCATGGTCTTGCCTCCGAGATCAGCGTGTTGCACATTGTTCCGCATGGTCTTGCCTCCGAAATCAGCGTGTTGCACATTGTTCCGCATGGTCTTGCCTCCGAGATCAGCGTGCTGCACATTGTTCCGCATGGTCTTGCCTCCGAGATCAGCGTGTTGCACATTGTTCCGCATGGTCTTGCCTCTGAGATCAGCGTGTTGCACATTGTTCCGCATGGTCTTGCCTCCGAAATCAGCGTGTTGCACATTGTTCCGCATGGTCTTGCCTCCGAGATCAGCGTGCTGCACATTGTTCCGCACGGTCTTGCCTCCGAGATCAGCGTGCTGCACATTGTTCCGCATGGTCTTGCCTCCGAGATCAGCGTGTTGCACATTGTTCCGCATGGTCTTGCCTCCGAGATCAGCGGGTTGCACATTGTTCCGCATGGTCTTCCGCATGGTCTTGCCTCCGAGATCAGCGTGCTGCACATTGTTCCGCATGGTCTTGCCTCCGAGACCAGCGTGCTGCACATTGTTCCGCATGGTCTTGCCTCCGAGATCAGCGTGTTGCACATTGTTCCGCATGGTCTTGCCTCCGAGATCAGCGTGTTGCACATTGTTCCGCATGGTCTTGCCTCCGAAATCAGCGTGTTGCACATTGTTCCGCATGGTCTTGCCTCCGAGATCAGCGTGCTGCACATTGTTCCGCACGGTCTTGCCTCCGAGATCAGCGTGCTGCACATTGTTCCGCATGGTCTTGCCTCCGAGATCAGCGTGTTGCACATTGTTCCGCATGGTCTTGCCTCCGAGATCAGCGGGTTGCACATTGTTCCGCATGGTCTTCCGCATGGTCTTGCCTCCGAGATCAGCGTGCTGCACATTGTTCTGCATGGTCTTGCCTTCGAGATCAGCGTGCTGCACATTGTTCTGCATGGTCTTGCCTCCGAGATCAGCGTGCTGCACATTGTTCCGCATGGTCTTGCCTCCGAGATCAGCGTGCTGCACATTGTTCCGCATGGTCTTGCCTCCGAGATCAGCGTGCTGCACATTGTTCCGCATGGTCTTGCCTCCGAGATCAGCAGGTTGCACATTGTTCCGCATGGTCTTGCCTCCGAGATCAGCGTGCTGCACATTGTTCCGCATGGTCTTGCCTCCGAGATCAACGTGCTGCACATTGTTCCGCATGGTCTTGCCTCCGAGATCAGTGTGTTGCACATTGTTCCGCATGGTCTTGCCTCTGAGATCAGCGTGTTGCACATTGTTCCGCATGGTCTTGCCTCCGAGATCAGCGTGTTGCACATTGTTCCGCATGGTCTTCCGCATGGTCTTGCCTCCGAGATCAGCGTGCTGCACATTGTTCCGCATGGTCTTGCCTCCGAGATCAGCGCGCTGCACATTGTTCCGCATGGTCTTGCCTCTGAGATCAGCGTGCTGCACATTGTTCCGCATGGTCTTGCCTCCGAGATCAGCGTGCTGCACATTGTTCCGCATGGTCTTGCCTCCGAGATCAGCGTGCTGCACATTGTTCCGCATGGTCTTGCCTCCGAGATCAGCGTGCTGCACATTGTTCCGCTTGGTCTTGCCTCCGAGATCAGCGTGTTGCACATTGTTCCGCATGGTCTTCCGCATGGTCTTGCCTCCGAGATCAGCGTGCTGCACATTGTTCCGCATGGTCTTGCCTCCGAGATCAGCGCGCTGCACATTGTTCCGCATGGTCTTGCCTCCGAGATCAGCGTGTTGCACATTGTTCCGCATGGTCTTGCCTCCGAAATCAGCGTGTTGCACATTGTTCCGCATGGTCTTGCCTCCGAGATCAGCGTGCTGCACATTGTTCCGCACGGTCTTGCCTCCGAGATCAGCGTGCTGCACATTGTTCCGCATGGTCTTGCCTCCGAGATCAGCGTGTTGCACATTGTTCCGCATGGTCTTGCCTCCGAGATCAGCGGGTTGCACATTGTTCCGCATGGTCTTCCGCATGGTCTTGCCTCCGAGATCAGCGTGCTGCACATTGTTCTGCATGGTCTTGCCTTCGAGATCAGCGTGCTGCACATTGTTCCGCATGGTCTTGCCTCCGAGATCAGCGTGCTGCACATTGTTCCGCATGGTCTTGCCTCCGAGATCAGCGTGCTGCACATTGTTCCGCATGGTCTTGCCTCCGAGATCAGCGTGCTGCACATTGTTCCGCATGGTCTTGCCTCCGAGATCAGCAGGTTGCACATTGTTCCGCATGGTCTTGCCTCCGAGATCAGCGTGTTGCACATTGTTCCGCATGGTCTTGCCTCCGAGATCAACGTGCTGCACATTGTTCCGCATGGTCTTGCCTCCGAGATCAGTGTGTTGCACATTGTTCCGCATGGTCTTGCCTCCGAGATCAGCGTGTTGACCATTGTTCCGCATGGTCTTGCCTCCGAGATCAGCGTGTTGCACATTGTTCCGCATGGTCTTCCGCATGGTCTTGCCTCCGAGATCAGCGTGCTGCACATTGTTCCGCATGGTCTTGCCTCCGAGATCAGCGCGCTGCACATTGTTCCGCATGGTCTTGCCTCTGAGATCAGCGTGCTGCACATTGTTCCGCATGGTCTTGCCTCCGAGATCAGCGTGCTGCACATTGTTCCGCATGGTCTTGCCTCCGAGATCAGCGTGCTGCACATTGTTCCGCATGGTCTTGCCTCCGAGATCAGCGTGCTGCACATTGTTCCGCATGGTCTTGCCTCCGAGATCAGCCTGTTGCACATTGTTCCGCATGGTCTTCCGCATGGTCTTGCCTCCGAGATCAGCGTGCTGCACATTGTTCCGCATGGTCTTGCCTCCGAGATCAGCGCGCTGCACATTGTTCCGCATGGTCTTGCCTCTGAGATCAGCGTGCTGCACATTGTTCCGCATGGTCTTGCCTCCGAGATCAGCGTGCTGCACATTGTTCCGCATGGTCTTGCCTCCGAGATCAGCGTGCTGCACATTGTTCCGCATGGTCTTGCCTCCGAGATCAGCGTGCTGCACATTGTTCCGCATGGTCTTGCCTCCGAGATCAGCGTGCTGCACATTGTTCCGCATGGTCTTGCCTCCGAGATCAGCGTGTTGCACATTGTTCTGCATGGTCTTGCCTCCGAGATCAGCGAGACCAGCGTGCTGCACATTGTTCCGCATGGTCTTGCCTCCGAGATCAGCGTGCTGCACATTGTTCCGCAT
Source organism: Ambystoma mexicanum (assembly GCF_040938575.1). Taxonomy (NCBI): domain Eukaryota; kingdom Metazoa; phylum Chordata; class Amphibia; order Caudata; family Ambystomatidae; genus Ambystoma; species Ambystoma mexicanum. The sequence continues at coordinate 1,720,610,384 of NC_090929.1, read as the reverse complement.
GGTCTTCCGCATGGTCTTGCCTCCGAGATCAGCGTGCTGCACATTGTTCCGCATGGTCTTGCCTCCGAGATCAGCGTGTTGCACATTGTTCCGCATGGTCTTCCGCATGGTCTTGCCTCCGAGATCAGCGTGCTGCACATTGTTCCGCATGGTCTTGCCTCCGAGATCAGCGCGCTGCACATTGTTCCGCATGGTCTTGCCTCTGAGATCAGCGTGCTGCACATTGTTCCGCATGGTCTTGCCTCCGAGATCAGCGTGCTGCACATTGTTCCGCATGGTCTTGCCTCCGAGATCAGCGTGCTGCACATTGTTCCGCATGGTCTTGCCTCCGAGATCAGCGTGCTGCACATTGTTCCGCATGGTCTTGCCTCCGAGATCAGCGTGCTGCACATTGTTCCGCATGGTCTTGCCTCCGAGATCAGCGTGTTGCACATTGTTCCGCATGGTCTTGCCTCCGAGATCAGCGAGACCAGCGTGCTGCACATTGTTCCGCATGGTCTTGCCTCCGAGATCAGCGTGCTGCACATTGTTCCGCATGGTCTTGCCTCCGAGATCAGCGTGCTGCACATTGTTCCGCATGGTCTTGCCTCCGAGATCAGCGTGCTGCACATTGTTCCGCATGGTCTTGCCTTCGAGATCAGCGTGCTGCACATTGTTCCGCATGGTCTTGCCTCCGAGATCAGCGTGCTGCACATTGTTCCGCATGGTCTTGCCTCCGAGATCAGCGTGCTGCACATTGTTCCGCACGGTCTTGCCTCCGAGATCAGCGTGCTGCACATTGTTCCGCATGGTCTTGCCTCCGAGATCAGCGTGTTGCACATTGTTCCGCATGGTCTTGCCTCCGAGATCAGCGGGTTGCACATTGTTCCGCATGGTCTTCCGCATGGTCTTGCCTCCGAGATCAGCGTGCTGCACATTGTTCCGCATGGTCTTGCCTCCGAGATCAGCGTGCTGCACATTGTTCCGCATGGTCTTGCCTCCGAGATCAGCGTGCTGCACATTGTTCCGCATGGTCTTGCCTCCGAGATCAGCAGGTTGCACATTGTTCCGCATGGTCTTGCCTCCGAGATCAGCGTGCTGCACATTGTTCCGCATGGTCTTGCTTCCGAGATCAACGTGCTGCACATTGTTCCGCATGGTCTTGCCTCCGAGATCAGTGTGTTGCACATTGTTCCGCATGGTCTTGCCTCCGAGATCAGCGTGTTGCACATTGTTCCGCATGGTCTTCCGCATGGTCTTGCCTCCGAGATCAGCGTGCTGCACATTGTTCCGCATGGTCTTGCCTCCGAGATCAGCGCGCTGCACATTGTTCCGCATGGTCTTGCCTCTGAGATCAGCGTGCTGCACATTGTTCCGCATGGTCTTGCCTCCGAGATCAGCGTGCTGCACATTGTTCCGCATGGTCTTGCCTCCGAGATCAGCGTGCTGCACATTGTTCCGCATGGTCTTGCCTCCGAGATCAGCGTGCTGCACATTGTTCCGCATGGTCTTGCCTCCGAGATCAGCGTGTTGCACATTGTTCCGCATGGTCTTCCGCATGGTCTTGCCTCCGAGATCAGCGTGCTGCACATTGTTCCGCATGGTCTTGCCTCCGAGATCAGCGCGCTGCACATTGTTCCGCATGGTCTTGCCTCTGAGATCAGCGTGCTGCACATTGTTCCGCATGGTCTTGCCTCCGAGATCAGCGTGCTGCACATTGTTCCGCATGGTCTTGCCTCCGAGATCAGCGTGCTGCACATTGTTCCGCATGGTCTTGCCTCCGAGATCAGCGTGCTGCACATTGTTCCGCATGGTCTTGCCTCCGAGATCAGCGTGCTGCACATTGTTCCGCATGGTCTTGCCTCCGAGATCAGCGTGTTGCACATTGTTCCGCATGGTCTTGCCTCCGAGATCAGCGAGACCAGCGTGCTGCACATTGTTCCGCATGGTCTTGCCTCCGAGATCAGCGTGCTGCACATTGTTCCGCATGGTCTTGCCTCCGAGATCAGCGTGTTGCACATTGTTCCGCATGGTCTTGCCTCCGAGATCAGCGAGATCAGCGTGCTGCACATTGTTCCGCATGGTCTTGCCTCCGAGATCAGCGTGTTGCACATTGTTCCGCATGGTCTTGCCTCCGAGATCAGCGAGACCAGCGTGCTGCACATTGTTCCGCATGGTCTTGCCTCCGAGATCAGCGTGCTGCACATTGTTCCGCATGGTCTTCCGCATGGTCTTGCCTCCGAGATCAGCGTGCTGCACATTGTTCCGCATGGTCTTGCCTCCGAGATCAGCGTGTTGCACATTGTTCCGCATGGTCTTCCGCATGGTCTTGCCTCCGAGATCAGCGTGCTGCACATTGTTCCGCATGGTCTTGCCTCCGAGATCAGCGTGCTGCACATTGTTCCGCATGGTCTTGCCTCCGAGATCAGCGTGCTGCACATTGTTCCGCATGGTCTTGCCTCCGAGATCAGCGTGCTGCACATTGTTCCGCATGGTCTTGCCTCCGAGATCAGCGTGTTGCACATTGTTCCGCATGGTCTTGCCTCCGAGATCAGCGAGACCAGCGTGCTGCACATTGTTCCGCATGGTCTTGCCTCCGAGATCAGCGTGCTGCACATTGTTCCGCATGGTCTTGCCTCCGAGATCAGCGTGCTGCACATTGTTCCGCATGGTCTTGCCTCCGAGATCAGCGTGCTGCACATTGTTCCGCATGGTCTTGCCTCCGAGATCAGCGTGCTGCACATAGTTCCGCATGGTCTTGCCTCCGAGATCAGCGTGCTGCACATTGTTCCGCATGGTCTTGCCTCCGAGATCAGCGTGCTGCACATTGTTCCGCATGGTCTTGCCTCCGAGATCAGCGTGCTGCACATTGTTCCGCATGGTCTTGCCTCTGAGATCAGCGTGCTGCACATTGTTCCGCATGGTCTTGCCTCCGAGATCAGCGTGCTGCACATTGTTCCGCATGGTCTTGCCTCCGAGATCAGCGTGTTGCACATTGTTCCGCATGGTCTTGCCTCCGAGATCAGCGAGACCAGCGTGCTGCACATTGTTCCGCATGGTCTTGCCTCCGAGATCAGCGTGCTGCACATTGTTCCGCATGGTCTTGCCTCCGAGATCAGCGTGCTGCACATTGTTCCGCATGGTCTTGCCTCCGAGATCAGCGTGCTGCACATTGTTCCGCATGGTCTTGCCTCCGAGATCAGCGTGCTGCACATTGTTCCGCATGGTCTTGCCTCCGAGATCAGCGTGCTGCACATTGTTCCGCATGGTCTTGCCTCCGAGATCAGCGGGTTGCACATTGTTCCGCATGGTCTTGCCTCCGAGATCAGCGGGTTGCACATTGTTCCGCATGGTCTTGCCTCCGAGATCAGCGTGCTGCACATTGTTCCGCATGGTCTTGCCTCCGAGATCAGCGTGTTGCACATTGTTCCGCATGGTCTTGCCTCCGAGATCAGCGTGCTGCACATTGTTCCGCATGGTCTTGCCTCCGAGATCAGCGTGCTGCACATTGTTCCGCATGGTCTTGCCTCCGAGATCAGCGTGCTGCACATTGTTCCGCATGGTCTTGCCTCCGAGATCAGCGTGCTGCACATTGTTCCGCATGGTCTTGCCTCCGAGATCAGCGTGTTGCACATTGTTCCGCACGGTCTTGCCTCCGAGATCAGCGTGTTGCACATTGTTCCGCATGGTCTTGCCTCCGAGATCAGCGGGTTGCACATTGTTCCGCATGGTCTTGCCTCTGAGATCAGCGTGCTGCACATTGTTCCGCATGGTCTTGCCTCCGAGATCAGCGTGTTGCACATTGTTCCGCATGGTCTTGCCTCCGAGATCAGCGTGCTGCACATTGTTCCGCATGGTCTTGCCTCCGAGATCAGCGTGCTGCACATTGTTCCGCATGGTCTTGCCTCCGAGATCAGCGTGCTGCACATTGTTCCGCATGGTCTTGCCTCCGAGATCAGCGTGCTGCACATTGTTCCGCATGGTCTTGCCTCCGAGATCAGCGTGCTGCACATTGTTCCGCATGGTCTTGCCTCCGAGATCAGCGTGCTGCACATTGTTCCGCATGGTCTTGCCTCCGAGATCAGCGTGCTGCACATTCTTCCGCATGGTCTTGCCTCCGAGATCAGCGTGCTGCACATTCTTCCGCATGGTCTTGCCTCCGAGATCAGCGTGCTGCACATTGTTCCGCATGGTCTTGCCTCCGAGATCAGCGTGCTGCACATTCTTCCGCATGGTCTTGCCTCCGAGATCAGCGCGCTGCACATTCTTCCGCATGGTCTTGCCTCCGAGATCAGCGTGCTGCACATTGTTCCGCATGGTCTTGCCTTCGAGATCAGCGTGCTGCACATTGTTCCGCATGGTCTTGCCTCCGAGATCAGCGTGTTGCACATTGTTCCGCATGGTCTTGCCTCCGAGATCAGCGTGCTGCACATTGTTCCGCATGGTCTTGCCTCCGAGATCAGCGCGCTGCACATTGTTCCGCATGGTCTTGCCTCCGAGATCAGCGTGCTGCACATTGTTCCGCATGGTCTTGCCTCCGAGATCAGCGTGCTGCACATTCTTCCGCATGGTCTTGCCTCCGAGATCAGCGCGCTGCACATTCTTCCGCATGGTCTTGCCTCCGAGATCAGCGCGCTGCACATTCTTCCGCATGGTCTTGCCTCCGAGATCAGCGTGCTGCACATTGTTCTGCATGGTCTTGCCTTCGAGATCAGCGTGCTGCACATTGTTCCGCATGGTCTTGCCTCCGAGATCAGCGTGTTGCACATTGTTCCGCATGGTCTTGCCTCCGAGATCAGCGTGCTGCACATTGTTCCGCATGGTCTTGCCTCCGAGATCAGCGGGTTGCACATTGTTCCGCATGGTCTTGCATCCGAGATCAGCGTGCTGCACATTGTTCCGCATGGTCTTGCCTCCGAGATCAGCGGGTTGCACATTGTTCCGCATGGTCTTGCCTCCGAGATCAGCGTGCTGCACATTGTTCCGCATGGTCTTGCCTCCGAGATCAGCGGGTTGCACATTGTACCGCATGGTCTTGCCTCCGAGATCAGCGTGCTGCACATTGTTCCGCATGGTCTTGCCACCGAGATCAGCGTGCTGCACATTCTTCCGCATGGTCTTGCCTCCGAGATCAGCAGGTTGCACATTGTTCCGCATGGTCTTGCCTCCGAGATCAGCGTGTTGCACATTGTTTCGCATGGTCTTGCCTCCGAGATCAGCGTGCTGCACATTGTTCCGCATGGTCTTGCCTCCGAGACCAGCGTGTTGCACATTGTTCCGCATGGTCTTGCCTCCGAGATCAGCGTGCTGCACATTGTTCCGCATGGTCTTGCCTCCGAGATCAGCGTGCTGCACATTGTTCCGCATGGTCTTGCCTCCGAGATCAGCGTGCTGCACATTGTTCCGCATGGTCTTGCCTCCGAGATCAGCGCGCTGCACATTGTTCCGCATGGTCTTGCCTCCGAGATCAGCGCGCTGCACATTGTTCCGCATGGTCTTGCCTCCGAGATCAGCGTGCTGCACATTCTTCCGCATGGTCTTGCCTCCGAGATCAGCGTGCTGCACATTGTTCCGCATGGTCTTGCCTTCGAGATCAGCGTGCTGCACATTGTTCTGCATGGTCTTGCCTCCGAGATCAGCGGGTTGCACATTGTTCCGCATGGTCTTGCCTCCGAGATCAGCGTGCTGCACATTGTTCTGCATGGTCTTGCCTCCGAGATCAGCGGGTTGCACATTGTTCCGCATGGTCTTGCCTCCGAGATCAGCGTGCTGCACATTGTTCCGCATGGTCTTGCCTCCGAGATCAGCGGGTTGCACATTGTTCCGCATGGTCTTGCCTCCGAGATCAGCGTGCTGCACATTGTTCTGCATGGTCTTGCCTCCGAGATCAGCGTGCTGCACATTGTTCCGCATGGTCTTGCCTCCGAGATCAGCGTGCTGCACATTGTTCCGCATGGTCTTGCCTCCGAGATCAGCGTGCTGCACATTGTTCCGCATGGTCTTGCCTCCGAGATCAGCGTGCTGCACATTGTTCCGCATGGTCTTGCCTTCGAGATCAGCGTGCTGCACATTGTTCCGCATGGTCTTGCCTCCGAGATCAGCGTGTTGCACATTGTTCCGCATGGTCTTGCCTCCGAGATCAGCGTGCTGCACATTGTTCCGCATGGTCTTGCCTCCGAGATCAGCGGGTTGCACATTGTTCCGCATGGTCTTGCCTCCGAGATCAGCGTGCTGCACATTGTTCCGCATGGTCTTGCCTCCGAGATCAGCGGGTTGCGCATTGTTCCGCATGGTCTTGCCTCCGAGATCAGCGGGTTGCACATTGTTCCGCATGGTCTTGCCTCCGAGATCAGCGCGCTGCACATTGTTCCGCATGGTCTTGCCTCCGAGATCAGCGTGCTGCACATTCTTCCGCATGGTCTTGCCTCCGAGATCAGCGGGCTGCACATTGTTCCGCATGGTCTTGCCTTCGAGATCAGCGTGCTGCACATTGTTCCGCATGGTCTTGCCTCCGAGATCAGCGTGCTGCACATTGTTCCGCATGGTCTTGCCTCCGAGATCAGCGTGCTGCACATTGTTCCGCATGGTCTTGCCTCCGAGATCAGCGGGTTGCACATTGTTCCGCATGGTCTTGCCTCCGAGATCAGCGTGCTGCACATTGTTCCGCATGGTCTTGCCTCCGAGATCAGCGGGTTGCACATTGTTCCGCATGGTCTTGCCTCCGAGATCAGCGTGCTGCACATTGTTCCGCATGGTCTTGCCTCCGAGATCAGCGGGTTGCACATTGTTCCGCATGGTCTTGCCTCCGAGATCAGCGTGCTGCACATTGTTCCGCATGGTCTTGCCTCCGAGATCAGCGTGCTGCACATTCTTCCGCATGGTCTTGCCTCCGAGATCAGCAGGTTGCACATTGTTCCGCATGGTCTTGCCTCCGAGATCAGCGTGTTGCACATTGTTTCGCATGGTCTTGCCTCCGAGATCAGCGTGCTGCACATTGTTCCGCATGGTCTTGCCTCCGAGACCAGCGTGTTGCACATTGTTCCGCACGGTCTTGCCACCGAGATCAGCGTGTTGCACATTGTTCCGCACGGTCTTGCCTCCGAGACCAGCGTGTTGCACATTGTTCCGCACGGTCTTGCCTCCGAGATCAGCGTGTTGCATATTGTTCCGCACGGTCTTGCATCCGAGATCAGCGGGTTGCACATTGTTCCGCATGGTCTTGCCTCCGAGATCAGCGTGTTGCACATTGTTCCGCATGGTCTTCCGCATGGTCTTGCCTCCGAGATCAGCGGGTTGCACATTGTTCCGCATGGTCTTGCCTCCGAGATCAGCGTGTTGCACATTGTTCCGCATGGTCTTGCCTCCGAGATCAGCGTGTTGCACATTGTTCCGCATGCGTGTTGCACATTGTTCCGCATGGTCTTGCCTCCGAGATCAGCGGGTTGCACATTGTTCCGCATGGTCTTGCCTCCGAGATCAGCGTGTTGCACATTGTTCCACATGGTCTTCCGCATGGTCTTGCCTCCGAGATCAGCGGGTTGCACATTGTTCCGCATGGTCTTGCCTCCGAGACCAGCGTGTTGCACATTGTTCCGCATGATCTTCCGCATGGTCTTGCCTCCGAGACCAGCGTGTTGCACATTGTTCCGCATGGTTTTGCCTCCGAGATCAGCGTGTTGCACATTGTTCCGCACGGTCTTGCCTCCGAGATCAGCGTGTTGCACATTGTTCCGCACGGTCTAGCCGTGTTGCACATTGTTCCGCATGGTCTTGTCAGCGTGTTGCACATTGTTCCGCATGTTCTTGCCTCCGAGATCAGCGTGTTGCACATTGTTCCGCATGGTCTTGCCTCCGAGACCAGCATGTTGCACATTGTTCCGCATGGTCTTCCGCATGGTCTTGCCTCCGAGATCAGCGTGTTGCACATTGTTCCGCATGGTCTTGCCTCCGAGACCAGCGTGTTGCACATTGTTCCGCATGGTCTTCCGCATGGTGTTGCCTCCGAGACCAGCGTGTTGCACATTGTTCCACATGGTCTTCCGCATGGTCTTGCCTCCGAGATCAGCGTGTTGCACATTGTTCCACACGGTCTTGCCTCCGAGATCAGCATGTTGCACATTGTTCCGCACGGTCTAGCCGTGTTGCACATTGTTCCGCATGGTCTTGTCAGCGTGTTGCACATTGTTCCGCATGGTCTTGCCTCCGAGATCAGCGTGTTGCACATTGTTCCGCATGGTCTTGCCTCCGAGACCAGCGTGTTGCACATTGTTCCGCATGGTCTTGCCTCCGAGATCAGCGTGTTGCACATTGTTCTGCATGGTCTTGCCTCCGAGATCAGCGTGTTGCACATTGTTCCGCATGGTCTTGCCTCCAAGACCAGCGTGTTGCACATTGTTCCACATGGTCTTCCGCATGGTCTTGCCTCCGAGATCAGCGTGTTTCACATTGTTCCGCACGGTCTTGCCTCCAAGACCAGCATGTTGCACATTGTTCCGCACGGTCTTGCCTCCAAGACCAGCGTGTTGCACATTGTTCCGCATGGTCTTGTCAGCGTGTTGCACATTGTTCCGCATGGTCTTGTCAGCGTGTTGCACATTGTTCCGCATGGTCTTGTCAGCGTGTTGCACATTGTTCCGCATGGTCTTGCCTCCGAAATCAGCGTGTTGCACATTGTTCCGCACGGTCTAGCCGTGCTGCACATTGTTCCGCATGGTCTTGTCAGCGTGTTGCACATTGTTCTGCACGGTCTAGCCGTGTTGCACATTGTTCCGCATGGTCTTGTCAGCGTGTTGCACATTGTTCCGCATGGTCTTGTCAGCGTGTTGCACATTGTTCCGCATGGTCTTGTCAGCGTGTTGCACATTGTTCCGCATGGTCTTGCCTCCGAGACCAGCGTGTTGCACATTGTTCCGCACGGTCTTGCCTTCGAGATCAGCGTGTTGCACATTGTTCCGCACGGTCTTGCCTCCGAGATCAGCGTGTTGCACATTGTTCCGCACGGTCTTGCCTCCGAGACCAGCGTGTTGCACATTGTTCCGCACGGTCTTGCCTTCGAGATCAGCGTGTTGCACATTGTTCCGCACGGTCTTGCCCCCGAGATCAGCGGGTTGCACATTGTTCCGCACGGTCTTGCCTTCGAGATCAGCGGGTTGCACATTGTTCCGCACGGTCTTGCCCCCGAGATCAGCGGGTTGCACATTGTTCCGCACGGTCTTGCCTCCGAGACCAGCGTGTTGCACATTGTTCCGCACGGTCTTGCCTTCGAGATCAGCGTGTTGCACATTGTTCCACACGGTCTTGCCCCCGAGATCAGCGGGTTGCACATTGTTCCGCACGGTCTTGCCTTCGAGATCAGCGGGTTGCACATTGTTCCGCACGGTCTTGCCCCCGAGATCAGCGGGTTGCACATTGTTCCGCACGGTCTTGCCTCCGAGACCAGCGTGTTGCACATTGTTCCGCATGGTCTTGCCTCCGAGATCAGCGTGTTGCACATTGTTCCGCACGGTCTTGCCTCAGAGACCAGCAAGCGGATCCCTCATTTTACTGGTCCTTTGGTGAGTCCATTTTTGCTCCCTCTCTTTCGCTCTCTGACCTGGTGATCTGGCACGATCAAGCGAGGTCTGGTTTGTTTGCGGCTTACGAGGCGGACGCTCAGTTAGCTAAAAGCCAGCGGGCAGTAAGGCAAAGAAAAACGTACGGAATACTGTAACAAACGTGCTTCTTATCCCATACATACAATGTGGGGAAAACGCACAGCAAAGCCCACGGTCCTGTTTGCAAAAGTAAATCTCTCTGTACTCCCATGGAGGAGAACAAACAGAACAAGGCAAAGCTCACCTTCTCTCGCACGCTGATAGAAGGACAATGTTTCCAGATGACTCGTGGTGCTCGTACAGAGCACCACAGATTGTGTTTCTTGCTGCCCAGGCAGCTCCTTATATCCTTGTAGATTTCCCCTAGGCACTGCATGTGTGTGGGGGTGGCCTTCCGCGCCCCCTTAGCACCTCCTGGTGACCATTGTCGGTCACCTGCTGTTACTTCCTGCCTTCCTGCTCTCTCCTGTGGGTGCAGGGACAGGCTAATGTGCTTTGGCACCTTGTGTGGCCCTCATCTTGCCTGTCTCTTTGTAGCTGAGGGAGAGGGGAGGGGTATGGGGCTGACCATGTGTCTGCAGCATGTGTTCTGCCCACACCCCCGTGCCCTCCATGCCCCCAGCTTACTTGTCGTGCCCCCTCAGCAGCGCTGCATAGACTCACCCCATGTTCATGAGCCCATTGGAGCCGTATGCAGCACTTGACACAAATGGGAAACCTACCCAGCCAGCAAGGAGTGTCGTGCTGGAAATTCTGACGCTTACCCTTTTGGTATGACTAAGCTCAATACCACAGAAAAACCAAGACAGAGACGCAGTAAAAGGCTATTACAAAAGAACCAATGGGAGAGTTTGAGCAGTAGAAAAAGAACAGAGCGACAGTGAAAGTGAAAGTGAAGGCAGAGAACTATCAGAAGGAGAATGCTCACTGGATGGAGGAAAAGGCACCATCACAAGAGAACGGAGAAGGTGCACATGATGTCCACACGATTTCCCTCAGAGGGGAAAAAGGAAGACACAATGCTGGGAACAGCTGACATGCATGGTCCTGGCAGATGGACCACACACGTGTATGGTCATAGACACCAGTGCAACAGTCAATGTTATATCGACATTCAGGTTCCAGAGGCTTGCCACGTGCCCCCGGCTTCAACAGAGGGCAGCACGACTGTTTGCATATGGGAGCAAGAAAGCCCTGCCAGCAAAGAGGCCTTTCAAATCCACCCTAACCTACAAAGGCAAAACATGCCACACGCGAAAATATGTGGTGGAAGCCGAGATCGAAACCCTGCTGAGCTACCAGACAGCAGAAGAACTGAAGACCAAACACACTAAGCTATTCCAAGGAAATCGGGTGTCTCAAGAACAGGCCAGTGACTTTACACATCGACCCAACGGTAGAGCCCAGAGCTATATGACATTGGCAAGTGCCATTCCCCAGGAGGAAAGCGGTAGAAGCCGACTTGAAGAATCTAGAGGACCTCCACATCATAGAAAAGACATCAGGTTTTACCCTTTGGGATTCTCCAATAGCAGGCCCAACTAAGCCAAAACAACCTCAAGCAGTAAGGATCTGCCTCGACACGACGTTACCCAATATAGCAATAGGACGGGAAAGACACATCAGCCCGACCATTGATGAACTGGTACTGGACCTCACAGGGGCCAAAGGGTTCAGCAAACTAGACCTGTGCTCTGGTTATCAAATAAAACTGGCAAAAGAATCCCGATAAATAATGATTTTATCGTCCTACCTAGCGCTGCGGCAACACTACAGGCTAAACTTTGGCATTGCCCCAGCAGCAGAAGTATTCCAAAAGGAAATTTGAAAAGTCCTTCAAGATCTGCCACAGCTATCCAGCGCCTCGAAGAGTCAGGCCTGATGCTCCATGCAGAAGAACGTGAGTTTGGAAAAGAACTAGTGTTCTTTGGATACATAGTTAACAGCAGTAGCAGATGTCAAGGGAGCAAACTCGCTGACGTCCGCATCAGAGGTAAAGAGATTCCTAGGGGTGACAGTGTACTGTGATTGCTTCATCCATTACCTTCTGACGGTGGCAGCACCTTTGCAAGACCTGATGCAGAAAGGTGCACTGTGGCTGTTGTGATGAATCCAATGGACTCATCGCAGATTCCCCGGTAATAATTTCCTCCCATATGGCCAGGGGACAGCAGCAGCTACCTGATCCTGACCCTGTGGGGGGCTATATGAGGGAGGGTCACATGGGAGGAGGCGGCCACCGGGGAGATGTCATGGCTTCCTTGGATGTGGCATGTTATCCCCCATTTTCCCATGAGAAGGAACCCCCTGTTACCTAATAGCCTAATGGCCTATGTGAGAAACGAGAAGGTATCTCACCTGCTAGTCCACAGGGATATGTCATCCAGGTTGCCAAAACACGGCCATCGCTTTTGGATCCAGTTCCTGGGGATGGACCAGTGCGCAAGGATCGCCTGGATGGGGAGTATTCGGGGAGTGGGACACTGGACGGCGAGACACGTTATCCCCATCCCTGTCACACCTTTACCCCTTCCTACCTGGTAGGATACTTTGGAACTCAACCACGCCCCCTTTCCCGATGTAAACACTTTCTCGCGGACAGTTCACCATGAGCAAAAACGGACTAACACCAGTGCCGTATACCTGACATGTCCCAACACAATGGCCAGGCAAGGTCAGGCAATTAGTGATCATTACACACACCTGACTTCCATCACACTTCCCCACACAGATAAAAGGTGGAGCACGAAAACACCCTCTGAGCAGGATGAAGCACACGAGGAAGCAGCAGTACCAAGTTGGCAGTTTAAGACAAGGTGGAAGATGGCAAGACCGAAGAGGATTGCAAGGAGGGACATACCCTTGACCTTTTCACCGACAAACCTCATCTTGCATTAGCCTTCAAAAGTAGAAGGTGTAATACCTGGAATAAAACTAAAGATTCCTGCATTGTGTGTCGGGGGTACCTAGGGCTCTCCCGTGTTGATAGTCAAGGCGAGGAGAAGTGATTGCCGCTGTGGTACTGTTCTTGGCTCCTACAACAAAGCTGCACAGCCAGTGAGTTGGGGAGACTGATACCAGACTGGTCTGTGAGGAAATCAAAGTTGCAAGCAGGAACATTGTTGTCAGGCTCCATCACCCCTGGATGTTGTTTTGTGCTTGGTGTCTTGCTCCTCGTAGGTAGCTGCAGACCCACCAACATGACGCCCGTACTGCCGGTTGCCTCTCTAGTGTTTCTGGTCAGCCAGTTTTGTTGCATCCGGGTTTGCTCTGCATTTCACTGGCGTTTTGAGCCAATGTCTTCGCGTCTCAATGCTAGGACCCTGGACCTAGACCTAGCTCAGCGCCTTGTGAGTTCATTTCCTTCTTTGTGTGAATTTGCTGAAGTCTTGTGTGCGTCTCTTCTTGTTCCCATTTCCTGTTGGTCCTTTAATTCCTTGTCTTACTGCCTTATGGTTCCTGGTTGAGTTCCCTGTCCGTCCATTTGAATCAACCTCTTCCTTGGGATTGTCTTCCTGGGTATTGGTCTCTCAATTCCTTCTGCCTCTGGAGGTTTGCTGAATTCCATTGACAGCACTTGATTTTTCTCCTGCAAACTGGCTGTCTCTCTCTGGGTTATTCTGTTTGTTGTTACAACCAGTAAATGTGGTGGCTTCTGGAGAGACACGTCCCTATCTTTGGGATTCCAGGACTCAGAAGAAAACTCTGGCTCCGGCTCCTAATACACGTCATAAGACCCAGGTGAGCCAACCTGATCATTCACCTGTCAATTGCATGAAGAAGATTATTAAGATAGCAGATGAGTGAATGAACTTTGAAGCTAAAATACGATACCGTAGACAGAGTGGTCCGGCATCACATGGGTGCTCTTTCAAAGGACTCTGTTAGGTATCTATCCGGAAGCGTACGAATGCTTAAAGAAAGTGAATTGTGGACTCGAAGTGGTCCTGCAATGGGTAACGCCAAACCCTGTGCACATTCAAAAGTCTTCAATACTTGAGGTAAAATTGACATTGGTCCGAGCCCGGCTGAGGGAGATTAATGGTGTAGAAGGGATCTGAGCCCGGAATAGGGGGATCTGGGGTGAACTGTGAGTCACCCGAAAAAGGAAGAACCTACGAACATTGTGAGCACAGTGAAAGTGAAAGACAGACTTGAGCCCGGAGAGTCTATGCAGAACTTAATGCTAAAAGTATCTGAGCCTGGTTGAGGGGGATCCAGGGTGGATATTGAACCACTCAATGTGAAAATTTGAAAGGGGAAAAGAACTGGTTGTATATCTGGATGCATCAGGCCTTTTGAGTGAAGAGACTTTGAGAAGCAAGGAGACTTACGCTCTGGAGACCCTGATGCTGATGAGTGAACTGTAACCTTGTGCTAAAGACGCCAGAGACTGTGCAATGCTCGAGGGAACCGCCTCATCCTGTGCTAAAAATATGGGGAAGGGAGGCCAATGGTCAGAAAACCTGACATATAATTTCGGAACACTTCTTTCTTTTTCATAAAATTATTTCCCAGACTATTTGTATTTAGAGATAATGGTAAGGGTAATGTTTATTTATAAAGTGCCTATACACAAGGCAAGTGTTTCAAAGCACTCAAGGAGGGTGGGAACATGGAACAACAACAGTCAAATCAGAGCCCTTGAAATTCTGAGACGATAATAGTCTGCACAGGCAGAGTAGGTGCATATAATACAATTACAGTTCAGAGACAGCAAATAGGCCTGGCAGTGACTGCAGTTTTACCAAGTGCAATTAAGGGGCGAAGACAGGGGAGAACAGGCAGATGACCATCCGGCACAGTGCACTCGGATCGTGCAAGTGCACAGACGGATACAGGGAGGGGGAGGTCCAAGTGCACACAGTCGGTGGTGTCCGGGGTAAGTGCAGAGAGAGCCACTCTGATGGGTCATTTCTCAAGTGCAGTGAGGGTGGGGCAAGTGCAGGGCCCTGAGGCAAGTGCGAGAGAGAACTGGCGGGGGTGCCTGGGACGTGAGACTCTGAGGTACACCAGGTGGCCAGTCAGCATGCTGTAGGGAAAAGGAGGGAGAGAGAGAAGGAGCAGAAAGCTAGGTTAGCAGGATAGAGGGGGAGATAAGGAAGAGGAGAAGAAGAAGGTCTTGAGGAGTTTCCAGAATTTAAGAGGCTTTGGCTCAAGACTGAGGGTGGCAGGGAGGCTATTGCAGAGGGAGGCCCCTGCTGAGGATAAAGATCTCCCTCCAAATCTCTGCTTGGAGAACTGGCTCCCTCGCAGAAGGCTGGAGGTAGAAGAGCGCAGGGGTCGGGAGGGACAGTATTTAGGTAGGCAACGTTACAGATAGTTTTCTTCATATGTTGTCACTTGTAATTTGTGCGACTCCTGCACCAGATATGATACGATAGACTCTTAATTATTTAAATTATGAATTATATTATTTTTCATGTATTATTTTCATACATTCCAGTCATCTAAGTTTACATGAAAAACACTTTTATTCTCCTGTGAAAAGTGGGTTTCTTTTATGCCAAAATGGATAAATCTTATTCCTATTCTTATTCTTATTTACCAGGTCCGATTGCCTTAAGCATGCTAACACGTGTTTCTCCACAGCTGTTAGCCGTGGGTCCTCAGGAGAGATTCTGTACACAGAAAAATAATAGTAATTTAGAATACTTTTAACAAAACTATTGAAAATTGTGCTCAACATAACATTGGTTAATGATAATTTCACCTTTAACACTTTATAAATTTGGAAATGCTACTAACACAAACTTCAAAATAAATGATGATTAGGATTATCAACCAAGCAGCACTTGTTCATGAGAAAACATTAAAGGAAGTTACAGATCTTAAAACAGCAATTGAAAAATTGAATCTTCCGGAACAAACTTTCAAAAATTATCAAATCCTAGATGAATATCTAAATAGATACACAGAGGAAGTAAAAATGAAAAAACAAAAAGCTTTCATTAGGGATGAAATAGAGTACAAAATTGGAAGAGTATGCACATATCAGCGGAAATATGACACTAAGAATCAAACAAGATTCAAGCAAAAAGCATCTGCAGCAACGAATGTTGGTACACCTACTCAATCATCAGACACAGAAACCAATAGTGAATCTGATAGAGAAACTACTTCAACACCAAGTACCTCGAGATCTCTCTTTTTTAGAGGAATTTTTCAGATACAAACAAACAACAAGACTTTACACGCAACAAACCAGTTCTTCCAAAACAAGGTCAAATCCCAATCTCGGTGAAAATATTTCAACCAATTTCACAAAAACGAGAGGGGGAAGAGAGGAGGCGCAAAAAAAGGTTTAGGACAAGGAGGCATGCTAACAAGATCGAAAAACAGGGAAACCAGAATGAACCACTGAATTTGATCCTTAACCTGTCGGAACAACATGTGGATAAAACACTAGAAAAAGCACTCAACAGAGGGCTAAATTTCAGCCCAACCAACAAAACAGACTATTTCCACACGCAAGTGGATCTGTTCAAATTTTGTAGAAAGCTTAAGTTGAGAAAATATTTTGCTGAAACACAGCTGAAACCAAAATCAATCAACCTCAAAGATAGCTCACCCCTCACTGTGGAACTAGCAGAAGGGACAGTTAATATCATGAATCTGACATAGACAAGCTTCTCTTTAGAAAACTTGATGGAAGAACAAAACATAGACTCGTTTCAGACAGAAGAAACTTATTTGAAACCCAAATCTAAATTCATTCCAATTCTGATGGAAAACAACGTCATAGACATCTTTCAAAAAGCAGTCAGTCAAGAATTACACAAAATCTATTTGAAGAATAAAACCTCCAAACTTAAACACAATTACTAAGGCAGAAAGAGGGGCCTTAAATCAACTATCCAAGAATCAACAAGTAGTAATAAAATCACCGAATAAAGGAGGAAACATAGTCCTCATGCAAAGAAAAGACTATGTGGCGGAAGGAATCAAACATCTAAGTGATACAACATGCTACACCACACTCAAAACTAACCCAATCAAGGATTTACAAGCAGAGTGGCACCATATGGTTAAAAACTGGGAGGAAATGGGTCTACGGACAGAGGAAGAATCATCCTATATGGACATAGCCAAACCAATAATGTCTATTATTTACTTCCTGCCCAAGATACATAAGAATTATGAAACCTTTCCACCATGCAGGCCAATAATAAATGGCATTGGATCTCTCACGGAGAGGATATCACAATATATTGATTTACACCTTCAACATCTCACCACAGGACTTGCCTAATTTTTGAGAGATACAAAACATGTCATCCAACAGATGGAACTTCTCCCGTGGGAACCCAACTTCTTATTTGTGACTCTTGATGTAGTGTCTTTATACAATAGCATACAACACATCAAAGGACTTGAAACAGTAGAATTCTTTTTGAAAACAAGGTCTATTTTATTCATACAGCAAAATAATATGATTTTGGAGATGCTTAACTTTGTTTTAAGCAATAACATCTTCATGTTCAATCAGACAATATACAAACAGGAGCAAGGTACGGCCATGGGTGCAAAATTTGCACCTTCATATGCCAATTTATTCATGGGGCATTTTGAGTTGAATCATGCATGTCAACACAAAGCATTCAGTGATAACAACGTGGTATATTGGGGAAGGTACATTGATGATGTACTTATGATATGGAATGGAAATAAGATTGAACTAAAGAAATGCATCATGTACCTCAATGACAACAACTACAATATCAAATTCACAGAGAAAGTCAGTGCAACAGCAATTGAATTTTTGGATCCAAAACTATACACGGATGGAGAAAAAATTCTAACAGATCTCTACATTAAACCCACGGCAGTGAATAACAAATTACATGCACAAAGTAACCATGTGAAACACATCATCAAAAACATCCCATATGGGGAAATGTTAAGAGTAAAATGAAACTGTAGTGAAGAAAAGAGTTATAAAGTACACCTAAAGGATTTAAAGGAGAAATTTATCCAAAGAGGATATAGAGAAGAGACTTTGAATCAAGCTATAAAGAAAGCAGAACAAATTCCAAGATCAAATCTATTGAAAAATAAACAGACAATTACAGAATCATGTGTGAAAACACATTTTATCACCACATATAGCAGTGAAGCACATATAGTGAAAAAATTGCTAAATAAACATTGGAACATTTTACTCACAGATGCAACCCTAAAAGGATATCTAGAAGAGAAACCAACAATGGTATACAGAAAAGCTCCCACATTAAAACAAAGGTAATCTAAGGGAATTAGTGAAATTGCCAGCACCAACAGGATCACACAAATGTGGACGTTGCACAATATGTGTTTATATGTTACATGGAACCAAACAAGTTAATCTACCTATTGGAAAAACACAAGAAATTAGACCATTTATCAATTGCAGAAGTAAATTTGTCATTTACGCAATTATATGTGTTTGTGGAAAGAAATATGTGGGCAGCACAATAAGAGAGATGAGAATTCATATCATGGAACACCTAAGAGCTATAAAAAATCGAGACACAAGATACCCAATGGCTACACATTTTTCTAATGAGCACAATCTAGAAAACATCAAGGATATAAAAGTCTTGGGCTTAGAAAAAATTGTCCTACCGGAAAGAGGTGGTGATAGAGAACTTCTACTACGAAAAAGAGAATCAAAATGGATCTGCATTTTGGACACATGTTCCACAGGTTTGAACACAGATCATGAGATGGCATATTGGCTGTAATAAGAAGATGTTGTCAACACTATGTGTCATCAAAAACTATTATGTCCAAATTGCTTATAATATTGTTCAGTCTGTGCAAATATTGAATTGTATAATTTTTAATGTTTTGTATCATCTGAATGTAACCATGTATCCATAAATCACAAACAAAATCACTAGTAAAGTAAGCCTCTTGAACAAGTAAAATATCCACCAAGATGGCGGCGACACGTTCTTAGAGCGCTCTGTCAAAAGCATCATAAAGTATCAGTAAAAGTAGGTCTCGCAGTAAACAATATATACACCAAGATGACCGCGGCACGCTTTTGGAGCATCTTGACGTCATCGCGGCACGCGATGACGTCATCACGCACCAAATTCATTTATAAAAACGGAACAAAATTAGTTTCACAACAACCGCGGATCCTGGCGAGCATGCTTAAGGCAATCGGACCTGGCAAATAACAATAAGAATAAGGTAAAGCTTTTCCTCTTTCTATCATTAAAAATTATTTGGATCACCCAAACTCAGCCACGTTGTAGAAAGGAGTAATACAACACCTTTATAAGTAAAATAACTGGTCCTTCTGAAATTCTTTCAGATTTATCAAACCCACTTTTCAAGTCTTGAAATCAAAAAAACTACAATTATATTTCGAAAAAAGAAAAAAAGAAAGGGTGAGTTAACCAGAATATTTAATTCAATACAACAGTGTTCCTCTTCTTTAGTCTTGTTTTCTATACAGAGATGATACAAAAGCTCAAGAGAGTGCATTTATAAAGTCTTAAAGGTGAAATTATCATTAACCAATGTTATGTTGAGCTCAATTTTCAATAATTTTGTTAAAAGTATTCTAAATTACTATTATTTTTCTGTGTACTGAATCTCTCCTGAGGAACCACGGCTAAAAGCTGCGGAGAAACACGTGTTAGCATGCTTAAGGCAATCGGACCTGGTAAATAACAATAAGATTTATCAATTTTGGCATAAAAGAAACCCACTTTTTAAGGGAGAATAAAAGTGTTTTTCATGTAAACTTAGATGACTGGAATGTATAAAAATAATACATGAAAAATAAAATCATTCATAATTTAAATAACTAAGAGTCTATCGTATCATATCTGGTGCAGGAGTCGCACAAATTACAAGTGACAACATATGAAGAAAAATATCTAGTCATTATTGTTTCAGCCACAATAGAGTCAATTGGAGTGCAGATCCAAGCACAAAAGAATATCATTGGCACATTAGAATCGCCCTTGAAAGGACTATAAGCCAAAAAAGGTTGAAGTATCTAAACAAAAAGTTACAGATAGGTAGGTTTCAGGACCCAGAAAGCCTTGTGGACAATGCAGAGGGTCTTGAACTTGATCCTTGCAGCCACGGGGAGACACTGAAGGGATTTCAGTGCTGCAGAAATGCGGTCCCTGGGCTTGAGGCCAAGGACAAGTCTTGCGGTTCTGTTCTGGATGAGTTGCAGAGGGCGCAAGGCAGAAGCAGGGAGGTTGAGGAAGAAGCTGTTGCAGTAGTCCAGCCTAGAGAGAACCAGGGCTCTGGACACAGTGAGTCGCTGGGTAAAAGTGAGAAAAGGAAGCGTACCTCTGAGAAGGTGTAGCTGATAGGTAGACTTTTTAGAGATGTTCGAAATGTGAGAGGAGATGGACAGAGTGCAGTCGAATAAGACCTCAAGGTTTTCTGACTCGCAGGTGGGTGCGGGCTCAGGGCCAAGGGAGGTTGGCCAGAGTGAGAGTGGGAGAGCGGGAACAGGAGTCCCAATGCAAACAATCTCAGTCTTACTGGCGTTGAGGCATAGGTCGTTTGCAGCGCACCATGACTGAATTGCGGACAGACAGTCAGATATGAGCTAGGTAGAGGAGCTGGCTAAGGGTAGTCTGAAGGAGAGTTGCGTGTCATCCGCATAACACTGGAAGTTAGAAGAGAAAGTGGCAATCACGCGTGCCAAGGCAGCCATATAGACATTGAAGAACCAGGGGGATAGGTTAGATCCCTGGGGAAGGCCACAGTTTGAGATAGCGATAGTCGAGTGAAAGGCTCAGAGTTCCACATATGATGGCCAGTCGAAGAGAACGGAGGTTAACCACGACAGTGCCAGACCTGTGATACCCAGGGTGTCATGGTGCTATCAGGATGTTGTGGTTTACCGTGTCGAAGGCAAAGGAGATGTCAAAGAGAATGAGGACAGAGGGAGTGTTAGTGTCGAGTTTGAGAGCAGGTCTTCACAGTTGTTCAGAAGAGCAGTGTCCATGCCTCTGGATGCTCTAAAGCCAGACACATGGTTGTGGAAGCAACCAATAGATTCAGTGTGGAGGGTCAGCTGAGTGATAGCCAGCTTCTCTAGTTAATGATTGGCAATAGGTTTTTTAGTATAGACTCTTTTATTTTGACAAGACACCACTAGGACTCTGTTATTATTATTTGATGGTCATAGCCTGCTCCCATCTGTAGATTTAGGTTTAAATAGATGTTTATCATACCCTGATTGAAGTTCAATAAACACCCTTGTACTGTGATCACTTGTTTCTGTCTATTCCTGATACCATGCCTTCCTTACATGCGGTGTCAGGAGTGGGATGTGTCTCAATTGATACAAATTGTGGAACCCTAGAATTCTAGAAGCTTAGTCATAGAGCCTCACGCCCATCCGTTGCCACGAAAGAATCAATAGGCTTTGATATCTGTAGCAGCAGAAAAGCTACTATCCCTCCTGAGAAAAGCGGAATGGTTCCCACAGACTTCGTTTTGATACCCCCTCCTGGGTGGTATATCAGATTGGCCCCAAAATCTGTCCTTGCCTGGACCATCTTTCCCGATCTAGCCTCCACTCTGCAAAATGATACAGCTCTCGCTGAGGCTTTCATACAAGCAATTCCCGGAGGAGAGGAAATAAAAAAGAAAAGTGATGTTTTCTTCCTAAAACAAGGATTACTGTATAGAAAGGAATAATCCACATAAGACCTAAGTAAAACTCAGTTAGTAATCCCCAAAACCCACCAGAAGATCGCACTAGAAATTGTGCATTCTCCTCTGATGGAGACATTTAGGACAATCTAAGACCTATGCACATATCAGTGGGAAGGTTTGCTAACAAGGTATCCATGCTGATATAAAAACCTTTATTCAGACATGTGAAATATGTCAGAAAACCAGCATGCGTATTCCCTTGCCTGCCCCTCTGAACCCTTTACCAATAATAGAAATTTCTGTCTCAAGGATTGGGATGGATATCATTGGTCATTTGGAAACCTCTAGATTAGGTAACAAATATGTACTTGTGATTGTCGATTATGCGACTAGAAATCCCGAGGCATTTCCTATGTGGAACAATACCACCCAGCAGATTTTAAAAATCTATTACCTTGTTTCTATAGAGTGGGTTTTCCTAAGGAAATCCTGACGGATCAATGATCCAATTTCATGAACAAGCTCATGGGTGAAGTCAAGGAGCTGCTCCACATCACCACCTTAAGGACTTCAGTTACCATCCCCCAACAGACAGATTGGTTGAAAAATTCAATAAAACACTCAAAAATGAACCTGAGAAAGTTGGTAGATAAAGATGGGAAGGCCTGGGACCGTATGCTCCCCTGGGCACTATTTACAGTAAGGAAAACCCCTGAGGCATAAACTGGATTATTTACTTTTTAAATTACTCTATGGCAGAGAACCCAGAGATGTTCTGGACATGCTCCGGGAGACCTGGGAAGAGAGAGATGAGGCACCCATTCCCCTTTCGCAAACCGCTACCCAATTGCGAGAGCATATGAAACTTGTTCAAAATATAATACATACTCATATGGGAAAATCCCAAGCACAACAAACGTCCACTTATGATAAAAAAGTATTGGTCCTCCTACCCACTTCGGAAAAACAAACGTGTCTCTAAGTGGCATGGGCCATATGAAATATTGGAACAAACAGGAAACTCTAGTTATAAGGTAGCCTAACCCGACAGGAAACAAAAGACCCATCTATATCACATACATTTTGAAGAGGAAAGGCCAAAATCTACCCCTCCTCTCCCTTCCATCAGACATACGAACTGGAAGAAGAACAGAAAGAATCATGACTGTTCGTACCATTCGGGACCGACCCCCACTGCTCCACTGATTGACAAAAAAGAGGAAAGGTACCCACTCTGCCAACCCTACAGCCCCGGGCCAATGCAGACTGCTTGGAGTGGATGAAGAGTCACAACATGTCGTTAGGGACACCTCAATTGACAGCCTTGGCTAAAGCGCCAAGCCAATGTTCTCAAAGTTGTTAGAGACACCACAACATAGCAGTGTTAGACATGAAGCACACATGCCATCCGTACAGCGGGACACAATCACACACCCAAATACATGAAGAACACTTGCGTACAGTTCTATAAGCTAAAGGACAGTCTCATATACTTACTGTCCTTAGTCTTTATTATTTTGTCATTAGCTTGACTGAAGTAACGTGGAAATCACAAGAAGCAAGAGATCCTGTGTAAATGCTTACAGATGCTTATATGCAATGAACCCCATGGAACTGTAGGAGCACCTGAGGGACCTGACAGGGCCATAAACAACTAACCTTGTGATACTATGGAAAAGCATGCACTGCACAGTAGGAGCCCTGATGTGCCTTAGGGAAATTACAGTAGGCCGCAACTGTCTCAGCAAAAGCTGAGCTGAGCTGAATACAGTGCGAACAGGAGAGCAAACCATGTGAGACAGGGCCTGCTGCCAAGGCCACCATGATAGAAGTGACATTCCTTTCCCTGAAATGCAGTGACACCAGCGCAGCAGACGTGAACACCTCCTCATAATTCAGACTTATTCAGAGCTGCAGAGCTCAGTAACACGGTCTCTGGACACATGACCGCCCAAGCTGATGATGAACCAAAACTAGCAGCTGGGAAGAGACGCAGTCTCAAGTGTCCAGACAATAGCTTGTAACAAAGTTGTTACAGAAGAAGCTGCGTGTTGCATGATAAGAACATGCACTCTCATAGTCTTGGTGGCTCACACACGTTACAATGCAGACGCATAGTTGTTCTTATTACCTTGAAAAGGTACACCCCGAGCTGAGAACTGATTTGGGTCCAAGGCCTGCGGGCAACAGCTCTAACCAATCACAGTTCAGGACCCTAGAGGTGGGTAGCCAGGGGCAAGAACCAATCATCAGACCCTCACACTGCAACCAATCACAGTTCAGGACCCTAGTGGTGGTTAGCCAGGGGCAAGAACCAATCATCAGACCCTCACACTGCAACCAATCACAGTTCAGGACACTAGGGGTGGGTAGTCAGGGGCAAGAACCAATCATCAGACCTTCACACTGCAACCAATCACAGTTCAGAACCCTAGGGGTGGGTAGCCAGGGGCAAGAACCAATCATCAGACCCTCACACTGCAACCAATCACAGTTCAGGACCCTCGGGGTGAGTAGCCAGGGGCAAGAACCAATCATCAGACCCTCACACTGCAACCAATCACAGTTCAGGACCCTAGTGGTGGGTAGCCAGGGGCAAGAACCAATCATCAGACCCTCACACTGCAACCAATCACAGTTCAGGACCCTAGTGGTGGGTAGCCAGGGGCAAGAACCAATCATCAGTCTCTCACACTGCAACGAATCACAGTTCAGGACCCTAGTGTTGGGTAGCCAGGGGCAAGAACCAATCATCAGTCTCTCACACTGCAACGGATCACAGTTCAGGACCCTAGTGTTGGGTAGCCAGGGGCAAGAACCAGTCATCAGACCCTCACACTGCAACATTGTAGAAGTAGTATTTTTTGGGGATGGTCCAGGCCTGACACGTGATATGGTAGAGCCAGTCAACTAACAGATATAGGGGCTGCTATAGGGGAACCACCACTCAACACACAATCCACTCACTCGATAGGTTTGCTGGAGAGGGGCCCAGACTGTGATGTCACACTGATACCACGACACTACAAAACTGGCCTGCAAGCCAGTGATCTTTGAGAAGTTCCAGGAGCCTGTCCTTGTACTGATCCCTGTTGGTTTTGGCTGTAATAAACCGTAGTTTGAGCTGTCTGTCTGGGCCTGCGTTCCTTTTGGGGAAGGGAATGAGTTAGGCCTTCCATGAGTTCTGAGTTTGCGAACTCCTAGCAACCCTCAACCTGCCTGGGAGTTTATATCCTAACAAGTTGGTAGGGAGAGGATTGTCAGGAATCAGGGCTGGCAAAGACGTGGAGTGTTAAAGTATGCCTATTAAGACAATGTGAGCTGGAAAGGACTTGGAAAGTACAGTTCCCAGCATCCTTAGTGCTTTTCTGTAGTTCGGCTTGTGCACGCGTTGCCAGCTGTATTGAATTACGAACAGTTTAATAGCAGGCAACGGCAGCAGGCAGGTGTGGCTTATTTTGGATCAGAAGTCGGAGGCAGGCGGGCCGCGTGTGAGGAGGAGCGATGCAAGTTAGGAACTCCTGAAACTTTACTCGGTCACGGTTCGGAAGAAGCAGGAGGGGCTTTAAACTGTCTGCAGAGTCACGGCTCTACGTTCTTTGTCTGGGAAGTCCCATGGTGCTCCCCAGACCTACGATAAGTACTTGTGGGGGCATCGTAATTCTCTGTGTACTGAAGGGTGTCGGAAGTAATTTACAGCGGATTATTAGTCATCTGGGAAGTCCCGTGGGGCTCCCCAGACCTGAGATAAGTAACGCTGCAATCTTCTTGAATGCAATAAGGGGGAAAACAAAGTGTGTCACCTAAAATTACGTTACATGCTAAAATAAGAGTTGGCCTGTATATATAGTGACCTTTGCAAACATGGTAGTTGGAGTTACTTATAAACCAATGCACACGGACAAAGATTCTATATGCCTCAGGGGCAGGAAATTAAATGTCACTAGTGCAGTGAACTAGTGGGAAAAGCATTTGTGTTGTATGTTAATAACTCTGCCCGAAGGGCCATGTGTACTGTCCAATCATTCTGGGAAGTTTCCTTTTTATGTGTTTCCATCATATTGCTTGCTTTATGTGTTGTTTATGTCATGGCATAGTGAAGTACACGTATTTAGGTGTGCTATTCAGGAATTAAGCAAATGTTAATAGTGCAGGTGGTATTTCTGTTGGTTACATGTTAGACAGAGTAGGATTCTTTCCTGGTGCTTCCCCTGTCCCATCCACATTAGGAGTTCCCTACGCTCTTTCCGGTGTTCCTAATTTCCCCACCCTATCCACAAACATTCCCTAACCCCTCATCCCCCCATTGGCTGCCACGTGGCGACCTGTTTTCTATATCAGGTGCCTGTGCCAACCACGGTGGGAGGGTCGAGTTCATTTGGCTTCCGTGGTTCGGGGGAGAGTGTCGATCTCTCTTCCTTACAGTTAAGTGTGATTGTGACATGGATGGTTGCCTGAACTAGCCCAGCACCAAACCGACCCCTTCGCCGCCCAACCTGAGAGGCTGTGGGACCCTTGCGTGCATTTCGAGAACACCGGGAAATGCGTAACTCGATAAAGGCCACTGGGAGACATTTGAAAATCATCCTGCCTGGAATCAGCGAGATGTCCAAAGCAGACCACAGCAGGAACGCGAGTGCCTTGACTGGGGAATCGGCAGCCGAACAGCTCCAGTGCAGCACGGAACGTAAGTATTGGTCCATACTAACAGCAATTGTGGGAGAAAGGGAGGGTGTTCAGTGTTGTGGGGTAGCGGAGTGTATTGCAGTGTTACATGATGGGTTAGTAGTGTTGTAGCATTGTGTAAGTGGTGTCAGGTGATAAGGACCTGAGCAGAGGTAGAAGTCCCTTTTCTATGTTTAGGTGATATTCGGTCTTAAAGGACTTGGATGAAGACAATTTGTAAATAAAGTTATTCCTGTGGGTTGTGCGTTTTAGCTCGGGTCATAGATGACGGTATTCCCCGTGAGGGTTAGCTGGAGCTACCCTAGATTTCTGAAGGTGAATTGGCTGGTTAAGTCTCCTGGAGAGAGGCGTTTCACACATCAGGCGATGCAACAGGTGCAGTTCGATCACAAGAGAATAAAGGTTTTCTCTGCCCTGGAGAGGCAGGAAGACAGTTGTGGGGACTTTGTGTGGGTTTGGGAGTAATGGGACTTTTTGTGCGCGCGGAATTCAATGTATGTTTATAACAGCCTGGTGACGTCACCCTTAGGTTGGTGTGAAGGATGGAGAGTTTTGACGGTGAGGAGCTAGTGGTGTGAACTTGGGATTGGCAGACGAGGTGAACCAGTGGCGGTGCACGGAAGGCGCATGCGCAGGATTGTGGTGGTGTTCCTGTGGAGGCAGCGGCTGTGAAGGAGGGGCTGTGCATGGAGCACGCCAGATAAGGTGCAGAGCTGAAAAGGCTCGTAGAAATTCAAACGCATTATTTAGAACTAGTGTAACTATTACTCACCTGAAGAGCAGATTATCGAAAGCCTTGACTTGAGGTCAGGTAAAGGTATTATACAATGTACCAGGGAAATAGCAGGGGAGTGACCCCCCTTCAGCATCTGTGTAAGACATTGGGCCTCATTTCGAGGCTGGCGGTAGCCGGCCTGTAATACAGGCACAGCTGCTGCCGGTATTCTTTTTTTTTTCGGTGCCCAGAAATGGAAAATTACTGGGTCATTACGGCCTTGCTGTGCTCGCGAGTGCCGCTATGCCCACCAGGTCCAACCTGGCGGGCAGAAAGGCACCCGCGAGTACAACTCGTAGTTTGCCGGTCCGGGAACTATGGTACCGGCAAGCTTACTAGTACTGTAGTTCCTAGACCGGCAGACTTATAATGAGGCCCATTGCCACCGTATAGAGAAAGAATTGTTAAATACAGTGTAAAATGGTCCAAAAGCACTGAAGGAAAATTAACCAGGCCTTGGCCACCTTGCAGAAGTTTCTCCAGGGGCGTGCAGCAATCACTATTGACACATCTGCAGGGCATCTATAAAGGGAAGAAGCAGGGCCGGACTGGGAACAAAAAGTGGCCCTGGAAAATGTTTTCAAAGTGGCCCCATATTCCGCTGAATGAGCGAGCACAGCGTGTGAGCCCAACCCTTCTATGAGGGTATTGGCAGTATCCTCCAAGAAAATGTTGAATAAAATGAGTCAAAATTAGTGCATTTAAAGCATGTTTTAAAGATACATGGATTAAAAAGTTAGTTTTAAATAAGTTCATGATCTCTCAAAGTAGATCTTCAATGATAGAGGGGCTGGGGACGTGCCACGTTTTGCAGATGTGAAAAACTAATTCTGGTATTAAAGGTGCCCAGACAACATGCATCCCTAATCCATTTCATCCTATTCCCGTGCTGGTAAGTGCACACAGATACAATACATTCTTAAACAAGAATTGGCAATGCCATCAGTTTTGGCTTTTGTGTAGGCATGGGAAGGCATTTAACAGGCACATTTGTAGTGGTATTAACTGTCCATTGATGGTAGCAGCTGCAAAGTGGTGATAGCACAGCCTGGAGAATCCCTAATATTGATGCACAAGCTCAAACTGTTGGCTTTTCCAATGCTTGTTTTTATCAGGACTTCAGTGAAGGACAGGCATAGTACTTATAAACAGTTGCAATAAAATCATTAACTCTCAGAAGACTGCTTTGAGAAAACACTGGCAGGCACTTTAGGCACACAGTTTGATGGTGAGGCTTGTTAACGCGAGCTCAAATACAGCATAGGAGGACGTGTTTTGTGTGAAGAGGGGCAGAAAGCGGGTAGAAATGGCCATAGGGATTAGCAGAGCCATGGGCAGTTAATGGGTGGGTAAATAACCAAACAACATGTACAAGCTTTGTGTCCCGCCTCATATGCTATTTTTTTCTTAGCTGTACTCTAATGCAATAGTTTCAGTTTATAGGTGGCACTTTAGCCAAAACTAACAAAAGTTTGACTTGGTATGAGATCAGTAGTCATGCCAATGAAGCGCCCACGATGTTGCTACAAAGTGACTCGGCACCTGTGCCTTCAACCATAGTGGTTTGCTTTTCGGTGGCTCCACTTCCCCAATGCCAATGTGTTTGGAAAGTTTGGGGCCTTATTCAGCACCATACATGCGGCAAAGGTTATTATTATTTTTTACCTGTGCCCGTTTCACCATTTTGATTGAAATCACTGTTGTTTTGCAGAAGTGAGAGGGCTGAGTAGACGGGTTGGACACTACTCATCCTGGTACTTCTGCGGGACAGTAGTAATTTTGTCACTAGCGGGTGGAACGAGTGGTTGTAGAAAGGTCAGATGCACAAAGCAAGGTGATGAGTGAAAAGGTCCAGTACGAGGTCGTTCTCACCTCCCAGCAGGTGGACGGCACAGAATGTGACAGCTTGCTGACCGCAAACTCCACATTCAAACAATAGCTACATTTTTCATTAGGCAGACTGTCACACAAGACATCCTGGTTTGTGGTCCTAGCTTCAAGTCCACTCTATTCTGCCTTTACCTATATTTAGCAGGGATTTCACCAACTACAACAGCAGCGAGACAGGACAGTGATGTCAAGTAGCTACAAGAATACTTTGATAACGTTAGGCCTAGCACAAACTTAACTATTTACTAAGTCAGAGAAGTCAAGATACAAAAGATGTGCACAGATGCTAGGTCCACTCTAGTGGGTAATTACACAACTCACGCCATCAATCTCCACAGCCCACCGGCTCATGCCCGCATTCTACACAGCAGACACTTCGGTGCATTGCATGCCGCACACTCGCGAATTGTAATTCCCTGCACAGGACACAACGCTCCCTGTGAAGACTCTTCCCTGTACACAGTAAATCATCCATGCAAGAATAATGCACAGTGTCACCAGGCCAAAAACTAACATGGGGTCCTTCCACTTGACTGCAGTGGAAAGTACCTACGCCTTCTCTGGTAATCGCTTTGCTTTCCATCCCATTGGTTTCCGATTGCCTTTTGTTCCCCGCCTCCCGCTGCCAATTGAAACGCGTGGCCCAATTCCTTGCTCCTGTAGAATGTGGCCAAAGGTTGCCGCTTATTGCCCCAAGAGCCGGCTCTTTAAACCCCAAGTCTGGCCCCTTGCCAATATACATAAATTGGCCACAAAGAAAACCAATAACCAGGACGCCAGAAATAAATAAAGTGCAAGTATTAGCAAAGAGTCATAAAGAAAACAGATGAGAAACACCATATGATAATCAATGAGTCCACCCAATT
Organism: Ambystoma mexicanum; assembly: GCF_040938575.1. Lineage (NCBI taxonomy): Eukaryota > Metazoa > Chordata > Amphibia > Caudata > Ambystomatidae > Ambystoma > Ambystoma mexicanum. Next base: position 1,720,580,970 of record NC_090929.1, on the reverse strand, counting down.
ACCAATCGGTCATCCAGCAATGCAATGCCAGAGGAATAGGTGGCCTGGCTGCCTTACCCTGAAACGGCAACATGACCGACTGAGCTATTCCTTGAACGTGACAGAGCAGGAAAGTGCACCCATTTATAATGCCTTTCTCATCATCAAAAATTAAATAATATAAATAAGTATAAAATTGCTACTATAAAAGGCCAATGTATGATCATACCATCTAACACTAAAACTTCGATCTATGTGCTTGCTATGACGTTGCCACATCCTTTGTGCCAACTCAAGACCACGCAAATTAAGGCATCACGTGCACAACAGAGTAAATAAGCACTACCACACCATTAATGCATTACCATTCGTATGCTCCGTTACATCTGCAAAATAAATAAATAACGAGTGGTAGCCGTGAGTGTGTGGTGGGCGCGACTGGCTCTGGCGCCATGGCAGCGCATGACAACTTGCCGAAGTGTGCGTGCCCTCCCTTCCCTGTAACAATGTATGACCATTTGCTGTCGTTGCTCTGCATTCATGCAGTGTTACAGCCTGCACAGGCCCTGCTAGTACCATTATGGCACTACCTGGCAAATGCCTATCCCATGCCTACACAAAAGCCAAAACAGTTGGCTTTAACAATGCCTGTTTTGAAGGCATTCTTATAACACTTTTACCAGTTATGCATTCATGTTCCCATCGGGGCTTTGTGTCTGGCCCGCATCACTCTTATAAAAATATGAAATATAATGAATGGTATTGAGCGAGCGGGAGCGACCCCAGGCACAGGAGAATGTGTGGTCCGGTGTGAGGGGCAGAGGAGGGGTGGACAGCAGAGGCATTGCTAGGGGAGGGCTGATGGGGCTATAGCCCCGGGTCTTTTGGTTGTAGCCCCAGATAGAAGGTCAGGGTATACAACCAAAAGACTAGCAAGCCCCAAGTCCCGCCAGTCCCAACATTAGCTTAGCCCCTGATCTTTTCCAGACCTAGCAACACCCCTGGACAACCAAAACCCTTTTTTTCTGTCCCGGTTTTGGGACCACCCCACAGAGTCTACTTCATGTTCTCGCTCCCTCTCCCATTCATCCCTTTGAAGGCGAAGCAACGTTATCTTCGATACGTTGGGCCTTTAGAACATGGCACGCGCCCCTGAGCTAGCTCTGTGGCAGAGGGTCTTAGTAGCTATGTCCCATAGAGGAAGTCCTTAAAAAGGGGGACCGCCATCTTGGATTGTATTCTGGAAATGTCTTCCTAGTAGCTGGGTGGCAGCTACGGCTCGTTTACCCTTCCTGCTGCTGGAAGGCCCCCTCTCTCCAGGAGGCCGTTTTTGCTCTCTCCTATTTTCATCAAATTAGTCTGGGGGCTGGGGGATACTTTCGGGTTGGGGGCCATCGAGAAAATCGTTCCCTCTGAATGTCCATTTAGTGCATTTGTGAGGGCTCTTCATCCCTCTGCTCCCTGCATATTAAATGGGCCAGGAGCGCTTCTGTGAAGTGCTTTCCCACAATCTTCCAGGCCCAACTCTATAAACGTGTTACCTTAGTCTGGTTCAGGTTTACATCCTGGAGTAAAGAGGGATTATGGTACATGCAGTTTTTACTCCAAGGTCTGCTGACAGGGCCTATAATATTCTGTTGAGACCTGTTCCTTAACACCCCTATTGGGGCACTAAGGAATACGCTCCTCTATGGTTGGGGGAACATGACACCAACGTCTTGGGGGGCGTAGTTAAGCTTTCCCCATGGTCTTCCTCACTCTGAATCCAACGTTGACCCTCCTGGGTCCGATCTAGGTGTTCACTCCGTTCCAAGGCGGAAACTCTGGGCTTCCTAGTCCTTGATTTCTGGCTTTTCAGAAATGGACTGGGTGGCTTTGCTGAGGGATATCAGTGGTCTCGAATACCTTGGGATGGTATCTCCAGGTACTGGTCACCGTGGCCAGGAGGTCCCTTCGGCATAGACCCTACTGGTGCCACGGTATTGGTGGTTTGCCAGGCTTTAGTAAAACTAGTGGCGGTGGCACGACTCCTTGCATGGCTGCTAACACTCCCCTAATAAGGATTTCTCTACTTGGCTGTCTGTCTCATGTGGGGTCCCAACTCGTCGCCATTGTGGTAAGCTAACCTTTTTCAATAAACAAGATACACCATTAGTATATGTACCGGTGTGCATATATCTTTTCTCCTTTCATCTTTGTTATGCTGTGTTGGATTTAACAGGTGAATCAGCAATACGTTGCTGTGGTTCACAGTATGAGAACAGAGGTTGCAGCATTATAGACCTTACGCGTGTATGCGTTGGTCAGCGATGCAGCATGCAGTAAAGGTCTAGACTAACACTACCAAAAATAAGCTCTCGTCCCATATTGCACTGGTCTACGAACATGGACGCACACTTCTTGCTGTAGAATTGGAGTTCCTGCTAGCCACCAATCCCAGGAAGCTCCAGCCACATTTTCTTACATTGAGACCTAGGTTTAACCCTGTTTTCATGGGGCGTTCACACCTTTCTCCAAACATTGCGTCTCTCAGTCTTTCCGTTTTTTGCTGCAGATATCATCATGTGTGTCGTTGTAGTGTTTTCTTTTGCTCGCATTTCAGTTAAATATTCTTTGTAGTGTATAATGGCCATAATAAGTGATGTGACTGCATAGAAAAGATCCGACATATTTTGGACGAAAAGCTATTTTTCTACTTTTTATAAGGACGTTTTTTCCTGCCGTTTTCCTGTCCCCAGCAGACGCTTAGCTTGGACACTGCGAGATGTGTTTGCCATATTTTCCTGTGTGGAAGTCTCTGTTCTCTGCCCGTGAGAGGTCCCAGCTTACAGGTTTGGTTTGCACGTGCCAAGAAGCCTGCTGTTCTCATTCAGCATCAGAGAGAGGCCTTCATCCCGCATGTGTTTGGATCGGGATCATGTTTTACATATGACGTTTACATGTGTCAATGAATTAAAAACGACCACCTTTTCCGCGGGCAGGGGGGTGGGGGGTCTTGGAGGGGAGAGGGGGAGAGAGCAGGGTTCAGGCAGACCTCGTGTGAAATTTGAGCTCTGGACACACGGGGTGGGGGAGGGACAGGAACGGTACAATCTTCAGGTTTTAAACAAAACATTTGACAGGAGAGTTTGGCAGCAGAGCTCCGGCGCAGGGGACCATGGTGGCGACATTTTAGGAGAAGCACACACACCAAGGGAATGTGCGAGTCAAAGGGAGATGGAACTGTAGAGAGGGAGAGACACAGAATGAGAAAAAGAGCAGGGGAGGTAGGGGGTGGGGGTGCAGAGCGAGAAAGTGACAGTGTGAGGCCCTGGGGGCCGGTTTGTGCTCACACCCAGAGCCGTCATGAGGGGAGCCTGAAGCGTCTTGCAGCTTACCTGAATCTCGATCTTCTTGACTTGCCTCTTGCAAGTTGCTATTAGGCCTCATGCAGCCCGAGCCAGCTCCCTGCAGTCTGCCCTGCTGACCCCTGCGCTGCCAGTGTGACGCAGCCTGAGCTGCAGCAGGGGCACGTGCAGTTCCTCTAGTGCCCAGCCCAGGATGCATTCTCCTACACAGGCCCAGCTGCTGGGAAGAAAAAGAATTGCAGTGCCTGCCTTGGTCGCACTGTGGTGGCAGCCAATTCAAAGCAAACTACCCAGGCGGAGCCGAGGCAAAATCAATGCGATGTTCTCAATGTAGTGTATCCTTCTGCTCAAAAAGAGGCCCTACAAGCCTGAGGCCTACCGGGGGATGTCCCGGTATCCCGGTGGGGCAGTCCAGCCCTGGGAAGAAGTTGGCAAAGTGCATGGCTATATTCGAGCTGTGGAGCATGTTTCAGGAGGGAGGGGGGAACAAGCAAGGCACATATGGATGATGAACCAGCAAGAGGTGAAAGAGGAGGCGCCTCGCCCTTCCGCACCTCCCCCTGCCCATACCAGTGTAGTATCCGATGACACAGATGATGACCAAGGGATATATCCAGTAAGGGAACTAAGGGCAACAGTGATATTCAAATCCGACATATAAGCCACCACTATATACCAAGGAAGGGAAACAGACAGGTGCGGGACAACCAGCTAGTGGCGCGGGAGCAAGCGAGGAGGGGCTGCTGCGCGTGAAGGGGGCATTCGAGAGCATAGGTACGGAGGAATGGATAGCAGCACAGATACTCTTAAATCTTAAAGGGAAGACAACAGTGGACGCAGAAGAAGCAGCAAGAGCAGTAGAGGGCTTGGAAAAGGATCAGGAAAGACTTGACTCAGCAGCGCAAATGGAGGAGGAGGAGCAAAGGGAAAAGGACAGGGAAATAAGGCTGGAGCATGAGGATAGCGAGAGGAGGGAAGAGAAACTTGAACAGGGAGAAAGGGAATGAAGAAGGGAGGAGGAGAAGGAACTCATGGAAAAGGAGCAAGCAGAAAGGTTAGAACAGGATCTCAAGGAGAAGAAGAGGGCAGAGAGAGATCAGGGAGCAAAGAGAGAGGGAAGCAGAGAAGGTGGAGAGGAGGATGGAGATAGCAAAGCAAGAAAAATGCAGGTTAGCAGAAAGGGAACAGTGGAAGTTGCAGTTGGACAGCGGAGGAAAATCACATAGGGGTGGCGATAGATGACAAAACATTTTCCTTTTATTGTTGACACTGGAGCGACTAGGTCTTGCATCCGGGAAGGGACATTTGCATTGTCAGGCGATGCCATGAACACTCAAGGATTCTCTGGGTCTCAGGAAGTGGTTCCTTTTACTGATAACATCTCTCTATCAGTAGGAGATCATGACTTATCACTACCTTTACTTTACTCTCGACAGACACCTGTATACATTTTGGGATGGGACATCATAAGCAGACTAAACATGACCATTTCATTCCCAAAGGTGCTCCAAAATATGCTCCAAACCAGGCATACGCATCTTAAATGTAAGACAGATATTGCAAGCTTATTGTGGGAATACTGTACAGAGGGGGATGCCAATGGACCCAGAGAGTTTCCAAATATGGGACAGACATTTCCATTGCATGGATACCAGGCATTGCAGGGAAAGTGTGCTGAGTGCCCAGTGAATATTTGTCCAGGCCAGAGACAATATTGAACGAGCAAGAGGGGACAATAGTGTCCATTGAGATCCAGAGAGTGTTGGCCAGGGAGGATTGGATTGCAGTACATGCAACAGATGACACTGGGAGGGCATGGAGAGCAATAATTGCAGTTTCAGAAGGGTGCAGACCGACAACAGTGACAGATGAGGAATTATTTGAAGAAGAGTGGCTGGAGTTGGAAATGATGTTCGGAATTAGTGTTACGTTCTGGTTACAGATCCAATACCGAGAGGTACCACAGAGAATGGCAATGGCGCTGGAGACGCTGCCCGCATTCTGGGAGGAGAACATGGCCAAGGTACCTGACAATTTATAGAATGCAAGTCCTTATAACGTGGGGTGCATAAAGATCATAGGAAGAGTGAAGATCAAATTAAAGCCAAGAGCAATTTTGCCAAGAGTAAAACAATACCCCCTGAACAAGGAAGGAGATGAGGGCATCTATGAGACAATAAACGCCCTCATTGAAAGAGGCATTCTGGTACCCTCAGAGTCTCCATGCAATGCAGCAGTGTACCCTGTACGCAAGGCCAATGGGGGGTCATGGTGTTTCATTCAAGATTAACGTCCTCTTAACCTCATTGTAGAGGCAGAGTACCCAGTAGCAGCGGCAACAATCTTGTGTGGCATTCCAGCAGAAGAGCCACCTGCTTCACAGTCATTGATCTAAAAAATGTGTTCTTTTCTTTTTTAATACCACTACACCCAGACTCACAAGACTTGATCAACTTTATGTATCGCAACCAGAAGTGGAAACATACTAGATTGCCACAGAGGTAATGCGAGTCACCATCGATCTTTAACAGGGTGATTCAGATGGATTTAGGCAATATTGAGACGGAGAGCACAGTTCTACAGTACATAGATGACATTTTGATTTGCAACAAGACAGAAGATCAATGTAGGACAGATTTGGTGCACATGCTGACAGATCTATCAGGCAAGGAATACAAGGTGGACAAGGCCAAGCTCCAATATTGTTAAAAGGGGGTGTTGTGCATTGGACAGATGATATCAAAGGACAGAAGACACATTGCCCAAAGAGAGCACAGACAATACACAACACACCACAGCCAAAGACAGTGAGGGAAATGCAGCTGTTTTGGGGGTTGTACAACTATTGCAGGGGATGGGTCTGCGACTTTAGAACATACACCAGACCACTCCTGACAGCTTTGAAAGAGGCCCAGAGGGGAGCAAAGATACTGACCTGGACCACAGAGATGACTGACGCCTTTGAAGAATTGAAACAGGCAATATGTACAGCTCCAGTGTTAGGAACCCCAGAATACAAAAATGAGTTCTTCTTGTTTTCCCACACTGACGGTGTAGTCATGAAGGCCATTTTGACAAAGAAAACAAGCATGGGCCATAAGCCAATTGCTTACTATAGTGGACAGCTCGACCCAGTAATGAGAGGACATTATCCGTGCAAACAATCATTGGCTGCTGTAGCCTTCGCAGTGGTACGGTCATTAACAGTGACAATGGGGTGAACCACCACTCTATATGTGGGGCGCAGCCTGTTTGCCACACTACACAAGAATAAGAGCACATTTATTACACAGAGAGCATGAGTGAGGGTATGAGGAAATACTAACAAGGCAGGATTGAGGATAGTAAGGTGCAAGACTGTAAACCCAGCATTATTCTTGGCAGATGTCTACCAAGTAGGGCAGTGGGCTCATGACTGCACAAAAACATAGAGCAATTCAGTGACACATGCAAGGTGGAGGAAGATGTAGGTAAAAGAAGAGGTGAGGTGGTAATGCGCTTTGCACTCAAAACAGTAAGGCACAATGATAAGGTCGTTCTCAAGGCAAACGTAAGTCAATTGTACTAGTGTATTCCTAAACACGCTCTCTGTGCTAATGGAGCGTTCGAGTAATCAAATGGATTTGATTCTACAATTGGATGCTGGATTTTACGAGTTATATATTGATACTGCCATTGGGGCGTCTACACTCTTTTGGCACGGGTTACCAGTTTCCCATTTGATTACTCGAACGCTCCATTAGCACAGAGAGCGTGTTTAGGAATACACTAGTACAATTGACTTACGTTTGCCTTGAGAACGACCTGCGTGTCGAAACACGTGTCGGCTGTTTCTGTTTAAATTAAAGGATCAACAACCTTATCATTGTGCCTTACTGTTTTGAGTGCAAAGCGCATTACCACCTCACCTCTTCCTTTACCAGTTTCCAGTACCAGCCACGGTGGACTGGCTGGCGTAGGTGGTTCTGCTGCTTGCACCACAATTTGTATTATGATACCTCAGTGTAATCAGTGATCACTAGCGCACAGACCCTTGTTTGCGAACCCACAGTGTTTTTCTCTGACTTTTCATTGGAGGAAGATGTACTTGAGGGGGGAGGCATGCTCAATATTGATGGTTCATCGACTATTGATCAGACGAAAAACAGAAGGACTGGGACTGCTGCAGTGAAAGTGAAGGAGGACTGGATGAGTGAGGTAGTTGTAAGTGCACGTTACCATCTCATTATTCAGCACAGGCGGCATAACTAGTACTCCCTTATATTGGCCCTGGACTGAAGGAGTACTGGATGAGTGAGGTAGTTGTAAGTGCACGTTACCATCTCATTATTCAGCACAGGCAGCATAACTAGTACCCCCTTATATTGGCCCTGGAGCACAGCATAGGCAAGAGTGTGAGACGATATATTCTGACAGTGCTTACGTCTCATCAACAGTATATTCTGGATTTGCGTGATTGCTCAGGAGGGGGTTCAGGAGAGCAGATGGGACCCCGCTGCAGCACGCGCTGCTGCTAGGCAAATTAATTGAAGTAATCACATACCTGCAGGAGCTAGCTCTAGTGAAGTGCCAGGCACACACCAAGGGGGAAGACACCATTTCAAAGGGAAACAAAGCAGCAGACTATGAGGCAAAATGTGCATTGTACTTTGGAGTGCTGTGGGAATAGGAGGAGAGGTCCAAGGTCCCAGGAGGTGTGAAGAATATGGTGATGAGAGAAGGATACAACTACCTACCAGAAGCTCAAATTATGGAATTGCAGGGAGATGCACCACAGGAGGAAATGGAACTATGGGTGAAGAGAGGATATTCTATGTCCCCCACAGACATCCTATGGTGACACAACAACACAGGAAAGGTGGTCATGCCGCTTGCACTATTGAAAACAGTACTAGCACAGCTTCATGAAAGGAAAAGAGGTAATCAAAGCCCGAATTGAAGAAACATGATTTTTCTCAAATTTGAATGAACATGTAGCTAATTTTATTAGTAATTGTCTGACTTGCCAGCAATTTACAGCTGGACACACACTGAGAGTAGTGAGAGGAGCGATACCAAGACCTGAAGGCCCATTTCTTCATCTCCACGTGGCTTACATGATAGTTGTTGTCTGCCCATTCTCCAGATGGATAGGGACTGGGCCCTGTTCACATGCTGACGCACTCAGGGCAGCCACATTTGTGGTCCGGGAAGTATTCCCAAGATGGGGCGTCTATGAGGTCCTGCGGTCTGACAATGGCTCTCATTTCGCCAATGGAATGATCCAACACATCACAACCTTACTAGGAATAATACACATTTTCATGTGCGTAACAACATTTGCATCACCCTGCATGTGCGAGAAAAGAGAGAGCAAACAGTTCTTCAGCTGTCACATGAGCGAGAGTCCAAGTTGCAATTTCACAACTGGCACGGGCGGAAGAACAGAAAATGAGCAATGTGTTGCAACTGTCAATTTGTACCAGTGTTGCAGTAGCGACCTCAGCTGCTTGGGAGCGTCGGATCATGGAGGGGCCAGGCCTTTGTAACTCAGGAGGATTTGCGCTCTCTTGTAGTTTGTCAACAGTGTTAACGTTGGCCATGTCGGCTTCTGTCACTGCGTTGCTGGTCCAGGCAACCGCTTTGTAGGGCTTAATGTCCTGGATGTGATTCCAAATGTTTTTCCCTTCAAGTCGAACTGCTCTGTCAGTAACGGCCTCCACTAGGTGAGGTCCAGTAAAGCAAGGCACGTTCCAGCACTGGACAAAGTTTTTTCAGGAAGACCAGATCTCTCACTAAATGTTTTGTTGCAGTCTCTGATTCTGTGTCATCTGAATTTACTTGTTTGTTGTCTTCAGGCCTCCGCTGTGTCCTCTGTATCTGGTGAGAGATAAAAGAAGAACTAGAAACCAGGGAAATAACATATTCATACATTTCTTGACCCAATATCTCTGCACTGCCTGACCCTTTATGCCTCCTGCACTGTTCAGGTGATGAGCATGTGTCTGACCCTTTATGCCTCCTGTGCTGCTCAGGTGATGAGCATGTGTCTGACCTTTTATGCCTCTTGTGCTGCTCAGGTGATGAGCATGTGTCTGACCCATTATGTCTCCTGTGCTGCTCAGGTGATGAGCATGCGTCTGACCCTTTATGCCTCCTGCACAGTTCAGGTGATGAGCATATGCCTAGTCCGTGATGTCACCTGCGCTGCTTAGGTGATGACCATGAGTCTGACCCTTTATGCCTCCTGTGCTGCCCAGGTGATGACCATGAGTCTGACCTTTTATGCCTCTTGTGCTGCTCTGGTGATGAGGATGTGTCTGACCCTTTATGTGTCCTGTGCTGCTCAGGTGATGAGCATTTATCCGTCTCTTTATGCCACCCACTCTGCCCAGGTGATGAGAATGTACCTGACCCTTCATGCCACCTGTGCTGCTCAGATCACAGGATGTGCTAAGAGTTGTGGTGACCTGAGCAACACTTTCCACAAAGAGGGCCTGTGGGGCAGGGCTGCCGGATGTAAAGATGACATACTGCATATAATCTTAATGCTTTTTTTTATTTACAGGTAGAGTTGTTAGAAAGAATGTTTAGATTGGAAGCGAAGTGCCTTTATTTTCAGGTCAAACTTATTTGTACTTCCCTTAAAATTCACCAACCGGTAATAAGAACTACTTTTTTTACACTCTAAAAATAGTTTCACTCCAAACTTTCCAAATTAGTGAGTAAAATAGTCTAACCTCGAATTGTCCTGAGATGTGCCCTTAATGAACTGTGTTAAAAACATGTAAAGCTCCAAGGCCTTGAAGGATTGGCGCCCCCACCCCTGCCAGCTGTTTCCCCCGTTGCTGACGCAGCTCCCCCATTCTCCAGTTCAGAAAGACACCCCCAAGTCCCTTTCAGATGAAACCTCCCTGTAAAGGTGCAGTGTTACAAGGAGTCCTGAACTAAAAGGGGGAGGGGAAGACGAGGTAAACACCAGGCCTGGCACCTGTGTATGATGGCCAGAATGTGTTTGAACCTTTGACCAGTCTTTCAGCCAAGCAGTGTTCAGAGTCTTGCCAATGTCCCAGGGTCCAGTCTGCACTCCTTCCAGTTGTTCCCTTCAGGTATTTGCACAAACTCTAATTATGTTCTTGCAAAACAATGATAAGCAAAGCAGCCGGGCACAAGGGAGGGCATGGCCTGTACCTTCCAAGCAGCAACCCCTCTGCACACATCAGCACTCCCTTAACCTGTAAACACCATGTCAGCAGCTCTCAGCCTCTGACCATGAAATGCGGGTCCAGCTGGGACTTTCCTCTCAAACCGAAAGGCCTGGAAGAATATTTAAGAAATAAGGTTGCAGCCCTCACGCAGGCGGGGCACGTTATATGAGGCTACGCGGGGAAAGAAGCTGGCTACTGTGGTTTACTTTGAATAAATAGCAAAAAAGAAAAAAGAAATGTAGGTATGGAACAATCGCGCTGTGAGCTGAAAAATCTAATTGTCTGCAGCTTTAACCACGTATAATGCGTATGACGTGTTAAATTTCACAGCAGCATCAACGCTAACATTCCATTCCGAATGCGTATTAAGAGTTTACTTTGTGCTGCAAAGTAGCAGAACGTGTAACATGCTCACTCAGTGCTCGCAGGAAATACAGCAGTGTCTTAGGGGTGAAATGCTGAGGGAAGAGGGGCTCAGGGCCTCACGGCCTTAAGGGTGAAATGCTGACAGAAGAGGGGCTCAGGGCCTTAAGGGTGAAATGCTGAGGGAAGAGGGGCTCAGGGCCTCAAGGCCTTAAGGGTGAAATGCTGAGGGAAGAGGGGTTCAGGGCCTCAAGGCCTTAAGGGTGAAATGCTGAGGGAAGAGGGGCTCAGGGCCTCACGGCCTTAAGGGTGAAATGCTGACAGAAGAGGGGCTCAGGGCCTTAAGGGTGAAATGCTGACAGAAGAGGGGCTCAGGGCCTTAAGGGTGAAATGCTGAGGGAAGAGGGGCTCAGGGCCTCACGGCCTTAAGGGTGAAATGCTGACAGAAGAGGGGCTCAGGGCCTTAAGGGTGAAATGCTGAGGGAAGAGGGGCTCAGGGCCTCAAGGCCTTAAGGGTGAAATGCTGAGGGAAGAGGGGCTCAGGGCCTTAAGGGTGAAATGCTGAGGGAAGAGGGCCTCAGGGCCTCACGGCCTTAAGTGTGAAATGCTGACAGAAGAGGGGCTCAGGGCCTTAAGGGTGAAATGCTGAGGGAAGAGGGCCTCAGGGCCTCAGGGCCTTAAGGGTGAAATGCTGACAGAAGAGGGGCTCAGGGCCTTAAGGGTGAAATGCTGAGGGAAGAGGGCCTCAGGGCCTCACGGCCTTAAGGGTGAAATGCTGACAGAAGAGGGGCTCAGGGCCTTAAGGGTGAAATGCTGAGGGAAGAGGGGCTCAGGGCCTCAAGGCCTTAAGGGTGAAATGCTGAGGGAAGAGGGGCTCAGGGCCTCAAGGCCTTAAGGGTGAAATGCTGAGGGAAGAGGGGCTCAGGGCCTCACGGCCTTAAGGGTGAAATGCTGACAGAAGAGGGGCTCAGGGCCTTAAGGGTGAAATGCTGACAGAAGAGGGGCTCAGGGCCTTAAGGGTGAAATGCTGAGGGAAGAGTGGCTCAGGGCCTCACGGCCTTAAGGGTGAAATGCTGACAGAAGAGGGGCTCAGGGCCTTAAGGGTGAAATGCTGAGGGAAGAGGGGCTCAGGGCCTCAAGGCCTTAAGGGTGAAATGCTGAGGGAAGAGGGGCTCAGGGCCTTAAGGGTGAAATGCTGAGGGAAGAGGGCCTCAGGGCCTCACGGCCTTAAGTGTGAAATGCTGACAGAAGAGGGGCTCAGGGCCTTAAGGGTGAAATGCTGAGGGAAGAGGGGCTCAGGGCCTCAAGGCCTTAAGGGTGAAATGCTGACAGAAGAGGGGCTCAGGGCCTTAAGGGTGAAATGCTGAGGGAAGAGGGGCTCAGGGCCTCAAGGCCTTAAGGGTGAAATGCTGACAGAAGAGGGGCTCAGGGCCTTAAGGGTGAAATGCTGAGGGAAGAGGGGCTCAGGGCCTCAAGGCCTTAAGGGTGAAATGCTGACAGAAGAGGGGCTCAGGGCCTTAAGGGTGAAATGCTGAGGGAAGAGGGCCTCAGGGCCTCACGGCCTTAAGGGTGAAATGCTGACAGAAGAGGGGCTCAGGGCCTTAAGGGTGAAATGCTGAGGGAAGAGGGCCTCAGGGCCTCACGGCCTTAAGGGTGAAATGCTGACAGAAGAGGGGCTCAGGGCCTTAAGGGTGAAATGCTGAGGGAAGAGGGGCTCAGGGCCTCAAGGCCTTAAGGGTGAAATGCTGAGGGAAGAGGGGCTCAGGGCCTCAAGGCCTTAAGGGTGAAATGCTGAGGGAAGAGGGGCTCAGGGCCTCACGGCCTTAAGTGTGAAATGCTGACAGAAGAGGGGCTCAGGGCCTTAAGGGTGAAATGCTGACAGAAGAGGGGCTCAGGGCCTTAAGGGTGAAATGCTGAGGGAAGAGTGGCTCAGGGCCTCACGGCCTTAAGGGTGAAATGCTGACAGAAGAGGGGCTCAGGGCCTTAAGGGTGAAATGCTGAGGGAAGAGGGGCTCAGGGCCTCAAGGCCTTAAGGGTGAAATGCTGAGGGAAGAGGGGCTCAGGGCCTTAAGGGTGAAATGCTGAGGGAAGAGGGCCTCAGGGCCTCACGGCCTTAAGTGTGAAATGCTGACAGAAGAGGGGCTCAGGGCCTTAAGGGTGAAATGCTGAGGGAAGAGGGGCTCAGGGCCTCAAGGCCTTAAGGGTGAAATGCTGACAGAAGAGGGGCTCAGGGCCTTAAGGGTGAAATGCTGAGGGAAGAGGGGCTCAGGGCCTCAAGGCCTTAAGGGTGAAATGCTGACAGAAGAGGGGCTCAGGGCCTTAAGGGTGAAATGCTGAGGGAAGAGGGCCTCAGGGCCTCACGGCCTTAAGGGTGAAATGCTGACAGAAGAGGGGCTCAGGGCCTTAAGGGTGAAATGCTGAGGGAAGAGGGCCTCAGGGCCTCACGGCCTTAAGTGTGAAATGCTGACAGAAGAGGGGCTCAGGGCCTTAAGGGTGAAATGCTGAGGGAAGAGGGGCTCAGGGCCTCAAGGCCTTAAGGGTGAAATGCTGACAGAAGAGGGGCTCAGGGCCTTAAGGGTGAAATGCTGAGGGAAGAGGGCCTCAGGGCCTCACGGCCTTAAGGGTGAAATGCTGACGGAAGAGGGGCTCAGGGCCTTAAGGGTGAAATGCTGAGGGAAGAGGGCCTCAGGGCCTCACGGCCTTAAGGGTGAAATGCTGACGGAAGAGGGGCTCAGGGCCTCACGGCCTTAAGGGTGAAATGCTGACGGAAGAGGGGCTCAGGGCCTCAAGGCCTTAAGGGTGAAATGCTGACGGAAGAGGGGCTCAGGGCCTCAAGGCCTTAAGGGTGAAATGCTGACGGAAGAGGGGCTCAGGGCCTCACGGCCTTAAGGGTGAAATGCTGACAGAAGAGGGGCTCAGGGCCTTAAGGGTGAAATGCTGACGGAAGAGGGGCTCAGGGCCTCAAGGCCTTAAGGGTGAAATGCTGAGGGAAGAGGGCCTCAGGGCCTCACGGCCTTAAGGGTGAAATGCTGACGGAAGAGGGGCTCAGGGCCTCACGGCCTTAAGGGTGAAATGCTGACGGAAGAGGGGCTCAGGGCCTCAAGGCCTTAACAGTGAAATGCTGAGGGAAGAGGGGCTCAGGGCCTCACGGCCTTAAGGGTGAAATGCTGACAGAAGAGGGGCTCAGGGCCTTAAGGGTGAAATGCTGAGGGAAGAGGGCCTCAGGGCCTCACGGCCTTAAGGGTGAAATGCTGAGGGAAGAGGGGCTCAGGGCCTCACGGCCTTAAGGGTGAAATGCTCACAGAAGAGGGGCTCAGGGCCTTAAGGGTGAAATGCTGACGGAAGAGGGGCTAAGGGCCTCAAGGCCTTAAGGGTGAAATGCTGAGGGAAGAGGGGCTCAGGGCCTCAAGGCCTTAAGGGTGAAATGCTGAGGGAAGAGGGGCTCAGGGCCTCACGGCCTTAAGGGTGAAATGCTGACGGAAGAGGGGCTCAGGGCCTCAAGGCCTTAAGGGTGAAATGCTGACGGAAGAGGGGCTCAGGGCCTCAAGGCCTTAAGGGTGAAATGCTGAGGGAAGAGGGGCTCAGGGCCTCAAGGCCTTAAGGGTGAAATGCTGACAGAAGAGGGGCTCAGGGCCTTAAGGGTGAAATGCTGAGGGAAGAGGGCCTCAGGGCCTCACGGCCTTAAGGGTGAAATGCTGACGGAAGAGGGGCTCAGGGCCTCACGGCCTTAAGGGTGAAATGCTGACGGAAGAGGGGCTCAGGGCCTCAAGGCCTTAAGGGTGAAATGCTGACGGAAGAGGGGCTCAGGGCCTCAAGGCCTTAAGGGTGAAATGCTGACGGAAGAGGGGCTCAGGGCCTCACGGCCTTAAGGGTGAAATGCTGACAGAAGAGGGGCTCAGGGCCTTAAGGGTGAAATGCTGAGGGAAGAGGGGCTCAGGGCCTCAAGGCCTTAAGGGTGAAATGCTGAGGGAAGAGGGCCTCAGGGCCTCACGGCCTTAAGGGTGAAATGCTGACGGTAGAGGGGCTCAGGGCCTCACGGCCTTAAGGGTGAAATGCTGACGGAAGAGGGGCTCAGGGCCTCAAGGCCTTAACAGTGAAATGCTGAGGGAAGAGGGGCTCAGGGCCTCACGGCCTTAAGGGTGAAATGCTGACAGAAGAGGGGCTCAGGGCCTTAAGGGTGAAATGCTGAGGGAAGAGGGCCTCAGGGCCTCACGGCCTTAAGGGTGAAATGCTGAGGGAAGAGGGGCTCAGGGCCTCACGGCCTTAAGGGTGAAATGCTCACAGAAGAGGGGCTCAGGGCCTTAAGGGTGAAATGCTGACGGAAGAGGGGCTAAGGGCCTCAAGGCCTTAAGGGTGAAATGCTGAGGGAAGAGGGGCTCAGGGCCTCAAGGCCTTAAGGGTGAAATGCTGAGGGAAGAGGGGCTCAGGGCCTCACGGCCTTAATGGTGAAATGCTGAGGGAAGAGGGGCTCAGGGCCTCAAGGCCTTAAGGGTGAAATGCTGACGGAAGAGGGGCTCAGGGCCTCAAGGCCTTAAGGGTGAAATGCTGAGGGAAGAGGGGCTCAGGGCCTCGCGGCCTTAAGGGTGAAATGCTGAGGGAAGAGGGGCTCAGGGCCTCGTGGCCTTAAGGGTGAAATGCTGAGGGAAGAGGGGCTCAGGGCCTCACGGCCTTAAGGGTGAAATGCTGACGGAAGAGGGGCTCAGGGCCTCAAGGCCTTAAGGGTGAAATGCTGAGGGAAGAGGGGCTCAGGGCCTCAAGGCCTTAAGGGTGAAATGCTGAGGGAAGAGGGGCTCAGGGCCTCAAGGCCTTAAGGGTGAAATGCGGAGGGAAGAGGGGCTCAGGGACTCGAGGGGTGCTGCTCCTGTTCTGTGTTGCTCTCTCGGGGTCGTCTCTGTGAAAGGCGCTGCTCTTCAGGTCATTTTATACATGTATCACTGTCACCCATATTAAAAGTAACATGTTACTTAGCAGCAGCATTGTGTTGTGCTGTGTTGTGTTGTGTTCAGTTTGGTATTGAACAGATTATGCATGCGCAGAGGGCAGGATTGACTTGCAGGTGCGGAGTGAAGCTCGTGTATATAGGTGCACTGCAGGGTGGGCATTTACAGATGTTGGGTAGGCCTTGCCTGCTCAGGCCCTACCCTGTCTACACCTCTGTGCATGCTTAGATGCTGGGTGGGTTAACAGCTCCTGTTGGCGGTGTTCCGCCACCGCCGCGTGTGAGCCCCCCACCCCCGTTGCACAGAGACACAGAGACACAGAGACAGAGATGATACTCGTGTGGGCTCCACGGTGGCTCTGACGCCGCCGGGAACGCCCCGTTTATTTATAGGATGCATGCGACGGAGTGAAAATCACCCCGTCGCGTGCGCGCCCTTAAAGGGCCAACGCCACACTCCTCCTTTTCCATAACAAAAAAACTTGAAAAAGAGAGGATCTAACTACCACACATTTCACAGCACACAATATAACCCCAATGGTCCCCCGTTTATTGACAGCCACCCTGGATCCCCCCGATGGTACTTCCAACAGCGTAGACACATCCACCAGCCAACTTTCCAGCGCAGTCTGTCACATAGTCAGTGAGACGGGCAGGTGTACCACACCCTGTTCTCAGGGGGTACCTCCTGCCGACATCTTTGGCCGGTGTGCCGTCGCCTAGTCCTCCGCGAACAGGAGAGTCTACTGTGGGGGCTTGACCCCCACCTTCGTCCAGTGCCTCTTCACATTCTCTGTTATCCGTGCTTTCCACTCTCGGCTCACCCAGTCTCTTGAAGAAGCTGGCATTCCTGGTCACTGATGATGTCCCGTCAGAGGCGGTCACCATAGAAGCCTTCACCGCCACGACGTCCAGTGGAGCGGGTTCATACGTGAGAGACAGTTTGCCCTGTGGGTGGCGATTCCTCACTAGCACCTCATCCCCCGGGGCAATAGTTGGGGTCTCAGACCTCTTCTGCTGTTTTACATCTGCGCCCTTGCCCTTCTGTCCTCCTCCACTTGGTCATTGTCAATGACAGCCGGTTCTCAATCTCCCACCTCAGGTATGACGTCTCTCGGGCATCGCTGGAATAGGGCCTCTGCAGGTGCCACACCCGTAGATGAATGGGGTGTTGTCCGGTATCCCCGCAGAAATACATACAGCGCCCTTTGTAGACACTCGCCGTTCCCTTGAGCGATCCTAAATACTTTGTTGAGTGTGCGCATCATGCGCTCTGCCTCTCCATTTGCCCGAGGCCAGAGCGGGGTGACCTTTCTGTGCTGGATGCCATAGTCCTTCATGAGGTCTGCGAAACTCTCACCTTGGAATGGTGCCCCATTGTCGGAGCACAGAACAGAGGGTAGGCCATGAGTGGCAAAAATCTTCTCCAGCACTATCACCACCTTGTCAAACGCCACCGACTCTACAAACTTGACCTCGGGATATCGAGACCATTCATCCACCATCACCAGGAAGTGAGTGCCCCTCGTTGTGGATCCATAGTCCGCATGCACCACTTCCCATGGTCTTGTCCATCTTGGCATTGTTTCGATGGACGGTTTGCGCTGGGCCGGTGATGCGGCCTGGCACCACACGCACGATGCCACAAACTCCTCAACTCTCTGCTCCAGCTCCGGGAACCACACCTTCTGGCGGAGACGAGTCTTTGTCTTGGGAGCTCGTTGATGACCCCGGTCCACCAGGGCAATGACCTGTGGGATCTTGGCCTGGGGCACCACGATCCTGTCTCCTCTCAGTAGGAGCCTCGACTTCGAGAATGTCAGTTCTTCGCGCACCCACCAGAGTTGCTCCAGAGCCATTCTGGCCTCACTCGTTCTTCGGTCCAAGGCACCTTGTTCCATGGCCGCTTTCAGTATGGTGAAGCACTCGTCCTTCTTTGACGCCAGCTCCAGCTCCTCCACCTGCATGGAGTTAGGGGTTGCCGTTTCTACGACCAGGCAAACATGTTCGTCTGCCTCTTCTGCTGACGTTGATGCATGGGAGCCCCTTCTTGGATGTCTAGAGAGGCAGTCCGCAGCGTTGTTGGCCCCCGGATGATATATTAACGATACACCATAATCGAAGAGTGCGAGCATCCAGCGCTCTATTATCACTGGTGTTCGGGAGGAAGAACCAGCCATGATTGGCAACAAAGGCTTGTGGTCTCTGACCACGGTTACAGGTCTCCCCAGGATGTAAAGGCCAAAATGTCGACAGCCCCACAGTACCGTCAAAGCCTCCCGCTCGATTTGAGAATATCGTTGCTCGGTATCGGAGAGCACCTTGCTTGCATATGCTATGGGGCGGACCTCCTGGTCACTCCCCACCTGAGTGAGCACCGCTCCCAGGCCATAGGGGCTAGCATCCATGACGATCGCAGTGTGTAGACTCGGATCGAAAAACGCCATGGTGTCCTCCGCAGCCAAAGCACTCTAAATGTCATCGAAAGCCGCTTGTTCAAGCGGCCCCCACTGCCATACAGTGTCTTTCTTTGTCAAAGTTCTCAACGGCTCTGAGCGGGATGCCAAATTCCGGATGAAGCGGCCACAATATGTGACCATGCCCAAGAAGCTCCTCACCTCTGTGACATTCTCCGGTGGTCGAGCATCTTTTATGTCCCTCACCTTGCGGGGATCAGGTGACACCCCATCCGCCTTGAAAACAAATCGGAAAAACTCAATGGTGGTTTTGAGATACTCGAACTTGTCCTTGTGCAGGGTGAGGCACTCGAATGTCTTGGCCAGGCATGCCAGGTGTTCCGTTTCCGATTTGGCGTACACCAGGATGTCATCGCTAATGTTGAGAACTCCATCCAGATCCGCCAATGCCCCTCTAATAATGTTCTGGAACACCTCCGCCGCAGAAGATACCCCAAAGCTCAGTCTCTTATATCTGTACAATCCCCGATGAGTGGTGAAAGTCGTTATGTATCGGGACTCAGGGTGCAGGACCACCTGATGATACTCTGCTTTTAGGTCCAGTTCAGAGAAGAACTTTGCCCCCTGCAGTTCCGCTATAATGTCATCGATGGTGGGGTTTAAATGACGCTCTCTCTTTATTGCCTTGTTGGGGAGACGCATGTCCATGCAGATCCTCACTGCTTCGGGCTGCTTGGGCTTGCGTGCAATGACAATGGGAGAGACCCATGGAGTGGGGCCTGCAACCTTCTCAGCATGCCCACACTGGACACAAAGAAGACATTTTCTTCGTCATCCTCTTCCTCCTCACCTCCTGAGGTGCCCCTTCGTCACCCTGGTCCACCTTGGCAACATTAGATGCCCCCTGGGGGGCGGAAGAAACCGGCCCGGACAGGTCCCCTGGGGACTACCTTTGGAGCTGTAGTCCTGCACATTCTGGCAAAATGTTCCGCACCCCCACACGGCCGCTCTTCACCCCCGTGGCTGGGCACTCCGCTGGGTGAGGGAGATCGTACCCGCATTTTAGGCAAGAGTTGTGTCCTGCTTGCGGTCGTGGACCTTGGGTACTCATGGGGCGAATAGATCCACGGCCAATGCTGACTGCGCAGACCTCCTCCACCTTGCTGGGGCGCACTCCAGCTTCCATTCGAGTTGCCCGCAGCTCGGACACTTCATGGCACCTCCCAAGTTCCAGGATGCGGGGAAAGGTGATGCTAGGCTCTCGCAGTATCTGGCGCCGCAGTTTGCCAGAGGAACACCCCTGTATGAGCTGGTTACGAATCATGACTTCTGGGTCATTCCATGCACATGGCGCCGCCAGTCTGCGCAGCCGCCCATAGAAAACATCAAGAGTCTCATCATCCTTTTGTCGCGGAG
Source organism: Ambystoma mexicanum (assembly GCF_040938575.1). Classification (NCBI taxonomy): domain Eukaryota; kingdom Metazoa; phylum Chordata; class Amphibia; order Caudata; family Ambystomatidae; genus Ambystoma; species Ambystoma mexicanum. Next base: position 1,720,561,322 of record NC_090929.1, on the reverse strand, counting down.
CCCCCATAAGGAAACGTTCATAATCTGCATTCGCCATCGGCAGAAAATGGTTGTGGAGCGCATCCTTCGCTGCCGCAAACGACCCATCCACTGGTTGCAGGGACAGAAATATCTCATGCACCGCAGGGCCTGCAGAATATAGGAGGGTGGTTAACTCACTGTCATTGCTAGTCTCCATCGTGGCCCTGAAGTACATCTCAAGTCTGTCCATCCACATCTTCCACCTCGGTCCCAGGCTTGATGGTGTGCCCGAGATATCAAACTCAGGCATTGGTTGTAGGGAGCCAGGTGGCTTGAGTGGAGGTCTTGGCGGCAGGATGGGCGGAGGCTGAGGTACGGGAGCAGCCGGTTGTTGTGCGGCAGCCGCGGCCGCGGCAGCTTGGCTCTTGGTGGTAAGCGCACAGGCACCCCAACGGTGTCCGAGTGATGGGGCCCCAACTCACCACCAAACACGACCAACTCCTTCTTCAGTAGATGGTCTCCAGACTCTGTCCACAGGCAGCCTACAGATGGCACTGCTCTTCCGATGTAGATGTAGGCACATGCAGATCCACAAATTGTAGATTGGGCAAACAGGCAGAGATGGAAGATCCAAAAATTGAGCAGGGTGGGCCCCCACAACTTGCATCCAGCAGGGCTCCTTGGGAGTCTCACCCATAAACTCGGTGAAAAACAGTGAAACTGTCAATAGGTCATTATGAAATGACACATGCTGCTTCTAGTGGCTATCCGCCACTGGATTGTTTATGAAGCCGTGATCACCCGAGGCCTATTCAACAAAATGGCCGCCGGCCGCATGTGTCTGTCCCCTCTCCGCGGTCTGACTTTGCCTGATGCGCTCACCTCCGATCATCTGCGCATCAAGTGAATTTCGCCGCCTGTCCCAGGGATTGGTCCGGTCTTCGTCACCACTGTTGGCGGTGTTCCGCCACCGCGGCCCTTGAGACCCCCACCCTCGTTGCACAGAGACATGGAGACAGAGATGATACTCGTGTGGGCTCCACGGTGGCTCTGACGCCGCCGGGAACGCCCCGTTTATTTATAGGATGCACGCGACGGAGTGAACATCACCCTGTCGCGTGCGGGCCCTTAAAGAGCCAACGCCACAGCTCCAATCAAGAGAGCTTTGAAGAAACACTGCTAGGCACTTCGAGTGCAAAGTTTGATGTCAAGGCTTGAGTAAAGTGAGCTGTGAGGGTCCCTATGAGACAGTGTTTTGGGTGGGGGGCAGGGAGGAATGGGGGACTGGTGGGAATGGGCAAAGGGGATTAGCATGGCCACGGGCAGCAAACAGCCACAGACTGGGTGCTCGTAGGTCATTGCCCCCAACTGTTCTCCAATGCAGTAGTTTTAGCTTGTAGGTAACAGCCCAAACTTAAAAGAAAGGAGTGCGAGGAAGTGCAGGCCCAGCAGAGAGGGGCTGTGCAAGCCCAGGCGCTGCACACCTGTACAGGTAACAGGTCGGCTGCCCATCTCCCCGTGGCGCCACCTACCGGTACCTGAGCATGCCTCTAAACTGTGCCCTACAACATGAAGCTTGACGTCGTGCAGGAGCACTTTGAAGCTGTGAAGTGTAATTGGGGCATTAATGTAGGACATGCCTGTGCACGAGGCCAACCAGCCGCCTGCTTGGAAGCCCACCCAGCTGAGGCCCCACTGGTGACTCTCTCTCGCACTCACGTCACAGCCTCTGGGGGGGGGGTGAAACGTCAGGCCTCACAGCTGCGTCAGAGCTCCAGAGGGGGGGTGAATGGTCAGCCCTAAGAGCTGCGTCACAGCCTCCGGGGGGGGGGGGTGAACGGTCAGGCCTCACAGCTGCGTCACAGCCTCCGGGGGGGGGGAGGGTGAATGGTCAGGCCTCACAGCTGCGAGGCTGGAATGTCTCAGGGCCTCTGCATTCCCGGCGTCTCCTCATTTAGACGTTTGAGAGTCTGCAGCAGCGGCTGCTCCACTCCTGTGCACTGACAGGTGTACTTCACCACCCCCACCGTGCAAACTATAGTGCAAGATTATCTGGAGAGCACAGGGCTTTAAGGGGGTAAGCAATCCAGGGGCGTGGCCTGCGGGACGGGCGTGGCCTTAACAAGTAAGTAAACAAACTACAGTAGGGCACGCAAACAAATATACACATGCATGCAAGCTGTATCTGTGTGTGTGGTACCTTACTATGGTTTGTGTAGTACGCAAGACATCTTTCATAAACATAGAAATATGTTACATACGTGCCAGGCCTTTCTCCAGGACACCGCCTTCATGTGCTCGATCAAACATATTTAGGGCTTCCTGTTTTCTGTGGGTTTTTTAAAATTCTCGTGCTGATATTTCTTCAAAGCTTTAAAAAAATGTGAGATCTGCTTTGAAAATTCTTTTCGTCACAAAAAATGGAAAACAAAACAAGCTTTGGCAAAGCCACTGTTGGCTCTTTTGTAGCTATTAGATAGTTTGCCAACCACTGCCAGGCATATGCTCAGGTACTCACATGATTCGCCAGCAAATGTATACAATTCTGCAGCCGTCCTATGCAGACCCACAAACGTATGGTCAAATAGTACAATGTCGTCTGCGTAGGACAGCCACCATACATGCTCTCCACCCATGTTGGGTGCACTACAGTTAACACCCTCCAACTGGATGCGAAGATCTGCCATCACGCACCCCTGCTTCACCCCCCTATTAGTATATATCTCTTCTGTGCTGGCTTCCCCACAATCCCCCTGCATATGTACTCGAGCTGATTCATGCAACTGTACAAATGCCTCAAACCATCAAGAAGTGCTTCCCAACATCTGCAATGTCCTCCATAATAGCTTTCGGTTTACTGTATCAAAGGCGGATTTTAAATCCACGTATAGGACATACATTTACGCCTGGAATTACCAACCGGTGAATCCAGCAGCAGAATATTATGAGACGTTCAGACCCCACGCGGAAACCCTGAACCAGTTCTCGCAGGACTTTCGATAATAGGGAAGCAACAGGCTTGCCAGTGATGTCCATCAACGAGATGGACGATCATTAATGGGCAGCTTTCTGCATCCCTTCTTGAAAATGTGGATCAGAACGGCCCTCTTCCCGGAGCTCGGGATCACCCCGTCATCACCGACCTTCTGAAACCACACCAGTAAAATCTCGGCCCACTGGTCAGGATTTTGTTTTAGAACTAGGTTGGCCAAACCATTTGGTCTTGGCGATATAGAGCATTTCAATTTAGATATCATTATGATAATGCTGTCCAGGTCACATTTCAATTCAAATGGTATAACTGGCCTCACCACTTCAGGCTCAGCACCTTGTTCATTATTAAAAAATGACTTTTTTATGTACACAACCCAAGTAGCCGCTGGGATCAACTCCAGCCAATGTTTTCAACATATTTTGCCATTGACTGTTTTTCAAGGAACATCTTTGCCTTTTTAGCCAATTAATGTATCAATATTTTACTTTCTTAGTGAGACCCTTCTTCACAGTGTCATCTACATCTACCCTCTTGATTTGTCGAACGGCCAGTATCATTGCCCGCTTAGCAAACACAACCTCTTTATCAGAGTTTTACAGGTGCGGCTGCGCCACCAGCAAGGCAATCAACGTAGTGACCTTCGCACATTTTTCTGTCAATTTTGCAATCCATTTTTCAATTGCATTTGCACTTTTGGCGGCTAACTCCCTTCTGTCGAGTGTGGCTAAATTACTCATACCGGTATGCATTCCACGTAGATTCCGGTCACTCCATCTGATTTTGTTTCTCCCTGCGTCCACCTCTCCTCCGAGATTAGAGAATCTGATTTTAGCTTCTGCTGAGGTCACCAAATGCAACATAACTGGGCAATGGTCACTATCTGTACTAGATGTCACCTCAAGGTCTCCAACATAAGGGAGGAGATTTCCAGTACGGTATGTTTCGTCTAAAGTGGTTTCCTTAGTTATCCAACGGCAAGTGTAGGCCCTGGGATATCACCTATCGTTCTCCCATTCACTGCGCTCCTTTCACCATATTCTTCCTGCCCCATTTCCATTTGTCTGCAATCGCGGAACCTTCGCCATCACCCATTCACTCGCCTCAATCTCTCCGGCATCATAGCAAGGTGCATTCAGATCTCCCGCTAAGCCTGTGGTGTCGCTTGAATCAACACACCAGGACACTCTTGGATATCCTCCGTCTTACTTCCGCAGGCGGGCGGTTCATACATGTTGATCAACAATACCCTTCTACTTCCACCTTCAATGTGCAGAATCATTCCTGCTGCCCGGAAGCACCTCAATCATTTTACTTTCAAGTCTCTGTTTCACAACAGTCACCACCCTCCAAACCGGCTATAGTTAAGAGTGATCAGTGGTGCTCTGATCACAGTGCGACGCTGCGTTCTTCCCACTTTATTCCCACCAGTACTAAACCCAGTGCTGTTATCCAGAGCCAGTCCCCTGCCTCCACCACTCCTGTTTTTGATTTTATGGAGATTACAGAGGCTGAACTCTCTAATATTGTTTCTCATTTTAAGCCTTCCTCTTGTTCCGATGACATTTGTCCTTCCTCCAAAATCAAGGAATCCGTCATCTGCTTGGTACCCCTTGTGACGCGTCTGGTTAATTCTTCCTTGGTCCCTCCCACTGTTCTGGCCTCGGGGAAAAAGGTGTGGATCTCCCCTGTGATCATAAAGGCTTCCCTTGGTCCATCCACTGCAGGCAACTATCGCCCTATTACCAATGTGAGTTTCTTGCTAAAGATTTTGGACACGGGAGGAAACCTGGGCGTGGCTTATGTAGCCAGCCACTCCCAGCAACTAGTAACAGACTTCCCAAGGGAACCAAGGCCCACGGAACAGCCATCTTGGTGGAAACCAGGAAGTCCCCTAGCTACTATGCCCCAATAGTGCCTGTGGCTGAGACAAGTGCCAGGTGCGCCAGGAGTGAGCCCATCTAGCCCTTATACATGTTTTCTTAGGCCGACCCTTGTACATATTTTCTTGTGACAAAAGCTACCAGAGTAATAAGAATACCTACACCAAGATGGTGGGAAGGTGTGTGCCGGGAGGGTCACCCTGTTGGTGGTCATGACGTACAGAGAAGTGTCAGTATTGCTGACCGGGCGTGCTCAGACTGAGAACCAGCACGTCATCATCTACACATCTCATGACACGAGGAGCACCAGAGCCCTCATGCCGCATCTGAGTGAGCGAAGTTGCTGCCATGCCATTCCTTATCAAACAACATCCACATGTCTGCACGAGTATGCATGTCTCAAGGACACAGACAGGGCAATGTTTGTGTGAGTGTCGTCAACAGTGATGCAAGCAACAAGGCATGTGTCAGTCATGTATCCACTGATAACCACATCCAGGCAGGCCTTACACGTCAAACTTGAACTGCATCATCCTATTTGCTCTTGGAAAATGCACCCGCAGCACATGCCATGCAGGCAGGCACACTCATTGGCATGAATCACCTGCGTAATCTTTCGCATGGGCTGTCTACAGACATGTCAATGCGAGAGCACGGACTGACCCCCTTGGAATGATGTCCCGCCCTCAGCTGATGACACCTATGAATCAATTGGCAAGTGAAGTTGTCAGAACATGACACCTGCTACTCAGGGCAGCGGTCTGTGGGCACTCATACCCCGGCAGGGTGGTCACACCACAGTGTGCCATGACAGTCAGCTTTGGTACTGGTAAGCGCCGACCGGTTGCTGGCGCACCACAGCCTGCACGCGGAAACCCGCATGGGCCAAGCAGATGCGGGGGCGCTCGAACACCACAGTTGGAAAGTGGCAGCTGAGTGCAGTTTTTTAGTTCTGGTTTGGTTTGGAGTGCATTATGGTTTCAACCCTACACGGGGTGAGGTATGTGCCAAGAAAAGTGTGAACAGGGCTTTACACAACGGAACTGGGGCAGAGGCTACCTGGGGAGCAACAGAACCAGTAAACCTTGGGCCGGGGGGGGGGGGGCGGTTGAGGTAACCACACACAGAAATGGCCAACGAAATTAAAGTACTGACATGGAATGTCCGAGGTCTGGGTACATACATGCACAGGAACCGGGTGAAATCCTTTATTAACAGGAAAAGGGTTGCCATTGCGTTGATACAAGAGACCCACCTGACCAAGAAAACTATGGCCGCAGTAATGGAACACTGGGACGGGCAATGCTATGGGGCCCCCTACTCAAAATACACCAGGGGGGTGCTCATCTGGATAAGTCTGGCAACTCCATTCAAACTACTAAGCTGTGAGGCAGATGCCGAGGGCCGGTACATAATAGTAAAAGGATGCATTGAGCTGGTGGAGGTCTGCATAATAAACTCATACTTCCCCAACCACGGGATCCCGAAACATCTAGATACACTGGGGGCCAAACTTGCAGAGAGAGTTTCTTTATATGGGGAGGGGACTTCAATTGTGTCAGGGACTGGGAATAATGCATCCTGACGAGGTGTTCCGTAAGTGCAGGTGACAGCACATACATGCACCTCAGCAAGAAATGATGTGCTGGATAGGTCTAAACTGACAGCAACCATGAATGACGCCGCAACAGGGGCACTGAACACACTGGTAGAAGCCCTGGACCTAGTAGATGTCTGGAGGGAACTACAACCCAAAGACAAAGGTTACTCATACTTCTCATCACCACACTCCCTGCACATGAGAATTGACTACTTATTTGTGGCCAAGGGCTACCAAACACAAATAGAATCGGCACAGTACTTAGGCAGGTCAATATCAGACCACTCACCCCCTACTGATGAGCTGTGACCAGGTTTATGGACCTGGCATGCATATTGGCTAAGAGAACCATTGCCATGTCCTGGAAAGCTACTGCGGGACCACAATATGGAAGAGGGCGCAAGGAATTCGAAAGGTGGGCAGAGACGGAGACCAAGATGTGGGTGGAGGGAGCAAACAGATCGGATCCTGATGGTACAGAGAAATGTGCAGCATGGAAAGCGCTGCTTTGGGACATGTTTCACTCATCTGACGACAAACCCACATGAGGGCACCAACAAAATCCGAAAACACCCGCAGTGTGCCCAGCCTGGTCGCCCCCAGGCACCCAAATGACATTCCTCAACTGGCGACATGAGGAGTGAACAGACTGGGCCCCAAACAGTGAAGTGTTTGCCCAACTGAACTATAAGTAACACACGACACGTGTAGGGAGTTGTTTGTTAATGGTTATTTGTTGTTGTTAACCTAAATGTAGGCATGCAAAATGGAAACTGAAATGCACAACTGTAACTATACAAATGCCAATAAAAACATGTAAAAATAAATGAAATTCTGGCTCATCCACGAATGGATGATGGAGTAGATGGCAGAGGTCTCCTTGGAGTCTGTAGGGTAGGAGCCAGACAGTTCAAGGATGACCTGGGTGTCTTCAACATAGTTGGTATACAGGACACCCAGGTCACCAAGCAGGAGAAGAAGGGGGAGAATATAAATATTAAACAGAGTAGGAGAAAGGGAAGAGGATGCATTTTGGATAACCACACGGGCGTTCCGAGGACCAAGAAAAGAGAGTAGCCATTGTGTGGTAAGATGTGAGCAGCCGACAAGGGATTGTAGCCTTGTTGCCAGGAGCGCATGGTCGACAAAGTCGAATGCAGCAGAGAGATCTAACAGCATCAAAAGTGCAGGTTGGCCACGATCGATAATGGATCCAAGATTGGATTTTAAATCTCGCATGGCAGTTTCTGTGCCATTACAGGCTCGATAACCAGACTAACGAGGCCCAAGGATGGCATTGTCGTCAATACATTTCTGTAACTGAAGATAGGCCACTCGGTCCATGACCTTCAAAAGGAAGGGCACATTGGTGATTTGTTGCTACTTTATTCTTGGAGCCAAGGCGGTGGCTGCTGCTTCTCCCTGACTCGATTAGTCATATAGGGGGAGTGTGGGTACCTCTGACACCTAATGCAGTGTTCTTTGGACTGATTTCGTGGCCTTAAACTGTCCAATCCCGTGGTCTCATGAAAGTAACGGTTTCTTGCCAGAAAGTTCAAGGTAATTTCCCTCCTTGCAAACCCCTCCCAGTTCACTGTCTTTCGTCCCTCGTTATGCTGCCATTTCGAAGCTGCTGTTTAATCATGTGTTTTACCTAGCTTAGACTGTGTTTTCATGCTCTGCCTTTTTTTCCGTTTGGGGAAGTTTAATAGAAGTCAGGTGTGTGTGATGGTCAGTAATTGCCTGACCATTGTATTGGGACACATCAGGTATACTGCTTGGGTGTTAGTCTGTTTTCTCCAAAAAGCAGCCTCTCCATGTGGAGGTGTTTGTGTAGGAAAAGGGGGGTGGTCGGGTCCCTACATATCCTACCTGGTAGGGTGGGGCAAAGGTGTTACAGGGAAGGGGATACCGGACTCACCATCCAGTGTCCCACTTCCCAAAGACCCCTCACCCAGGTGATCCACCCGCACTGGTACACCCCAGGAACTGGATCCAAAAGCGATGGCCGTGTCCTGGCCGCCTGGATGACAGATCCCCGGGGACAAGTGGGTGAGACACCTTCTCGTTTTTCACATACTCTTCCCCTATGTAGCTGCATCTGTTTCACAGGGAAACCGAAAAAAGGAAATCGACGTTGCCCTGGTCTTGTGCTCCACGGTGAAACAGTAGGGTTGAGGGTCTAAGCAGCATCGCATGACTCGAGGGTTAGAGTCCTTTTGCTTGCTTTTCCACACGAGATGACACTGGGCACGAAGATGGATCATTATTATTATTCATAACATAGCCTCATGAAGAGTGCAACCACATTTCCCTCCACGAAATATTCTCCCAGGCCTTTCGGTTTGAGAGGAAAGTCCCAGCTGGACCCGCATTTCATGGTCAGAGGCTGAGAGCTGCTGACATGGTGTTTACAGGTTAAGGGAGTGCTGATGTGTGCAGAGGGGTTGCTGCTTGGAAGGTACAGGCCATGCCCTCCCTTGTGCCCGGCTGCTTTGCTTATCATTGTTTTGCAAGAACATAATTAGAGTTTGTGCAAATACCTGAAGGGAACAACTGGAAGGAGTGCAGACTGGACCCTGGGCCATTGGCAAGACTCTGAACACTGCTTGGCTGAAAGACTGGTCAAAGGTTCAAACACATTCTGGCCATCATACACAGGTGCCAGGCCTGGTGTTTACCTCGTCTTCCCCTCCCCCTTTTAGTTCAGGACTCCTTGTAACACTGCACCTTTACAGGGAGGTTTCATCTGAAAGGGACTTGGGGGTGTCTTTCTGAACTGGAGAATGGGGGAGCTGCGTCAGCAACAGGGGAAACAGCTGGCAGGGGTGGGGGCGCCAATCCTTCAAGGCCTTGGAGCTTTACATGTTTTTAACACAGATCATTAAGGGCACATCTCAGGACAATTCGAGGTTAAACTATTTTACTCACTAATTTGGAAAGTTTGGAGTGAAACTATTTTTAGAGTGTAAAAAAAGTAGTTCTTATTACCGGTTGGTGTATTTTAAGGGAAGTACAAATAGGTTTAACCTGAAAATAAAGGCACTTCTCTTCCAATCTAAACATTCTTTCTAACAACTCTACCTGTAAATAAAAAAAAGCATTAAGATTATATGCAGTATGTCATCTTTACATCCGGCAGCCCTGCCCCACAGGCCCTCTTTGTGGAAAGTGTTGCTCAGGCCACCACAACTCTTAGCACATCCTGTGATCTGAGCAGTGCAGGTGGCATGAAGGGTCAGACACATGCTCATCACCTGAGCAGCACAGGAGGCATAATGGGTCAGACACATGCTGATCACCTGAGCAGCACAGGAGACATAACGGGTTAGACACATGCTCATCACCTGAACAGCACATGAGGCATAAAGGGTCAGATGAATGCTCATCACCTGATGTCATGCCTGCCGGACATACCTCTGGACTAGGAACAACTTCTCCATAAAAGATGAGTTACGCCCATAGAACCAGTAGACCTTTTTACTCAAAATGGAGGTTGTTCGATACATTGCCCGGAAAACGACGTCTGCATTTTTCACGTCGTTAATCTTCACGTGTCACCTGTATCACGGCAGTGCGTACATAAGCAGCGTGGAAACTCCATTCGCTGCTTCTGATTAAGTCAATTTTGGCGTTTGTAGCTGAACTCCGGACCTGTGTTCTCGCATTCCTTTCAGCAAACTTCTTTGGCCTAATTTGAGCTTGCTTTCCTCCACACGCTAATTCCTGGGTTGCGTGTATCCTGTTTGCGTGCCAAATCTCCACGCGGACACTATCTGCAAGCGCGGCTGTCCTGAGCTGCGTGAATCCTGTTCGTGTGCCAAATCTCCACGCGGACGCTGTCTGCAAGCGCGGCTGTCCTGAGCTGCGTGAATCCTGTTCGCGTGCCAAATCTCCACGCGGACGCTGTCTGCAAGCGCGGCTGTCGTGAGCTGCGTGAATCCTGTTCGCGTGCCAAATCTCCACACGGACGCTGTCTGCTAGCGCGGCTGTCCTGAGCTGAGTGAATCCAGTTTGCGTGCCAAATCTCCACGCGGACGCTGTCTGCAAGCGCGGCTGTCTTGAGCTGCGTGAATCCAGTTCGTCTGCCAAATCTCCACGCGGACGCTGTCTTCAAGCGCGGCTGTCCAGGGCTGTGTGAATCCTGTTCGCATGTCTAATTCTTCACGCGGAAACGCTGTCTACAAGCGCGGCTGGCTTGGCTGCGTGTATGCTGTCGCGTGCAATCCTGCATGTGTTTTTCTGAACTACTTCGAACTTTTGGTACCTGTGACAGTCAACAGGTGAGATTCTTATTTTGCTCTTTGTGGGAAAGGAAGTATTTCATGAACTATTGGAAGGTGAATGTGCACAGTACATTGGACGTTATCCTGTGGTGCACCAACCTGGTATCTAGCGAGAGCCTCGTCCCGTTCGGGATAAGTCTCCCTTACTAATCTTCCCTTCCTTTGTCGTTTGTTCAACTCTTGGGACTCTTCAAGAAACTGTCCTGGAATTCTTCAGTTTAGCCTTAAGGTCAGTGTCTGAATTAATCCCAATTCTATGTTTCTTAGTATTTAACTTGGGACAGTGTCTTATGATACTTATCTATTCTAGGCATACTTCCTGTACAATTCCCACGCCCTTTCCAGTGATCCATCTCTCTGCCTGTTTTATTCAGACAGAGAGTTGTATCATTTGGAAGGTCTAATTTGACCTGCCTACAATCAAGTCGTGTGAAGATAGGATCTGGAAAAGCCCTACCAAATTGTATCCTTTTTGGTTACTGTATCCTTTTCAGTTGATACTTTGGTGGTTTATGACAGAATCAGAAGCCATGGAGGGTACGGATCCTATAACTGTTTTGACTCAGTTAATTTCTGACTTGAGAAATGAAATGATTACGGCACAGGATATGCTACGGCATCGAATGGATGTTATGCAAGATGCCATGCATGTCACTCCTCAGGGAGTACAGATTCCAGTAGCCATTGCATCTGGATCTGGGACTACGACACCATCATTATCACAGGAAACTCTTAAAGTGGTTATGCCCACACAGTTTCCCTTGGCTCCTCCGGAAAGGTTCACAGGTGATCCTAAAACCTATAGAACCTTTGTTAATCAGTGCCAACTTCATTTCCTTTGCCGGCCTAATTCATTTCCTGATCTTACTACTAAAGCAGCATTCGTGCTTTCCCATTTGGGGGGTACAGCTGCTGCTTGGGCAAATCCTTTATTGGAGTCAAATAGCCCCTTGTTGTACGATTGCGATGATCTTCTGGCGGCTATGAACAAAGTCTTTGATATGCGCTATGCTACTCAAGCCACAGATCTGGAGTTGTTGAATTTACAACAAGGTACTCAACCTCTGTTGGCTTACATTGCGCGGTTTAACCAATTAACGGCCGAAACCCGATGGCCGGAAGACAAGAAGACGGCTGTTTTCTACAAGGGTCTTTCAGAAGAACTCAAGGACGCTTTGTCCACGGTTCCAGTGGTTCCTACAGGTTTTTCAGAATTTCTTGATTCAATTTTACAAATTGATGCCCGAAGAAATGCCCGCAAAGGAGAGAAAAAACCTTTTCTTCCGGCACCAGTTCGTTCTGATACACCGGCACATTCTTCGAATGATCCTGAACCAATGCGAATTGGCGCGGTGAGAGGCCGGTTGTCTAAAGCCGAAAGAGAGAACCGAAAGAGAAATAACTTATGTATGTATTGCGGTTCCTCCGAGCATTTATTGGCAGCATGTCCTAAAAGACCAAATAAGCCGTCGGGAAACGCCAAAACTCGACAGTAGCAGGAGTCCCTGTGTCGAGTGTTACATCGGACTCCATTACATTTCCAGCTCATGCACCCATAGCTGTTGAGATGATGTTACGTTTCAATGATCAAGACTTGGCTTCCAAGGCTATGGTTGACTCGGGAGCCACTAATAATTACATTGATATCACATATGCCAAGAAATGTTCTATACCCCTTATAGACAAGAACAAACCTGAAACTGTTAATACAGTGGATGGATCAATCTTGATTTCCGGTATGGTAACTCAGGAGACTGTACCTATTCAGATGACTTTATCAAATGGTAATTCGGAGGAAATAGTCTTCGATGTCATTGCGGCTCCTCAATACCAAATAATACTTGGACTTAATTGGTTGACTCTTCATAATCCCCCCATAGACTGGGTTACGGGATTGATCCAATATCCTTCAGTTTTTTGTAATGAACATTGCTTTACCAGCCAGGTGGTATCAAATAAATCACATATGTTGGCCTCTATTGAGGGAATCTCTGCTATCAATGTGGTACATCAGAACGGTACGCATATACCAAGTGAATATGCAGATTTTGCCGATGTGTTTGACAAAGGTCAGGCAGAACAGCTTCCTCCCCATAGGCAATATGATTGCCCAATTGAATTGATTCCTGGAGCTAAAATTCCTACTGGTCGAGTTTATTCTTTATTCAAAGAAGATGCTGTCTTGAAAGAATATATCGATAAAGCTCTGGATATGGGATTCATACAGCCATCTCAATCGCCGGCTGCTTCTCCTTTATTCTTTGTTCCAAAGAAGGAAGGAGACCTAAGGCCTTGCATTGATTACAGGGCTATTAATGACATCACCATAAAGAATAAGTATCCTTTACCATTGATTAATGTCCTGTTAGACCAATTAGGAACTTCCAAGTACTTCTCTAAATTGGATTTGCGCTGCGCTTACAATCTGGTTCGCATTCGTGAAGGAGACGAATGGAAGACCGCTTTTAAGACGCGGTACGGCCTTTACGAATATTTAGTGATGCCTTTTGGTCTTTGTAACGCTCCCGCCACATTTCAGTTCTTCATGAACGATATCTTCAAAGATATGATGGATCAATTCGTGGTGATTTACTTGGATGACATTTTGATATATTCATCATCCTTTCCAGAACATGTTAAACACGTCTGAGCTGTTTTACAAAGACTTAGAGAGAATAAACTTTTTGTTAAAGTCGAGAAATGTGTTTTTCATACACAAGAAGTAGAATTTCTGGGTTATGACATTACCAATCATGGTGTTCGAATGAGTCATTCTAAAGTGAAAGCTATATTGAATTGGCCTATCCCACACAATGTCAAGTCACTACAGTCATTTCTAGGATTTGCGAATTTTTATCGCAGATTTATTCGTTCTTTCTCCAAAACAGTGGCCCCATTGACAGCTTTAACTAGCTCTAAAATTCCATTCTGTTGGAACCAGAATGCTCAAGCTTCCTTTGAGAAGTTAAAAGAAGCATTTACTACTGCACCTGTACTTCAGCATCCTGATCCGGATGGTCAGTTTATCGTTGAAGCAGACGCATCCAGTGTCGCTACAGGAGCGGTACTCTCGCAGGTTTGTGCAGAAACTAAGGAGGAGCATCCAGTTGCTTTCTTCTCACTTAAACTTACCCCTTATGAACAGAACTATACTGTCACTGAGCGTGAGTTACTTGCAATCAAAGATGCTTTCCGAGAGTGGAGACATCATCTTCTTGGGGCCAAACATCAGGTGATGGTGTATTCCGATCATAGAAATCTTCAGTCATTTAAAACTATGAAATGTCTCACAGCTAGACAGGCCAGATGGCATGTTTTCTTTGCTCAATACGATTTTCAAATTACTTATCGCCCTGCCAGACAACATGTCAAATCTGATGCTTTGTCTCGCATCGGTGAAGAGGTGAAAGAAGAATCATCAGTACAAAATAAGCTGTTGGCAGATCACGTGATATGTAGTTGTTCTGCATAACCTTCTCTAAAAAACGACTTACAGGAGTGGGTGAAACTAAATCCACAATTGATCCAAGAATTGAACATTGATTTATACAATGGTTTGCCTTTTAAAAAAGGAGTACTCTATCTACCAACTGATACCATTCAGAAAAAAGCCCTCAGTTGGGGTCATGATTCTTTGATTGCCGCCCATCCTGGACAGAAGAAGACTCTAGAGCTATTGAAAAGATGGTGTTGGTGGCCGTCTATAACACAAGATGTTATAAATTATGTTTCAACATGTTCGGTATGCAGTCAATGCAAGACTACTCCTGGCAAACCAGTGGGTTTACTCCAGTGTCTACCAGTTCCCAAAAAACCATGGGACATGATATCAATGGATTTGGTGGTTGAACTTCCAAGAAATAAAGGCTACGATACCATAAGGGTGGTGGTGGACTACTTTACAAAATTGGCACTTTTCATTCCCTGTATTGGTGTACCAACAGCTGCTGGTCTGGCTGATCTATTCATCTGGCATATATTCCGGTTTTTTGGTCTACCTTCAGTGATCATCACTGACAGGGGATCACAATTTGCGTCACGTTTTTGGAAGGCACTAAATTCGGCATTATTAATTGATGACAGGTTGTCTAGTGCTTATCACCCTCAAACGGATGGACAGACGGAGAGAGTCAATAGCACTATGAAACAATATCTGCGATGTTTGTGCTTGCAGTTTCAGTCAGATTGGCTCAATGTTCTGCCGGCAGCAGAGTTCGCCTATAACAATTCCTATCATAGTGCTATAGGTACTTCACCTTTCTATGCTTTGTATGGGCAACACCCACGTTCCATTCCTTTTGACTCCAGTTTGTCTTTGGATACTCCTGCAGCAGGACATACTTTTAGGGATCTTAAAAGTCTACAGAAGAAAGTTGAGCAGCAATTGGAACAAGCTAAAAAACGAGACAAGTACTATGCCGACGCTCATAGAATTCCTGCACCTGTCTACAAAGCAGGAATGAAGGTATGACTGTCCACAAAAAACTTGAGAATACCCGGCAAAAAGAAATTGTTGCCTAAATACATTGGGCCATATGAAGTTCTCCAAGTTATAAATCCGGCTGCTGTCTGTCTGGCTTTGCCACAACGGTGGCGAGTGCATCCCGTTTTCCACGTATCGCTCATCAAACCGTGTTCGGATGCTACTAGATTACCTATATGGCCTGTTGCTATTTCAGTGAAAGGGTCAGACGAATATGAAGTGCATGACATTCTGGACATGAGGTTGCGGTCTGGAAAACCATTTTATCTGGTAGATTGGAAAGGTTATGGTCCCGAGGATAGATCCTGGGAACCTCTGTCGAACATTCATGCTCCTGCTTTATTAAGGCGATTCCACTCGAAAAGGGGAGAAGCTGCTCCTTTGGGGGGTGGCACTGTCATGCCTGCCGGACATACCTCTGGACTAGGAACAACTTCTCCATACAAGATGAGTTACGCCCATAGAACCAGTAGACCTTTTTACTCAAAATGGAGGTTGTTCGATACATTGCCCGGAAAACGACGTCTGCATTTTTCACGTCGTTAATCTTCACGTGACTTAGGTCCGTAACGTGTATCACGGCAGTGCTTACATAAGCAGCGTGGAAACTCCATTCGCTGCTTCTGATTAAGTCAATTTTGGCGTTTGTAGCTGAACTCCGGACCTGTGTTCTCGCATTCCTTTCAGCAAACTTCTTTGGCCTAATTTGAGCTTGCTTTCCTCCACACGCTAATTCCTGGGTTGCGTGTATCCTGTTTGCGTGGAAATCTCCACGCGGACGCTGTCTGCAAGCGCGGCTGTCCTGAGCTGCGTGAATCCTGTTCGCGTGCCAAATCTCCACGCGGACGCTGTCTGCAAGCGCGGCTGTCCTGAGCTGCGTGAATCCTGTTCGCGTGCCAAATCTCCACGCGGACACTGTCTGCAAGCGCGGCTGTCTTGAGCTGCGTGAATCCAGTTCGCGTGCCAAATCTCCACGCGGACGCTGTCTTCAAGCGCGGCTGTCCAGGGCTGCGTGAATCCTGTTCGCGTGTCTAATTCTTCACGCGGAAACACTGTCTACAAGCGCGGCTGGCTTGGCTGCGTGTATGCTGTTGCGTGCAATCCTGCACGTGTTTTTCTGAACTACTTCAAACTTTTGGTACCTGTGACAGTCAACAGGTGAGATTCTTATTTTGTTCTTTGTGGGAAAGGAAGTATTTCATGAACTATTGGAAGGTGAATGTGCACAGTACATTGGACGCTATCCTGTGGTGCACCAACCCGGTATCTAGCGAGAGCCTCGTGCCGTTCGGGATAAGTCTCCCTTACTAATCTTCCCTTCCTTTGTCGTTTGTTCAACTCTTGGGACTCTTCAAGAAACTGTCCTGGAATTCTTCAGTTTAGCCTTAAGGTCAGTGTCTGAATTAATCCCAATTCTGTGTTTCTTAGTATTTAACTTGGGACAGTGTCTTATGATACTTATCTATTCTAGGCATACTTCCTGTACAATTCCCACGCCCTTTCCAGTGATCCATCTCTCTGCCTGTTTTATTCAGTCAGAGAGTTGTATCATTTGGAAGGTCTAATTTGACCTGCCTACAATCAAGTCGTGTGAAGATAGGATCCGGAAAAGCCCTACCAAATTGTATCCTTTTTGGTTACTGTATCCTTTTCAGTTGATACTTTGGTGATTTATGACACCTGAGCAGCACAGGAGGCATAACGGGTCAGACACATGCTCATCACCTGAGCAGCACAGGATGCATAAAGAGTCAGACACATGATCAACACCTGAGCAGCACAGGAGACATAAAGGGTCAGATAAATGCTCATCACCTGAGCAGCACAGGAGGCATAAAGGGTCAGACATATGCTCATCACCTGAGCAGCACAGGAGGCATAAAAGGTCAGACACATGCTCATCACCTGAGCAGCACAGGAGGCATAAAGGGTCAGATAAATGCTCATCACCTGAGCAGCACAGGAGACATAACGGGTCAGATACATGCTCATAACCTGAACAGCACATGAGGCATAAAGGGTCAGACATATGCTCATCACCTGAGCAGCACAGGAACCATAAAAGGTCAGACACATGGTCATTACCTGGGCAGCACTGGTGGCATAAAGGGTCAGGCATATTCAAAAAACCTGAACTGTGCAGGAGACATACAGAGTCACACACATGCTCATCAGCTGAGCAGCACAGGAGGCATAAAAGTCCGACATATGCTCCTCACCTGAGCAGCTCAGGAGGCAAAAAACGTCAGGCACATGGTCATGACCTGGACAGCGCAGGTGGCATAAAGGGTCAGATAAATGCTCATCACCTGAGCAGCGCAGGAGGCATAAAGAGTCAGATAAATGCTCATCACCTGAACAGCACAGGACACATAAAGGATCGAACACATGCTCATCACCTGAGCAGCACCAGTGGCATAAGAGGTCAGACACATGCTCATCACCTGAGCAGCGCAGGTGGCATAAAGGGTCAGACACATGCTCATCATCTGAGCAGCGCAGGTGGCATAAATGGTCATGAACATGCTCATCGCCTGAGCAGTGTAGGAGACATAAAGAGTCAGGAGTCAGACACATGGTATGACCTAAACGTGACTTATACTCAAACCAACTCACAATCCTTGCCTTTAACAGAGTCAAAGCAAGAGGCTCCAGTTTTGAAGTGCTAGCACCAAAATCCTGGAACTCTCTACCACTCAAACTTAGGAAACAAACTTCTCACATGGCCTTCAGAAAGGCTCTGAAACCCTACTCTTCAAGTAGACCACACCTTCTCTGCTGTTTGCCTTGTAATCGCTGATCACGCATACCATTTTACCTGTATAACATGTATTATATTTAGTCTTGTACTGAACATGTAAACTGCATGTATGTAACAACAAACACACTGTATCTAAACCTATTAACTAAGATCTGCTCCTATGTAACCTGCACCTAAGTGAATATTCTGTAACAGCTCCACGATGCCTTAGGGCAGTTGTGCGCTTTATCAATAGAAATAAATAAATAAATGGTCATCACCTGAGCAGCGCAGGTGGCATAAAGTGTCAGCCACATGCTCATCACCTGAGCAGCACAGGAGGCATAAAAGGTTAGACACATGATCAACACCTGAGCAGCACAGGAGGCATAAAAGGTTAGACACATGGGGCCTCATTACGACCCTGGCGCTAAGGGATTACCGGTACCGGTAAGGGTACCCGTACCGGTAATCCCTTAGCGCCTGATTACGAGGTCCCTTTGTGGGTTCCCACCTTAACAGCTGGTTTTACCAGCCATTAAGGAATGGACCCGCAAAGGGACCTTGGTGCTAATTACGGTACCGCAATTTGCAGTACCATAATTACCGCCTTCCCCATTCCCATTATGCCCTATGGGGCAAAAATGGGAATGGGGAAGGGCCATGGAGGAAGGGGGAATTACCGCCCCGCCAACCTTGTAATGGGGTGGTATTTCCCGCTTTCTCCATGGCGGAGTCGGTAAATTACCGGCATGGACCATGGTGCTATTAGCACCATGGTTTTCCGCCTGGGTCGTAATGAGGCCCATGGTAATCATTTGGGCAGCACACGTGGCATAAAGGGTCAGATAGATGCTCATCACCTGAGCAGCACAGGAGGCATAATGGGTCAGACACATGCTCATCACCTGAGCAGCACAGGAGGCATAAAAGGTTAGACACATTGTCATCACCAGAGCAGCGCGGGTGGCACTACGGGTAAAATCCTGTTCTTCACCTCCACCCACACCCACTGAGAACTTTTCCAGACTCTCCCTGATGCATGAAAGCCACAAGATTGATAATTTTTCATGCGCTCACTGCTGCATGAAAGCCACAAGCCTGATCATTTTTAATGCTCTCACTGCTGCATGAAAGCCACAAGCTTGATGATTTGTCATGCTCTCACTGCTGCATGAAAGCCACAAGCTTCATAATTTGTCATGCTCTCACCGCTGCATGAAAGCCACAAGCTTAATCATTTTCAGACTCTCCCTGCTGCATGAAAGCCACAAGCTTCATCATTTTTCAGGCTCTCACTGTTGCATGAAAGCCACAAGCTTAATCATTTTCAGGCTCTCCCTGCTACATGAAAGCCACATGCTTCATCATTTTTCAGTTCTCACTGCTGCATGAAAGCCACAAGCTTGATCATTTTCAGACTCTCCCTGCTACATGAAAGCCACAAGCTTGATCATTTTCAGACTCTCCCTGATGCATGAAAGCCACAAGCTTAATCATTTTTCATGCTCTCCCTGCTACATGAAAGCCACAAGCTTGATCATTTTTCATGCTCTCCCTGCTGCCCGTAAGCTACAAGCTTGATATTTTTTCAGGCTTTCACTGCTGCATGAAAGCCACAAGCTTGATAATTTTTCATGTTCTCATTGCTGCATGAAAGTCACAGGTTAATGATTTTCAGACTCTCCCTGCTGCATGAAAGCCACAAGCTTAATCATTTTCAGACTCTCCCTGCTACATGAAAGCCACACGCTTGATCATTTGTCATGCTCTCACTGCTGCATGAAAGCCACAAGCTTGATCATTTTTCAGGCTCTCACTGCTGCATGAAAACCACAAGCTTGATAATTTTTCATGCTCTCACTGCTGCATGAAAGCCACAAGCTTGATAATTGTTCAGGCCCTCACTGCTGCATGAAACGATTTTCAGACTCTTCCTGCTGCATGAAAACCACAATCTTGATAATTTTTCAGGCTCTCACTGCTGCATGAAAGCCACAAGCTTGATAATTTTTCAGGCTCTCACTGCTGCATGAAAGTCACAAGGTTAATCATTTTCAGACTCTCACTGCTACATGAAAGCCACAAACATAATCATTTTCAGATTCTCCCTGCTGCATGAAAGCCACAAGCTTGATAATTTTTCAGGCTCTCACTGCTGCATGAAAGCCACAAACATAATCATTTTCAGAGTCTCCCTGCTACATGAAAGCCACAAGCTTGATCATTTTTCATGCTCTCACTGCTGAATGAGCCTTTCCTGCAATACGAGATCTTCAACATTTACAAAATATCAGGCTTTCAGAGGCAGAAACATAATAACTGCTGGACCCATATGCACACAATTTACCATAGCGCTTTTCGTGATGGTTGGTGTGAGAAACTGCCAAAACCCTTTCCTTCCCTGGAGAAAGGTTAGACCACACATCTGTCAAGTGTTGGCAATAAAAGGCTGTAGGATTTTATTGTTACAGATATGGTTATGGAAACAATAACAATAATCGTATATTCCAATAATATCATACTTTTTCCTGAGGTTACCCCCTATGGCCTGTGCCGCCTTCTTGTCCCATGACTTGTTGTGGTCACTGTAAAGTGTCCTGTTCTTCTCTTCAGTTGTTCTTCTCCCTTCTTTTCTAGGGTGGGAGGGCTTTGTGGAAAAGAAAAAAGAGAGGAAGAGGCTGAGTGCACAGCGAACCTCCTGACTGTTTGGTTCCCCATTCAGGGTCCACAAACAGTTTGTATTTTTGTGAGCTGCAGCAGCTCCTTATATAAGACCCAGGGTTAGCCCTGGGTCTTTGATGTGTAGTTGTGGGGGCTGAAGCCCAGCCCACCAGGCTGGCAGTAGCCGACTGTCTGCACCCCAGCGGGTGGGGGGAGCTGGACTTTGTAGTTCACTCTGCCTGACTGACTGGTTTCCTCTGGGTAATTTGCACCCTGTTGCCCTGTGGAAAGGTGGGGTGATTGTTCACCTCACCATTAGTGTGTTTTGTGGGGCTGGGAGACTGTGTGTCTGTGTGTTTGTGTGTGTGTGTGTGTAGGGGAGAGGGAAGCATGCTTGTGGGGAAGGCAGCCTCCCCTCTCCCAGGCCTGCCGACATGGTACCAGCAGTTACCCTGCCTCACTTTGGGAGGCCCTGCAGCATTGCCCATAAGAGCTGGACCGATATGCACGCAACTTACCATAGCGCTTTTCGTGATGGTGGGTGTGAGAAACTGCCAAAACCCTTTCCTTCCCTGGAGAAAGGTTAGACCACACATCTATCAAGTGTTGGCAATAAAAGGCCGTAGGATTTTATTGTTACGGATATGGGTATGGAAACAATAACAGTAATCGTATATTCCAATAATATCATACTTTTGGGCACCAGGTCCTGAGGTTACCCCTTCTGGCCCATGCCGCCACACACGAGCAGGTTATCGACTGTCTGTGTTCCCCCAAAAGTTAGGTCATTTGCAGCCCATGGTGGCTAAGGTAGCAGAGATTTCTAGAAAGAAATATTCCATGCCGTGGCCTGCTAGATGGGTGCCGTCCTTGAGGAAAAGGTTGGGGTCCCCCAATGTTATGGCCGGATGTTTTATGAAACCCAGGTCTCTTGCTATACAGAAGTTCTCTAGCCCTCTGTTCAATTTGCTTCTGGAAATGTCTACTGATTTGTAACAGGTGGCCCCCTGCCATTTCCTTCTAGGCAGGATTGCTGAGAAATATATTTCTGTGTCCCTCCAATTGTGCGGGATGCCTGATAGTGAGACACAAATTTCTTTGAATAAACTTCTTCTTCTTCCTATGGACACCAGATCATTGCCCCCTAGGTGTATAATCAGGGATTCCGGCGGGTCTCTGTATGCAACCAGCTCAGCTAGTTTATCGTGGATGCCAGCCCAAAGGAGGCCTCTGTATCCCCACCAGGATGCAACGGTGTTCCTAATTGCCGGGCCCTCCATGGTTTCTTCTGCCCATCGCCCTGTCCTGAACATGAACGAGTGTCCGACTATCCACGCTGAACGGAGTGGGGCCTTCCACATGTCTGGTGTTTCTGGGAAGGTGGAGAAAAAATGGGGGGAGAACTATATTAGTTCTGCTCTGATGTATCTCTTGTAGCAATCTGACTTCCAATCCCCTATGTTTTTTACTTGCTGGGTGCAGAGCCCTCCTTGCCATGCTGAGGTTGAGGCCCCTATCCTGAAAAGAGTGGGTGCCAAATTTCTTCGGGTCCCACCCTGCTTTGCATATGGCTTTTGTCAGCACCCCTTTGAATTGATAGCGGCTTAGAGCAGAGGCGGCCCTGTGGATTAAACCCCCCCACCCCCCACTCTGGGCCTTTGTGCGTAATAGAGGTTGGTGATGCACACCGGGCAGTTTGTTGCATCATCAATGCAGAAAATGTTGATGGTTCTTTTGGCCCCAGTTTTTGACTGTTGTATGTCTATGCTGAGGCTGTCCTGTCTAACCCTGGTCTCCATGACTAGGCCATTGTTAGCTTTGGTGTGGAGGCAATGAGCTCCCCTATTCGGAATGCCCCAAAGTAGGCCAGGGAAAATGCTGTTTTAAATAACATGCTCTCTTATCGGTGACAGCATATGCCGTCCAGTAAGCTTGTTATCCTTGTTAGTTTGTCAAAATCTAGAGGGCGTCGGGTGTCTACCTGGGGTCCCTCCATTTTACCCCAGCCTTTCATTGCATATGGGATCAGGGCGCTCTGGGTGGGATCCGCGTCGGCCCGTAGTTTCGAAAAATAAGATATTGCCTCTATGTGTCTTTTTGCCCAATCTTTGTTGAAACCCTGCTCGTGAGCCCACTTTAAAAATATTTCTATATCTTTAATTGTAATTAATTCTACATGGTTTAAACCTGTTGCTCTAAAGACTGTTTGCAGGCACTTACTGTACTGAGCTGTGGTGGTGCTTGCCAGTGGTTTCTCTGCCATCTCTGCTAGGAACCCCCGTGGCAGTGTTCATGTTTTCTGCGGGCAGCGTGGTATTGGCACCCGTTTTTGAGGTGCCTGGTTTTTGGTGTGCACCCCCGCCCTTGGCTCTCTGCTCTGGCACTGGCGTTAATACAATTTCTTTTAATTTCCCATTATTGACCAGCAGTCCGCTGGTATCAAGGTCATCTTTTCTTGGGGCGTGTGGCGCTAGCTCCCTGAATTTGCCCACTGAAAGCGAGATAATGCATCTGCAATGTTATTATCAGCTCCAGTGATGTGTTTTGCTTTGACCACAATGTTTTCTTGCAGTGTGACTGCTGTAGTGGCTCGTAGGACTTTTAGTACTAAATGGCGTTTGGTAGTTCTTCTGTTTATGATGCCTACTACGGCCATGTTGTCACACCAAACCAAGCGCCCGTGTTAGCTAGCTGCCTGGCCCAGATGCGTATGGTTAGCCAGATGGGAAATATTTCTAGCAGTGGGATTTATTTTGTCCAAGCTGCTGTTTGCCATGACTTAAGCCAATGCCCAGCCACCCATTCTGTGTCTAGTATGGCTCCAACCCCCTTGCTCCCAGCTGCATCTGTGAAGAGGACCCTCTTTGCCATGTATTCAATGGCGTGCGCCAAAGTGTGGTCCCGTTGACGTTTTCTTATTTCACTTCTTTGCCCTGCCGGATGTGGAGGTGGGGTTTGGTGCATGCTTTGGTCTTAAACTCCAGGCTCCTGGAAAATAGCTTCCCTTGTGGGATGATTCTGGCTGCAAAGTTGAGACTGCCTGCCAGTGATTGGATTTCCTTTACTGTGCCCTTGTTTTTGTGCTTAAATCCTGTATTTGCTTTTGGGATTCTGCATACTCCCTCTTCCGACTCTATCTCTATCCCTAGAAAGATTACGCTGGTGGATGGTTTGGTTGTCTTCGCTGTTGCCAGGGGGATTCCCCCTTGTGCGGCCATCCCTTCTAACTCTGCCAGTGCCCTTTTGCATTCTCCAGACTCTCCTGGTCCCATCATCATGAAGTCGTGGAGGTAATGGACTACTTTGGCCCCTGGTCGTTGTTTTTGGAATGCCCATTGGAAAAATTAGCTGAACTGCTCGAATAGGGCGCAGGATACTGTGAATCCCATGGGGAGGCATCTGTCGACATGAAATGTGTTTTTGAAGGTAAACCCTAGCCATTGCTGTGATTCTGGGTGCACTGGTAAAAGCCTAAAAGCAGATTCAATGTCCACTTTGGCCATGAGGGTATTCCTACCGCAGTCCTGTATAAGTCTTCCTGCTTCTTGGAAATGTGTGTAGGATACCGCAAATTCGGTGTGCGGGATGCCGTCGTTGAGTGATTGGCCTTTTGGGTAGGACAGATGATGTATTAATCTCATTTTGACAGGTTCTTTTTTGGGAACCAGGCCTAGGGGTGATATTAGGTAGTCTAAAAATGGCATTTTGTCCCAGGGACCTGCAATACTGCCCAGGCGTAACTCTTTCTCTATTTTGGGTTTTACCACTTTTGGGTTGTCTCTGACGGGCTTCAGGTTTTTTGGGATTTTGTGGGACCCTGTTCCCTTGAAGGGAATGATGAAACCCCTTATGAAGCCTTGCTGGATTGCCGTGCTAGTTTCTCTGTCTGGGTAACTCATCAGAGCTTTGCTGAAATCGTTTGGATTGATGGGGGTTCTGCCTGGTTCTAAGACTGGCTGGACCATGTTGTTGCTAATCTTTTGTACTTGTGTATGGTAGTCTGGTGCAGCTGCTTGCCGGGTGGTCACTGTTACAATTTGTGCAGTTGTGCTTATACCAGCATTCCTTGTCACATGTGTACAGGTTTTTACCAAAATTCCTGCATGGAATGTTGGCTTTGAGGGCGTGCTGGTTTTTGTTCTGTCCGCAAGCTTTTGACTTAGCCGCCCAGGACTGGTTTTTCCTAAAGGGCTGAACCCCTTTCTTATCATTTTCATTGTCAGGAATTCTGGTCCCTTGTGAGTTTTTATTAGATTTGCTTGTTGCCTGGACGACTTCCTCCTTAGATGAAGGCTTGGTGTTCAATATGTATAAGTCATTTTGAACCTCATTCCATTCTATAGCTGGCCTCTCTGACATACTTCGTCTGAATCTAATATCATATGCTAACCAGCCCTTTCCTTTTTGAGCGAGTTTTACTTCTCTGACTTTGTCCATGTAGGCCCATAGTTTAGCGCCATCCCCGGGGAATTTTTCAAGATATATGGTTGCTCAAATGTCAAAAGATTTCAGCCAGTTGTCCCAGTTTTGTTCTACCTGGGCGTTCCTGGCTATCGCCTTTTCTTCTATCTTTTTGGGATCCCGAAAGGCATCCCTCCCCATGTGTTGGGCTTCTATAAGTGAGAAGGTTTTGATGAATTCTTTTGACCATATGGCCTCTTTAATTGTAATGTCGATGTTCCAAGCTTGGCATCTTTTGTATCTATTCAGAATTTCTGTGTGAAAGGAGTTCAGCTTTTGGTCCAGTTGGGCACTGCTGAACATCAAAATATCTGATGTGTTGTTGGTGTTTAAAACTGCTGCTTCCGGTGCGCTTGCAGTGGGGTTGCCCATGCTTTCAGTGCACCTGCTGGGTCTGATGTTGCTGTTGCTGCCGTAGGCACAGATGGTCCTATGGGTGCTGTCCCCGGGGTGGCTGTTGTTGTGTGGGGATGGGCTGGTGCTGATGGCACCGAGTTTGTGTTTGCTGGTGTTGGTATTACTGCAGGTGGTATTGGATCTATAATTATTGTGGGTTCCAAAGGTATGTCATGGCTTGGTGGCCCATATATGCCTATATATGCCTATGGGGAGTTGTTGTTTGTCCCTAATTTCCAGCATCATTTGTTGCAACGCCTTCATGTTCACGCATCATTTTGACAAAATACTTCTGTTGTTACCTTTGCCAGTGCCCTCTGGTGAATTCCTTTTCTTTGGCGGCGGGGGGCCGACCTCCAAACCGGGTGGAATGGGCACCCCTTCCTTTGGTAGGCCATATATATGTTCTCTGAACCAGTCCCAACCATAGTGTTCGGCTGCCTCAATTGCTGCTAGTAGGTGTGGTGATTTAGGTTTCTGTGGCGTGTTTGTGGGTTCCTGCGGTTTTCTTTTGGGAGCCATCTGTCTTTCCAGAATATAAAAACAAACCTAAAATGATGACTGTCCTCCTGCAATAAATCTCTATGTGCCTTTTGTTGTCACAAGTTTTGGGGTAACTGCCTGGTGCTGTGACCCGTACTGAAAAAGAGCAGGTTGCCCTGAAGGGCTGTTTTGTTAAAAGATGTCTGGCAGTAATGAGGGTTTGTATCTTAAATATTGCAAATCGACCGGCATAAACATTTGTGTGGTTTTGCGATCTAGCCGGCTTTCTCCTTAGGAACCTCAATCTTTGTTCCCTGTCTGGGCTGCTTTCCGCTCTCTCGCCAAGCTCGGCTCTTGAACAGGGCGATGTTCGGGAAGAAAGAAAGACACCGCGGTTGCAGCAAACTTTACGAGTAAGTGCCCAAAGGTTTGGGGGGCAAAGGAAAGATGCTGAGTCCACAGCAAACTTCTGCCAAGAAAAGAAAAAAAGAGAGGAAGACACTTAGTGCACAGCAAATCGGAATGTTTGGGTCCCCGTTCAGGGTCCACAAACAGTTTTTTTTTGTGAGGTACAGCAGCTCCTTATATAAGACCCAGGGGTAGCCCTGGGTCTTTGATGTGTAGTTGTCGGGGCTGAAGCCCAGCCCACCAGGCCGGCAGTAGCCCCGGGGGGCAGGTCTTTGTAGTTCTCTCTGCCTTACTGACTGGTTTCCTCTGGGTGCTTCACACCCTGTTGCCCTGTGGAAAGGTGAGGTGATTGTTCACACCTCACCTTTACTGTGTTTTGTGGGGCTGGGAGACTGCATGTCTCTGTGTGTGTGGGGGAGAGGGAAGCAGGCTTGGGGGAAGGCAGCTTCCCCTCTCCCAGGACTGCCGCCATGGTACCAGCAGTAACCCTGCCTCACTTTGGGAGGCCCTGCAGCATTGCCAGGATGCCTCAGGCTACACGAGTGCCGCAACCTTGAACATTTTCAAGGATCTTCCTAATACTCGAGAGCTTGACATATGAGACATTTTCTGGACTTCGCTTCTACACAAGAGCAACAACGCAGAGGGTTTGTCCAGCTCTCCTTGCTGCACGAGAGCCGCAACCAGGAGAACCTCTCAGTCTCTCTGTTAGGAGAGATCCACAGCCATGAAAATTCTGCTACAGAAGAGTCACAAACGCAAACGTTTCTCCGAGTCTCCCCAATACACAGTAGCTGCAACTGTAAAAGAATTCCCGTTGTCTCCTTAATGCACAAGTGCTGCTGTCGCGGCTGGGTCTGGCCTAGAGGCGCAGCGCGGGGCACACTTGGAAACACAGACACACACACAGAGGATTTCAGCATGCGTCCGTCTTTATTGAAAACATCGTAACATTAACTGTTCCCTCCTCACAGCACCCATCATATCCCTTTCCCTTCACGTCACTTCACTTCCCGCCCGCATAACTATAGAAACATCAATGTGACATCTCCCCCCTTTTTAAACAATGGCCAGTATGTCCACAACAGGCGAATATCCCTGGCGGGCCTCCTAGCCCATCTCTTCAATCCAGCAGCGAGGCCGATTCCTGGCTCGCTGCAGACGTGAGTTTATCCGGTCGGGGCTTTGTCCCCTGACCTCACATACCGGGGAACCTTCAAGGTCTGAGTCTTCTGTGTCTCCGTGATCCCCTTGATGCGGGTTGTCTGAAGCATAGTCAATGGGGATGACTACACGACCACTGAGTCGATGCGTCCCCAAGGAGGGAATGGGTTTGAAATGTGAGGAGTTCCTTCTAACAGGGCCTCCAGAATCTTCTGCCGTGATCATCGATCCCTTCTTCTGGATGACCAGCAGGTGTTCTGCTTGAAAGATGGGTGTGTGTTTGTGAGTTTGGGTCTGTTGTACAGCCACGACATCTCCTACCTCTATCTGGAGTGGCCGGGCCCTTCGCTTCCGTTCAGCATAGTCTTTCATCCGTTCCTTGGCAGCCTCATCTCATTCGCTTATT
The DNA here is from genome assembly GCF_040938575.1 of Ambystoma mexicanum. Lineage (NCBI taxonomy): Eukaryota > Metazoa > Chordata > Amphibia > Caudata > Ambystomatidae > Ambystoma > Ambystoma mexicanum. The sequence goes on along the minus strand of NC_090929.1, from coordinate 1,720,533,395 downwards.
TCTCAATCAAAGTCGGCTACCGGTTTCTGGGGCGGGGCTTGAGGAATGCGTGTCTGGATATTTCTTCCGAACATGACTTCCGAAGGTGTTCATCCTGTAGTGCTATGAGGGGTGTTGCGGTAGTCTCTCATGAGCTGGTTCAGCACTTGTGCATAGGGCTGCCTTTTCAATGTGGCTATCTGGAGCCCCCCCTTCAGGTTGGCTATGAATCACTCGATCATCCCATTGGCTTGAGGCCACAGCAGGGCTATCTTGCGATGATGGAAACCCAGGTAAGTCATGAACTGGGTGAACTGGTGTCTGTTAAAGGGCGGCCCATTATCTGTCTTGAGTACCCTTGGGATGCCATAAGTGGAGAAGATGCAGTCCAGAGTGGGGATAACGTGGTGGACGGAGGTTGATGAGATGAGCTGGGTCTCGGGCTATCGCGAGTACTCATCCATGACTGCCAACACATACTTTTCTCCCTCGATGGGCCCAAAATATTCAGCCGCCATGGCTTCCCATACCCCTTGAGGGAGTTCTGACATCCTCAATGGTTCCGGGTGGCGGTTTGGTGTGATAAGGCTACAGGTGGGGAACGTCTTTAGGGCCTCATCTACCATGGAGTCTAGATTGGGAAACCAGACTTTCTGGCGCAGCATCCGTTTGGTTGACGCCATCCCCCAGTGATTCTCATGAGCCATTTTGATGAACTTTGCTTTTAGAGCTAGTGGGATTACTAGTTTGCTGTCTTTGATTAGAAGGTGGTCGTCGGATAGTGATAGTTCATCTCGTACCTTCACCAGCCGTTCGACGCCAGCGTGTATTATGTCCCCTGCTGCTCTTCCTTTCTCTCAGGCTCCACATGCCTGACTGAAGACCCTCACAGATGATCTGGCACGCCGGATCGCTTTCAGTTTCACGGGCTACCATCCCGATGTCTATTCCAGCTGGTGTGGATTGGTGTATCAGATACCGAAGACATCTGTCTGCCACTGAGGGTTCTGGTATACACCCCTCCCGGGGTCTCCTGGATAAGACGTCTGCTGGGTTATCCCCTTTTCTCAGTCGGTGCACAATTTCAAAGGTGTAATCTTGTAGCCTTAGCCCCAACTGTGCTATTCGCTGTGGCATTTTGGCCTGGGGATTTCCGTACAGAAACAGTAGTGCTTGGTGGTCCATGACCACTCGGAATGGTTTGCCGTACAAGAATAGATGGAAATCTTCACAAGCCCAGACTACGGCGAGGTCTTCCTTCTCTGCCTGGGAGTATGCTTGCTCCGTAGTCGATAGGCTGTGGTTGGCGTATGTGATAATGTGCTTTCGCAAGGGATCATTTGGGTCCACTTGGGCCAGTATGGACCCTAGCCCAACCGGGCTGGCGTCTACCGTCAGCTCTGTCTGATGATCTGGGTCATAGTACGACATATTCTCAGTCTTGGTGGCTCTTTTCCTGATGTCTTCAAATGCCCTTTGACACTCACCTGTCCATTGAAAAGTGGCATCTTGCCTGATCAATAGCCTTAGGGGCTTGCTTATTGTTGCAAAGTCTTTAATGTATCGGGTGCAGTAGCTCGAGAGCCCTAGAAATGATCGTAATTCCGAGACGTTGCCTGAGGATGCCGTGTCATTTAGTGCCGCCACTTGGTCAGGGTCTGGGGACATGCCTGATTCGGAGAAAATGTGTCCAAAGAATTTCAGTGTGCTCTTGCGGAATTCGCATTTGTCCCGATTCAGTGTGAGGTTGGCTGCCTCCAGGGCTTTGCACACTTTCACGAGGGCCTTGTTGTGTTTGCTGACATCAGTGCCAAAGACTAAGGTGTCATCGCTGTAGTTGAGGCAGTTGGGTATATGCTTGATGACAGTGTGTACCTCGGCCTGAAATATTTCCGCAGCCGAGGATACTCCGAAACTAAGCCTCTTGTAGCGGAAGAGTCCCAGATGCATCACGAATGTGGTTATGTTGTGGCTCTCGGGGCTCAGCACCAGTTGGTGATAGCCTTTCTGCAGGTCCAGTTTTGAGAATACCTTGGCCCCGTTAAGAAGGTGTATCATGTCGGTGATGCGTGGGGCCAGGTGTCTCTCTCACTGTATGGCTTGGTTCGGGCGCCTCATGTCCACGCAGAACCTGATTGCATTGGACCCTTTCTTGGGGACGGGTACTATCGGTGACACCCAGAGGGTGGGGCCTGTGGCTGGCTCAATGATGTCTTGCTCAAGCAGCTTGTGTAGTTCGTCCTCCACTTTCCTCTGGATGTTGATCGGAATTCCTCGGTAGTGTTGTGCCACCGGGCGTATAGACTCATCTATATGTAGTTTGATTGGTCTGTTCTTTAGTTTTCCGATGCCCCGGAAGATGCAGGGATAGAGATTTGATATCATTTCCACGGGGTCGATGTATTTCTGGTCCATGATGTTGTATAGGATGTGGATGAGTCCCATGTTGACCGCTGCCTTAAAGCTTAGCACGCACCCACTGTCCGTTTCAGTTGCCAGGACGTGGACGGGCACTTTTTTTTCATGTCCCTTGTATCGACAAGTGCCTTCGAATTGTCCTAGGCACTTGAGGGGTGCTTTGTCACCATATACATAGATATCTACTACAGCGGGGCTCAACTTCAGTTTTATAGGAAGTTCCTTGAACACCGCTTCGCTCACTGTGGCACCCGTGTTGATTAGGAATTCAGTGGTTTGTTCATTTAGTTTGATAATCAATGTGGGGCTGTACGCTGTGGCTGTGGGATTTCCCAGGGCACATATATAGGCCTTCTTCTCCTGATCGCTTCCTGAGGAGTTGTAGTCAGAGTCTAATGGTGACTGCTCCACCAGGTAGCACACGTGCTGCCTTGACCGTCTTTCTGGCCGTGCTCTCATAACATATCTTCTTCTGTCTCTCCTTGATCTTCTCTGTTTGTGATCCCCTGAGTCTCGTTTGTGGGAGTCAGGGTTTGTCTGGGTATATGGTCCTTGAGATTACGTGCTCCGGTGGTTCCCTGAGGAGGGTTAGAGTCTTGACTTGCATCTGAATGGCATTTCTCTTGCACAATCTTTACCTCGATCTCTGAAGAGTCTGCACACGGACTTGAAGTGGCCTTCTTCGCCACATGTGGCACAATGTTGCCCAATGGCGAGGCAGGTCCCTTCATGGGGATATTCAAAGCCGCACTTGTAATAGAACAGTTCTTCTGATCTTCTTTCGGTTGTAGTTTGTGGATACTCTCCCCTGTTGTGGGCATGTTGAAACTCTTCACTTGGGAGTCTATGGCTTGCTCGGCATGCGCCAGGGCGAGTATTTCATCCAGGGTGCGTTATTTTTGGAGTAATTTCCATCTAAATGTTTGAGATTCACACCCCGCTATGATTCGCGATATGAGTGCTTCAGTATTGGAGTAGTTTGCAAAGTCACAGTGATTCATTTTTGTGCGCAGCCGCATGACGTAGGCATCCATGGTCTCTGGCATCTGATCCGCCAATGTGTTGGGTAATCTATAGGGGACTTGGTCCGCCACCTGGGGGCCCTTCCCTTGGCTTGTGCCCCTTGGTCATTGTCCTGCCCAGACATTTTGGCCTATTTCTTACTTGTGTCCTTATCAATTTCTGTGTAGCCACCTCTTGGGCATGGGCACCACACCTTGCAGCCCTTGTCACTCTTTCAGGGGATGTGCCCTTGTCCTCACGATGGCCGCCTCTTGGGCACGGGCACCACACCTTGCAGCCCTTGTCACTCTTCCAGGGGATGTGCCCTTGTCCTCACGATGGCCGCCTCTTGGGCACGGGCACCACACCTTGCAGCCCTTGTCACTCTTTCAGGGGATGTGCCCTTGTCCTCACGATGGCCGCCTCTTGGGCACGGGCACCACACCTTGCAGCCCTTGTCACTCTTCCAGAGGATGTGCCCTTGTCCTCACGATGGCCGCCTCTTGGGCATGGGCACCACACCTTGCAGCCCTTGTCACTCTTCCAGGGGATGTGCCCTTGTCCTCACGATGGCCGCCTCTTGGGCACGGGCACCACACCTTGCAGCCCTTGTCACTCTTTCAGGGGATGTGCCCTTGTCCCCACGATGGCCCCTCTCGGGCACGAGCACTATCGGTACACCTCACTTCCTGTGGGTTGAGGCTTTATTCCTGGCCCTCCTTCTTTGGCCCAGATTCCTGTCCTACATTGCAGCAGGCTGATTTCCTTTTCCTGGACACTTGCAGGCAGGCTGCGTCCCCCCACAGCTTCTGTTTACACTGTCTCTCAACTCAGCGGACCTCTGACATTCCGTGAGCGCTGGGGCGCTCGTAGCAGAGACTTTCACTTTTTCTTCTTGCAAGCGCTGGCCTGTGATGCTGCCTAGCATCTGCCCCCGCTCGCTCTCCGTGATGTGTGCGCCTCACCAGAGGCCACCCGCTTCGTCTCCATTGTCACGGCTGGGTCTGGCCTAGGGGCGCGGCGCGGTGCACACGTGGAAAGACAGACACACATGGAGGATTTCAGCATGCGTCCGTCTTTATTGAAACCATCCTAACACTAACTGTTCCCTCCTCCCACCACCCGTCATATCCCTTTCCCTTCACGTCACTTCTTTTCCCGCGTCCCGCCCCCGTAACTATAGAAACGTCAACGTGACAGCTGCTTCATTCTCAATTTCTCAGAAAATAAATGTCTGACTGCCTCGTTTTATGGGGAATGCGAAGCATTGCAGTCAGTGTCTCTGGGGGGTGGTGTGCATAGGCTTCCAGTACACAGGGGCACATGGGGGAGCAGCCCCAGTTCTCTGTTAACAATGAGGGCAGGGGTATAATTTTGAAACACCCCCACGTCTCCTCCGTGGAGATTATAACATATGGATCAAGCGCAGGCCCCCTCAGAAAGCGAGCACGCTGTGACTGTCTGCACCCTGGCTGGGCACAGCAGGGCCACGGGCGCCTCTCCTGCTGGGCTCAGTGTCAGCATGCATCTTGCAAGGCCCCGCAAGTGGCCCTCATTTCTGTGTGCCAGTGCCACCTCATCAGTGTTAGGTAAGAGTTCCACACAGCTGGTAAACCTTCCTTTCCTGGTTCAACCCCAGAATATTTTGCTTTTCTAGTGGGATATTTTTCATTAATACCTCAGTGAGTGGGAACTTTTTTCCACACTCACCTAATCTTTAACTCTTTTTATGGGTGTCATTTTTAAGACTCCCCATAGTGTCTTTTTAAAGTTATCATGTTTAACAACTTATTGGCAATAAGTGCCTGTTGTTGCTGGGTTGCCCTAGGGGCTCCCCATTTAACTTTCTTGTGCTAACCTTGAGTGAACTACAGTTCCCAAGGGTAGAAAGGATCTTTGGATCTCTTGTACATTTTATTCTGTGAAACCAGCACACCCCACCTACCTTATGTGGAGTGCTGGGGAGATACAATGTATCCCCTTTCACATTAAAACTGTAACAATTCTGTTACAGTGAAAAGCTTACCTTTAATGGCTGGTGGCAGTGATACCTTTTACTAATTTGGTGCACCTTTACCGCAGGCTGTAATCACAGCTGCAGTAAAGGCACCCAAGGGTGCTTGTTTTACCAAAATGGCCCCTGTCTTCTTTTTCTGCCATTTTAGTGTTTCTTGTCGTTTCTTGTTCCTTCCCCTGACATCCAGGGTGGGAAATTCCTTTGTGTGACTTTTGTCTTCGGCGGGAGTCCCCTGGACACCCCGCCCAAGCTCCAGTCAGTCTGTAAGCACAGGAAGTGAGGGTGGAGTCCAAAATGTCCCCATCCTTTGTTTTACGCCTTGCTTCAACTGGGACAAAATCCCAGTGGGGGGCTGGCTGTCCTGATTGGACAACCAGACGCCCCTTTCTTGTAAAATGCAGCGAGAGAATGCAGAGGTTGTGATGTAGTTCCTGATAAATACTGGAAACCTGGAAGCTGAAGTCATGTCGACCACTGGAACATGAATCCGAAGAGGATGACGAAGGAAAAGCGGCAGAAACGATTTCTAGCGACCAGAGAGCCTGCTGTTGTACCTGGGCCTGTTGCAGCCCTTCCTTCCAATCAACCTGGGGTCTCCGAAAATGACAACACTGACCCAGGGTCTAGTGAGACCCACTAGACTCAAGAAGACCTGCATTTTGAGCCATCCCACGGGTTGCTGTGACCTTGCGTTCTTGCAATACCCCAATAGCCTGGGACCTCCAGCCACTGTGCAGTGCACGGTCTTCCAAATTCTGAATCTCGCTGAAACTTCGTGAGCATCTTGGTCTATCTCCAGAGGCACGAATCGAGTCTGAAAAGTCCCTTCATTAGAGTGCTGGACCTTTGTAACAACGAGAATTCAATCACGATATTCTGTCTTCTTCTGTGCTCCTTGAAAAGGTGCCAAACCCGCAAAACCGCATTCAGCCATGAGAGAAATCTTGCCTAGAGCCTTCTTTATCGATCCCTGCTGCAAAGTCCCTTCTGGGGTCTTGTGTTCAGTCTCCAGGACAAGGAATCCACTGACCGGGTATTTGGCTGCAGACCCCGAAGTTCTCCTGATGCAATCTCTTCTTCATTGCTGAGGTACTGTTACACTTACCTTAAGCCTGTTGGGATTTCTGTGTATCTTTGGGGTGTTTTCTGTGATTGGGAGGTCCCTCATCCAGCACACCCAGCCCCACTGCTAGAATCCTGCTGGGGTGTCTTCTGTGTAGCCCCTGGACCCTCTTCTAACCCTAGAAGTAAAGTACTCACCTGTTTGCCCAGTTTTCCTAAGGAAACTCTGGCTTTTGCTACTAAAGAACTTATTCTAACACTGCCTGTTGGTCACTGGTCCTAGTGACCCCCCTTCTGCCACTGAGAACACTCATGCTCTAAGGGAAAGACTTTGAAGGGATTGGGACTTCTTCCAAGAAGAGAAATCAAGTGTTCTACTCACTTGTAAAGAGTTGGTTTTTAACTGTAATTCTAAGAGTGAACAGTTACAAACGTTCTTACTGATCTTGAATGTGTGATGCACTATTCTTAAAAGTAGGGTTAACATCTTTTCTTCCTTAGCCTCTGTTTTACCAGTCTAATAGAAAGTAGATGTGAAGGTATTTTACTCACCTGTGATTAGGTTGTGCCTCTTTACAAAAGTAATGTGTTGGTTTCACCAGATTATTCCTGTAGGGTAATTGTATGAGTGTCCTCCAACTGTTGGTATCACCAGGTTAGTCCTGTTAGGATAACTGTATGAGTGCCCCCCAACTGGGTCTTGCTTCCCCTGACTTGCTGCTAGCCGTCCTTAATAAGTCTACATTGGGTTGTTGCCTACCTAGAACAACTGCTCAGTAAAGTGTGACATTGGGTTTTACTTTCCCCTTGATTGTGAAGTTAAAGTATGTGGGTTTTACTTACCTTGTGTTAGCTGTGTGCCATCCAAAACAAGTTACCAGAGTTATTGCTTATCTCAATCTGGGGTTCCCTGATTTCCAAAGCATCTGTAATTGTATATTACACCCTTACGTTTTACTCAACTGGTATAACTGTGTGTTATGACAAAAGTAGTTATAGGTTTTTACTGCACCTAGGATAAGTGTTTCACTATTTACCAAAAGTATATTGTCCTGTTGACTGTTTATGTGATTTGTTCCAAGAGTCACTGTACAACTGGAAGGGCTATTGCCCTTGTATTACCGAATGTAATCTGAAAGTAACCATTGGTCTTTTACTCCCAAAGAATAGGCTTGACCTATACTAAATGTGCATAACATGGTTTTGACTTCCCTAGAACTACTTTTAGGTGTTCCAAATAAGGTCTATACTTGGGTCGGTGGATTTCAAGTATAGTGTTGTGTTTTTATACTGTGTTTGGTACTTACTTACCACTGTATTTTAATAAATCCTTTATTTTTACAATACATAGGGCCTCATTCCGAGGTGGGCGGTAACGGGTTAACGGCGCCGTTAAGGGTGCCGGTGCCATTAACCCCTTACCGCCGCATTACGAACAGTAGGGTACGCTAAACAGCGAGCAGGGAAGAAAGAATACAGAATGGACGGGGGAAATAATAAGTGGAGAGAGGGAAAGAGAGATGAGATGAAGAGCCACTGAGGGAGAGTGAACTGCGGAGATGGATGGAACAAAGGGAAGCAAAATTAATCATTTGACTGATGGAAGAGGTAGGGAAAGAAGAGGGAGGGTTTCAGTGACAGATGGGAAGAGATAGAGGGAGAGTGAGTAAAGGGTCGTGGTGGTAGTATGGAGGGATATTAATAGGAGGCATGAGATGTGAGCGGGTGAGAGAATGCAAGTGTGTAGGGGCGTGTGTAAAGGATTGTGCATATGTGCAAAGTGTCCCTTCATGCTGCAGGAACTCCGCTCTCAGGCATTTGCACGCAGACACAAACCCTGATAATCAAAAGGTATAAACAGAAAAATAATCAATACCCCCGCAGAGGTGGCAAGGACCCAGGCAGGGAGTTGCCACCATCCAAACAGTGCTGCAGGACCACAGCCCTTCTGAAGCGCATTGCCTCTCTGAGGCCCTCCTTCTAACAGGGTTGAGAAAAGGCCAACCAATCATGATGTTTAACCCACCTCCAAAATGTTACTCTGACAGCCAGAGATTCTTCTAAGTCTCACAGGGACAGTGTCAGGGCCTTTCAACATTTTCACTTCAAATGAGTGCTGAGCCTCAGAGGGGCCCCATGTTGGCAGTCTTATGGCACAGCAACATGGTTCTTTAATCCAGGAAATCAAATGTGTGCTTTGCAGTGCACACATAACAGGTTGCGTTTACTGGTGTATTCAGGCCATTACCTCCCTCGGGCCTCTTGCAGTATCCAGCAACCTTCTTATCACCATGTTGCATTATTACTCGTTTCCTCTACATTAGCACCCGAATGTCAAAGAGCGATTAGTAGCTTTTGCAGTGGTCATTTAGTGTTTCAGCTCCCCACTGGCTCCCTGTACCTGATAATCTGCAACTATTAATGACCTTGCTGCATTCTTTTGAGTTGTAAGGAAGGCATGGTATCAACAGTAAGACAGACACAAGTGACCACAGTTCAAGGGTGTTTATTGAACTTTTATGAGGGTGAGATGAACACCTATCTAAGACTAAATCTAAGATGGGAGCAAGCTACGACCATCAAATAATAATAATGCAATCCTAGTGGAATCTTGTCAACATAAAAGGGCCTATACTAAAAAAAAACATTTGCCAATTATTACCGCTTATTTACAAATAGTGTGGGGTAATATTCATTAAAAACAAAGAAGTGCTCACAAAATGATATGTCAGGATGTTTGGGTCGTTGGCCTCGCTTCCCCACGTTTTCCGCACAGGGCAAGGCAGTTCACCCGAGCAAAGCACACACTCGGGCATCTACGGCACGAGGATACAGTTCCATTTCCAGCATCAGGAACTTCTGTGTCCAAATCTCTTTACTTCTTGCAAGTCTCCTGACTCAGAGGGCCTGATGTACAAAAACAAGATTCAAAAAGTTATTTTCTTTCTCCAGTATTCAATTTGGGTGCTCACCTGGATCCCCCTCAACTGGGCTCAGATCCCTTTCAAAACAAAAGTTCAACATTGGATACCTTCTTCCGGGCTCAGATCCCCTTATTATAATTCTTTCTCGGGTGACTCATGGTTCACCCCGGATCCCCCTCAGCCGGACTGAGTTCCCTTTCTTTTTTTCAATTAGTCTCCCTCAGCCAGGCTCGGACCAATTGTGGTGTACATTAAACTACTGAAGACTTTCGAATGTGCACAGGGTTTAGCTTGACCCATTGCAGGACCACTTCGAGCTCAAGATTCCTTTTTCTTACACTCAGCATGATATGATATGATATGATATGATATGATATGATGATATGATATGATATGGCATTTATAACGCGCCTATACACAAGTGTTTCAAGGCGTGATGAGGCAGGGAGGGGGGGACAAAGGGAAGACATACAACGATCTTACTAGGTCCGGTATCATTCAGATCGCACAAGTGCATGGGAAGGGGGGAACGGAAAGTGCTAGGGGCAAGTGCAGTACATGGGATAGTGGAATAATAAGATAAATAAATAAGGGGCCAGCTGGTGGCAATTGCAAGGTAAGTGCAGAACAAAGTGCTGGGAGGGGGGCTGTAGGGATACAGAGACAGTCCCGCGGTGCAGGGTTGCCAGGGAGGCAGTGCCAGGGGCAGGTGGCTGGGCCAGGGACCGAAAACAGTGAGAGTGGCCCGGTGCCGATTCGGTGCAGTTTCAATCAGGAATTTAGCAGGGGACAGGGGGAGAGAAAGCAGAAGCAAAGAGGAAGGTTTTGAGGTGCTTCCCGAACCGGAGATGGTTCTCCTCAAGTTTCAGGGAGGCAGGAAGGCTGTTCCAGAGGGAGGCCCCTGCCGCAGAGAGAGATCTACCCCCACTTCATTGCTTGGAGTAGCGGCTGACCCTGAGGGAGTTGGAGGCAGGTGAGCGAAGAGCTCGAGAAGGAAGATATTTAGGAAGGGAGAGTTGAAGGTATTTCAGCCCCAGGCCCCAGAAGGCCTTGTGGACAATGCAGAGGGTTTTGAACTTAATCCTCGCAGCCACTGGGAGCCAGTGAAGAGATTTCATTCCTGGAGAGATACGGTCCCTGGGCCTGAGGCCAAGAGCAAGTCTCGCAGTCTTGTTCTGGATGAGTTGCAGAGGGCGGAGAGTAGAGGCAGGCAGATTCAGATAGAGGCTGTTACAGTAGTCCAGCTTAGAGAGGACGAGGGCTCTGGAGACAGTGAGCTTCTGGGGGAAGGAGAGGAAAGGAAGAATACCTCTAAGGAGGTGCAGCTGGTAGTGTGACTTCTTAGAGATGTCAGAAATGTGAGGAGAGAAGGAGAGTGTGGAGTCGAAGATGACCCCGAGGTTTTTTGCCTTGCAGGTAGGAGCAGGAAGAGGGCCTAGAGAGGCCGGCCAGAGAGATGCAGGAAAGGAGGGAGTGGGTCTGCCGATGAGTAGAATCTCAGTCTTACTGGCATTAAGGCAGAGGTCATTGGCGGCACACCACTCATGGATAGCAGACAGTCAGTCAGAGATGAGGGAAGGAGAAGAGGAGGCCGAGCATAGCCTGAAAATGAGCTGGGTATCATCCGCATAGCACTGAAAGTTGAGGCAGAGAGCAGCGATGCGGTGGGCAAGGAGTGCCAGATATTGGTTGATCAGCCATGAAGAGAGGTTAGATCCCTGGGGGACACCACAGGTAGAGAAAAAGATGTCAGAGAGGACAGACCCAAGTTGGACCTGGGAGGGTCGGTATGAGAGGAAAGAAGTCAGCCACGCCAGAGCCTGACCAGGGATACCCAGGTTATCACGGAGACGGTTGAGCAGGATGGCATTGTTGACAGTGTCAAAGGCAGAAGAGAGATCAAGCAAGATAAGAGCACACAGAGTGGCACAGTCAAGGTTGGAGAGCAGGTCTTCGGTTGGAAACCTACGAGAGACTTTCGAATGAGTGCCCACGTGGCGCCAGACCACTCTGTCTACAGTATCTGTTTTGGCCTCCCAAAGTTCAGTTACTCCTTTGGTTTCCAATGATATTTTGTGTTGCTCATCACATACAACTCACACACTGTTCTCTTTATACAATGTTGCCGCTTGCAACCTTGGTTCAAAACACAAGCTGGTTTGTTATCGTCTCTCCGACTCACCGGCTGTGCTGTCTTTACTGATGCTGCTTTTTTGTAGGAGCCAAGGACTGCACCACAGCGGCAATTGCTCCTCCCCACTTTCGTTATTGACGCGGGAGAGCCCTGGGTACCTCCGACACACCGTGCATGTTTGATCAGCTTTAGTTCATTGTCTTAGGTTTCTAACGCTCACAAAAGTAACGGTCTTTAAAGATCAAGGTTACTTCCCTCCTTGCAACCCTCTCTGGTCTCGCCGTCATTTTCCTCGTATTAAACTGCCATCTTGGAACTGCTGTTTCCTTGTGTACTTTGCTTTGCTCAGAGTGTGCTTTTGTGTTCTGCCTTTTATCCATGTGGGGAAGTGTGATGGAAGTCAGGTGTGTATAATAATCCGTAATTGCCTGACCTTGCCTGACCATTGCGCTGCGGCATGTCAGGTATATGGCTCTGGTGTTAGTCCGTTGTCACTCACAGTAAACTGTCCGTGAGAAAGTGTTTGTGTCAGGAAAGGGGGCGGGGGTTAAGTTACTAGGTATCCTACCTGGTAGGATGGGGAAAAGGTGTTACAGGGAAGCGGATACCGCATCTCACCATCCGGTGTTCCACTTCCACTCCCTGAAGATCTCTCATCCAGGTAATCCTGCTGCACTGGTCCACCCCCAGGAACTGGTTCCAAAAACGATGGCTGTGTCCTGGTCACCTGGATGACAGAGCCCCAGGGACCAGCAGGTGAGACACCTTCAGGTTTCTCACATACCCTTCCCCTATGCGATGTAGCTGCATCTGTTTCACAGGGAAATTGAGAGAGGAAATCCAAGTTCCCTGGGTCTTTACCTTTTCGGTGCTCCACGGTGAAACAGTAGAGCTGCAGGTCTAAGAACCATCGCATGACTCGAGGGTTAGTCTTTTCAATGGTTAATCCAAACTAGTTGAGAATGGTCCATGACGAGTGTGAACTTTCTTCCTAGAAGGTAGTGTCTAACATAGATAATGACCCACTTGATGGCAAGGACCTCTAATTCCAGCACAGAGTAATTTTTTTCATGTGGGAAAAATGTGCGACTTGTAAACAAGATGGGATGTTCCAATCCGTTGCAAATTTGTGATAAGACTGCCCCTAGCCCTGTAATGGAGGCGTCCGTTTGCAATACAAATTCTTTTGAGAAATCTACTACCTTTAGGATTGGGTTCTGGTACAGGGTTTCTTTTATATTGTTTTACCGTATATCGTCCTCGTCAGTCCAATGAATTTTCTGCGGTTCAGCGTTCTTTAGTTTGTCTGTCAGCCCAGCTGTCACACACAATCTTGTACACACACCTGACAATACTGCCACTCCTGCCCATGCTCACCATGCCCAAAACTCTAGAATCACTATAGCTCGCCCCGCTCCCTCTGTCCCATCTCATTTCCCCTTCACATCTCGGCACTCACGTGGGCCCCCTGATGACTCGCGTGCACTTGCACGCCTCAGCCGCACCAGAACGCTCTCCAGGTTGCGTCCTTTCTTGCATTGGCAGCGTCCTTGGCGCCTAGGTTACCGGCGGAACGCTACTATGCTTCTGCGTTGCGTGACCAGCACTGTATACTCACGTGACCCGGAAAACCAATCACGTGATGCGGCAGCACGTCATGTGATGAGAAGTAATGCCAGAACCGCGAGTATTTAAACGCGGCTTTCCGTGGACTCGTTGCTTCACAGCTGTTCTTTGCAACCTGTTTGGCGTTACGTGTTCCTTTGGATTTCTTGACTTTTCTGGATTTTTGACCTCGGCCTGTTTACTTGGACTTTGCTTGGATTATCTTGCTGGCTTTATTACTTTGGATCATCCTGTGCATCGAACTTGGACTGTTCATTGGACTGCAAAACGGATTTCCCTTTTTGCATCTGGCCTTTCTTGGAACTTCTTGCTTCAAGCTTCACAGTATCAAATCACGTTCTTGTCATCAGGTGGTGCTCACGCCATTTTTGGGACTACTGTCTATCTGCCCACATGAGTCCCGGACCCCTACCTCATAGGTTCATTACCTTTCTCCTGGTCCCTATGGTAAGACCTTTTCACATTATTTGGTACTGTCATTTACTGTCATTTGCTTGGTACTTAATCAGTATTTTCTTGCAGCGGATTGGGGTCCCAGAGGTTCGCGGTTCCGGAGTTGACCATCTCCACCTGTGGCCTCAACGGTCGCACAGGGAGTGACTTTGAGTTCTCTCTGTGTGGCATTTGGGGACAGAGGTCTCTTCTGCCTACACGACATTCAAGTCTTAACACTGAGATCTGTTTTAGTTTTAGGTGTAGGGGTATCTAGGACGGCATTCACTTTCTCACGTTGTAGTTGAACACTACCATGCCCTATAAAGAAGCCAAGGTATTTCATGGCTGATTGGGCCAGTCTGCACTTGGATGGATTGGCAGTTAGGCCGGCCTCTCAGACGGCTCTTAAAATAGTAAAGAGATGGAAAAGATGGTCTCCCCAAGTTTTGCTATAAATGACAATATCGTCAAAATAAGCTCCACAGAAATCAGAATAGGGCATTCATATTCTATCCATAAATTGTTGGAAAGTGGTGAGGGCCCCATGTAAGCCAAAAAGAAGGATTTTGAAATGAAACAGTCCTAGGGGTGTCGAGAAAGCTGTCTTTTCCTTTTCAGGTCAACACACTTGCTCTGTGTTCCACTTCCTACTGTCCCTTCTCCTGACTGGCACCTGGTCTGTGTTTCACCTCCTACTGGCCCTTCTCCTGCCTGGCACCTGCTCTGTGTTCCACTTCCTACTGTCCCTTCTCCTGCCTGGCCCCTAGTCTGTTTTCCACTTGCAGCTGCCTCTTCTCCTGCCTGGCACCTGGTCTGTGTCTCACCTCCTACTGGCCCTTCTCCTGCCTGGCACCTGGTCTGAGTTCCACCTCCTACTTGCCTTTCTCCTGCCTGGCACCTGGTCTGTGTTTCACCTCCTACTGGCCCTTTTCCTGCCTGGCACCTGGTCTGTGTTTCAATTCCTACTGTCCCTTCTCCTGCCTGGCACCTGGTCTGTGTTTCACCTCCTACTGGCCCTTCTCCTGCCTGGCACCTGGTCTGTGTTCCACTTCCTACTGGCCCTTCTCCTGTCTGGCATCTTGTTTGTGTTCTACCTCCTACTGGGCCTTCTCCTGCCTGGCACCTGGTCTGTGTTCCACTTGCAACTGTCCCTTCTCCCGCCTGGCACCTGGCCTGTGTTCCATTGCCTACTGGCCCTTCTGATGCCTGGTATCTACTCTGTGTTCTACCTCCTACTGGCCCTTCTCCTATCTGGCACCTGGTCTGTGTTTCACCTCATACTGGCCCTTCTCCTGCCTGGCACCTGGTCTGTGTTTCACCTCATACTGGCCCTTCTCCTGCCTGGCACCTGGTCTGCGTTCCACCTCCAACTGGCCCTTCTCCTGCCTGGCACCTGGTCTGTGTTCCACCTCCCACTAGCCCTTCTCCTGCCTGGCACTTGTCTGTGTTTCACCTCCTACTGGCCCTTCTCCTGCCTGGCATCTTGCATGTGTTCCACGTCCCATTGGCACTTCTCCTGCTTGGCACCTGGTCTGTGTTTCACCTCCTACTGGCGCTTCTCCTGCCTGGCACCTGGTCTGTGTTTCACCTCTGACTGGCCCTTCTCCTGCCTGGCATCTGGTCTGTGTTCCACCTACTACTGGTCCTTCTCCTGCCTGCCACCTCGTCTGTGTTCCACCTCCTATTGGCCCTTCTTCCTGGCACCTAGTCTGTGTTTCACCTCCTACTGGCCCTTCTCCTGACTGGCATATTGTCTGTGTTTCACCTCCTACTGCCCTTCTCCTGCCTGGCACCTGGTCTGTGTTGCACCTCCTACTGGCCCTTCTCCTGACTGACATATTGTCTGTGTTTCACCTCCTACTGGCCATTCTCCTGCCTGGCATTGTGTCTGCTTTTCACCTCCTACTGGCGCTTCTCCTGCCTGGCACCCGGCCTGTGTTTCACCTCCAACTGACCCTTCTCCTGCCTGGCACCTGGTCTGTGTTGCACCTCCTACTGGCCCTTCTCCTGACTGACATATTGTCTGTGTTTCACCCCCTACTGGCCTTTCTCCTGCCTGGCATTGTGTCTGCTTTTCACCTCCTACTGGCGCTTCTCCTGCCTGGCACCTGGTCTGTGTTTCACCTCCTACTGGCCCTTTTCCTGCCTGGCACCTGGTCTGTGTTTCAATTCCTACTGTCCCTTCTCCTGCCTGGCACCTGGTCTGTGTTTCACCTCCTACTGGCCCTTCTCCTGCCTGGCACCTGGTCTGTGTTCCACTTCCTACTGGCCCTTCTCCTGTCTGGCATCTTGTTTGTGTTCTACCTCCTACTGGGCCTTCTCCTGCCTGGCACCTGGTCTGTGTTCCACTTGCAACTGTCCCTTCTCCCGCCTGGCACCTGGCCTGTGTTCCATTGCCTACTGGCCCTTCTGATGCCTGGTATCTACTCTGTGTTCTACCTCCTACTGGCCCTTCTCCTATCTGGCACCTGGTCTGTGTTTCACCTCATACTGGCCCTTCTCCTGCCTGGCACCTGGTCTGTGTTTCACCTCATACTGGCCCTTCTCCTGCCTGGCACCTGGTCTGCGTTCCACCTCCAACTGGCCCTTCTCCTGCCTGGCACCTGGTCTGTGTTCCACCTCCCACTAGCCCTTCTCCTGCCTGGCACTTGTCTGTGTTTCACCTCCTACTGGCCCTTCTCCTGCCTGGCATCTTGCATGTGTTCCACGTCCCATTGGCACTTCTCCTGCTTGGCACCTGGTCTGTGTTTCACCTCCTACTGGCGCTTCTCCTGCCTGGCACCTGGTCTGTGTTTCACCTCTGACTGGCCCTTCTCCTGCCTGGCATCTGGTCTGTGTTCCACCTACTACTGGTCCTTCTCCTGCCTGCCACCTCGTCTGTGTTCCACCTCCTATTGGCCCTTCTTCCTGGCACCTAGTCTGTGTTTCACCTCCTACTGGCCCTTCTCCTGACTGGCATATTGTCTGTGTTTCACCTCCTACTGCCCTTCTCCTGCCTGGCACCTGGTCTGTGTTGCACCTCCTACTGGCCCTTCTCCTGACTGACATATTGTCTGTGTTTCACCTCCTACTGGCCATTCTCCTGCCTGGCATTGTGTCTGCTTTTCACCTCCTACTGGCGCTTCTCCTGCCTGGCACCCGGCCTGTGTTTCACCTCCAACTGACCCTTCTCCTGCCTGGCACCTGGTCTGTGTTGCACCTCCTACTGGCCCTTCTCCTGACTGACATATTGTCTGTGTTTCACCCCCTACTGGCCTTTCTCCTGCCTGGCATCTTGTATGTGTTCCACATCCCAGTGGCCCTTCTCCTGCCTAGCACGTGGTCTGTGTTGCACCTCCTACTGGCCCTTCTCCTGACTGGCATATTGTCTGTGGTCCACATCCTATTGGCCCTTCTCCTGCCTGGCACCTGGCCTGTGTTCCACCACCTATTGGCCCTTCTCCTTCCTGGCACCTGGTCTGTATTCCACCTTCTATTGGCCCTTCTCCTACCTGACATCATGTCTGTGTTCCACCTCCTACTGCCCCTTCTCCTGCCTGGCATATGGTCTGTGTCTCACCTCTTACTGGCCCTTCTCCTGCCTGGCACCTGATCTGTGGTTCACCTCCTACTGGCCCTTCTCCTGCCTGGCATCTTGTCTGTGTTTCCCCTCCTTCTGGCTATTCTCCTGCCTTGTACCTGATCTGTGTTCTGCCTCCTACTGGCCATCTCATGCCTGGCATCTAGTCTGTGTTGCACCTCCTACTGGCCCTTCTCCTGCCTGGTCCCTAGTCTGTGTTCCACTTGCAGCTTTCCCTTCTCCTGCCTGGCACCTGGTCTGTGTTCTCCTTCCTACTGGCTCTTCTCCTGCCTGGCACCTGGTCTGTGTTCCACCTCTTACTGTCCCTTCTCCAGCCTGGCACCTGGTATGTGTTCCACCTCCTACTGGCCCTCCTCCTGCCTGGCACCTGGTCTGTGTTTCACCTCCTATGGCCCTTCTCCTGCCTGGTATCCTGTCTGTGTTCCACCTCCTACCGGACCATCTGCCTGGCACCTCCCCAGTGTTTCACCTCCTACTGTCCCTTCTCCAGCCTGGCATCTTGTCTGTGTTACACCTCCTACTGGCCTTCCCCTGCCTGGCACCTGGTCTGTGCTTCACCTTCTACTGGCCCTTCTCCTGCCTGGTACCTGATCTGTGTTTCACCTCCTACTGGCCCTTCTCCTGCCTGCCATCTTGTCTGTGCCCCACCTCCTACTGGCCCTTCTCCTGCCTGGCATCTTGTCTGTGTTTTGCCTCCTACTGGTCCTTCTCCTGCATGGTATCTTGTCTGTGGTCCACCTCCTAATGGCCCTTCTCCTCCCTGGCACACTGTCTGTGTTTCACCTCCTGCTAGCCCTTCTCCTACCTGGCACCTAGTCTGTGTTTCTGCTCCTACTGGCCTCTCCTGCCTGGCATCTTGTCTGTGTCCCACCTCCTACTGGCCCTTCTCCTGCCTGGTACATGGTCTGTGTTCCACCTCCTATTGACCCTTCTCCTGCCTGGCACATGGCCTGTGTTTCACCTCCTGCTGGCCCTTCTCCTGCCTGGCACCTGGTCTGTATTTCAGCTCCTACTGGCCCTTCTCCTACCTGGCATCTTGTCTATGTTCCACCTCCAACTGGCCCTTCTCCTGCCTGGCATCTTGTCTGTGTCCCACCTCATACTGGCCTTTCTCCTGCCTGGCATCTTTTCTGTGTTTCACCTCCTACTGGCACTTCTTCCTGGCACATGATCTGTGTTCCACCTCCTGCTGGCCCTTCTCCTGACTGGTACATGGCCTGTGAATCACCTCCTACTGGCTTTTCTCATGCCTGGCATCTTTTCTGTGTTTCACCTCCTACTGGCGCTTCTTCCTGGCACATGGTCTGTGTTCCACCTCCTTCTGGCCCTTCTCCTGCCTGGTACATGGTCTGTGTTGCACCTCCTACTGGCCCTTCTCCTGACTGACATATTGTCTGTGTTTCACCTCCTACTGGCCATTCTCCTGCCTGGCATCGTGTCTGCTTTTCACCTCCTACTGGCGCTTCTCCTGCCTGGCACCTGGTCTGTGTTTCACCTCCAACTGGCCCTTCTCCTGCCTGGCACCTAGTCTGTGTTGCACCTCCTACTGGCCCTTCTCCTGACTGACATATTGTCTGTGTTTCACCCCCTACTGGCCTTTCTTCTGCCTGGCATCTTGTATGTGTTCCACGTCCAAGTGGCCCTTCTCCTGCCTAGCACGTGGTCTGTGTTGCACCTCCTACTGGCCCTTCTCCTGCCTGCCATCTTGTCTGTGCCCCACCTCCTACTGGCCCTTCTCCTGCCTGGCATCTTGTCTGTGTTTTGCCTCCTACTGGTCCTTCTCCTGCATGGTATCTTGTCTGTGGTCCACCTCCTAATGGCCCTTCTCCTCCCTGGCACACTGTCTGTGTTTCACCTCCTGCTAGCCCTTCTCCTACCTGGCACCTAGTCTGTGTTTCTGCTCCTACTGGCCTCTCCTGCCTGGCATCTTGTCTGCGTCCCACCTCCTACTGGCCCTTCTCCTGCCTGGTACATGGTCTGTGTTCCACCTCCTATTGACCCTTCTCCTGCCTGGCACATGGCCTGTGTTTCACCTCCTGCTGGCCCTTCTCCTGCCTGGCACCTGGTCTGTATTTCAGCTCCTACTGGCCCTTCTCCTACCTGGCATCTTGTCTATGTTCCACCTCCAACTGGCCCTTCTCCTGCCTGGCATCTTGTCTGTGTCCCACCTCCAACTGGCCTTTCTCCTGCCTGGCATCTTTTCTGTGTTTCACCTCCTACTGGCACTTCTTCCTGGCACATGATCTGTGTTCCACCTCCTGCTGGCCCTTCTCCTGCCTGGTACATGGCCTGTGCATCACCTCCTAATGGCTTTTCTCATGCCTGGCATCTTTTCTGTGTTTCACCTCCTACTGGCACTTCTTCCTGGCACATGGTCTGTGTTCCACCTCCTTCTGGCCCTTCTCCTGCCTGGTACATGGTCTGTGTTGCACCTCCTACTGGCCCTTCTCCTGACTGACATATTGTCTGTGTTTCACCTCCTACTGGCCATTCTCCTGACTGACATATTGTCTGTGTTTCACCCCCTACTGGCCTTTCTTCTGCCTGGCATCTTGTATGTGTTCCACGTCCAAGTGGCCCTTCTCCTGCCTAGCACGTGGTCTGTGTTGCACCTCCTACTGGCTCTTCTCCTGACTGGCATATTGTCTGTGGTCCACATCCTATTGGCCCTTCTCCTGCCTGGCACCTGGCCTGTGTTCCACCACCTATTGGCCCTTCTCCTTCCTGGCACCTGGTCTGTATTCCACCTTCTATTGGCCCTTCTCCTACCTGACATCATGTCTGTGTTCCACCTCCTACTGCCCCTTCTCCTGCCTGGCATATGGTCTGTGTCTCACCTCTTACTGGCCCTTCTCCTGCCTGGCACCTGATCTGTGGTTCACCTCCTACTGGCCCTTCTCCTGCCTGGCATCTTGTCTGTGTTTCCCCTCCTTCTGGCTATTCTCCTGCCTTGTACCTGATCTGTGTTCTGCCTCCTACTGGCCATCTCATGCCTGGCATCTAGTCTGTGTTGCACCTCCTACTGGCCCTTCTCCTGCCTGGTCCCTAGTCTGTGTTCCACTTGCAGCTTTCCCTTCTCCTGCCTGGCACCTGGTCTGTGTTCTCCTTCCTACTGGCCCTTCTCCTGCCTGGCACCTGGTATGTGTTCCACCTCTTACTGTCCCTTCTCCAGCCTGGCACCTGGTATGTGTTCCACCTCCTACTGGCCCTCCTCCTGCCTGGCACCTGGTCTGTGTTTCACCTCCTACTGGCCCTTCTCCTGCCTGGTATCCTGTATGTGTTCCACCTCCTACCGGACCATCTGCCTGGCACCTCCCCAGTGTTTCACCTCCTACTGTCCCTTCTCCAGCCTGGCATCTTGTCTGTGTTACACCTCCTACTGGCCTTCCCCTGCCTGGCACCTGGTCTGTGCTTCACCTTCTACTGGCCCTTCTCCTGCCTGGTACCTGGTCTGTGTTTCACCTCCTACTGGCCCTTCTCCTGCCTGCCATCTTGTCTGTTCCCCACCTCCTACTGGCCCTTCTCCTGCCTGGTATCTTGTCTGTGTTTTGCCTCCTACTGGTCCTTCTCCTGCATGGTATCTTGTCTGTGGTCCACCTCCTAATGGCCCTTCTCCTGCCTGGCACACTGTCTGTGTTTCACCTCCTGCTAACCCTTCTCCTACCTGGCACCTAGTCTGTGTTTCTGCTCCGACTGGCCTCTCCTGCCTGGCATCTTGTCTGCGTCCCACCTCCTACTGGCCCTTCTCCTGCCTGGTACATGGTCTGTGTTCCACCTCCTATTGACCCTTCTCCTGCCTGGCACATGGCCTGTGTTTCACCTCCTGCTGGCCCTTCTCCTGCCTGGCACCTGGTCTGTATTTCAGCTCCTACTGGCCCTTCTCCTACCTGGCATCTTGTCTATGTTCCACCTCCAACTGGCCCTTCTCCTGCCTGGCATCTTGTCTGTGTCCCACCTCCAACTGGCCTTTCTCCTGCCTGGCATCTTTTCTGTGTTTCACCTCCTACTGGCACTTCTTCCTGGCACATGATCTGTGTTCCACCTCCTGCTGGCCCTTCTCCTGCCTGGTACATGGCCTGTGCATCACCTCCTACTGGCTTTTCTCATGCCTGGCATCTTGTCTATGTTCCACCTCCAACTGGCCCTTCTCCTGCCTGGCACCTGGTCTGTGTTGCACCTCCTACTGGCCCTTGTCCTGCCTGGCCCCTAGTCTGGTGTTCCACTTGTAGCTGCCCCTTCTCCTGCCTGGTTCCCAGGTTCAGAGTGGTCCCCTTCCCCGACGTCCTTCCACTCTATACCCCCAATGTTCTTTCCTTCCTTCCTCTTACTCCTACTCTCCTCCCTTCCCACACTCCCACCCTTTCTTTTCCTCTCTCTTTCTTTCTCAGTCCCCTCGATGTTCTTCCACATATTGTCCCTCTCCTTCTCCTCCTACCACTCTCCACTCTGCTTTCTACTACTCTCCTCTCCTCTCCCCTCTACTACTATCCATTTTGTGTTTTACTACCCTCCTCTGCTCTCCCCCCTACTACTCTCCACTCCGCTTTCTACTACTCTCCTCTGCTCCCTCCTCTACTACTGTCTACTCTACGTCTTCTACTACACTCCTCTCCTCTCTACTACTCTCCACTCTGCCTTCTACTACTCTCCTCTGCTCTCCCCTCTACTGCGCTCCACTCTGCTTTCTACTACTCTCCTCTGCTCTCCCCTCTGCTACTCTCCTCTCCGCTTTCTACTACTCTCCTCTGCTCTCCCCTATACTACGCTCCACGTCACTTTCTACTACTCCCCTCTGCTCTCCCCTCTACCACTATCCACTTTGTGTTTTACTACCCTCCTCTGCTCTCTCCTCTACTACTCTCCACTCCACTTTCTACTACTCTCCTCTGCTCCCTCCTCCACTACTGTCCACTCTACTTCTTCTACTACACTCCTCTCCTCTCTACTACTCTCCACTCTGCTTTCTACTACTCTCCTCTGCTCTCCCCTCTACTACTCTCTACTCTGCTTTCTACTACTCTCCTCTGCTCTCCCCTCTACTACTCTCCACTCCGTTTATTACAACTCTCCTCTGCTCTCTCCTCTACTACTCTCCACTCCACTTTCTACTACTCTCCTCTGCTCTCCCCTCTACTACTTTCCACTCCCATTTCTACTACTCTCCTTTGCTCTCCCCTCTACTACTCTCCACTGCACTTTCTACTACTCCCCTCTGCTTTCCCCTCTACCACTCTCTACTGCCCTTTCTACTACTCTCTCTACCCTTTACTCTCCTCTGCTCTCCCCTCTACTACTCTCCACTCACCTTTCTACTACTCTCCCTTCCCTCTACACTCCTGGGGGATTTTGGCAGAATTACCACTGGCTATAATTTTGCTGATTTCCCCATTTTTTGGCGGTAACGCAGCAGATTTTCCTCCAGCCTTTTGCTCCAACTCACCACCAAACCTGTAGTAAGGTGGTGCGGTAATGCGGCGGTAATGTAATTACTGGCACGTTACTGCTCCATCGTACTCATAATGAACCCCTTTTCTTGGGCCTTTTAAAAGCCATGCACCACTTTGCATATCCGACCCTAAGCACATACCCCATAGCGGAGTGTCCTGAGACCTGCTGCCACTTTCAGCATGTTGTAGGCTACCCATCTCACCTCAGCAGGGCCCAGCAGAAACTGCTGTCTCTTTTCTGGGAGGATATCACTGGCAAAGCACTCTATTCCTTCCACTGCTTGATGCCACATACCGCCAGCCTGGCGTTGATTTAGAAGGACCTGCTGCCATGCACCTTCTTGTCTCAGGGTTCTGAAAGTTTCTCCTCCTTGCATCAAGTAGGGGTGTCCCAAGGTTGGAAAGGACATGGCAGAGAATTCCAAGTTACAGCTAAGTACATCACTGGTAACAGACAACATTTTAGCGGTGGTGTGACCTGCTTGGGGGACTTTAGCTACTTTCAAGATTTCCTGCTGAGGCAGGATTTCTTCAGTGACGCCCTCCTCTTTGTGGTCTCTTGCGGGTCTGTAGGTGGCTCCTTCCCACATTAAAGGCATAGCCAGCACCAAGTGTTTGTCAGTGAGGTGCCGAGGCTGTACATGGCCTTCTTTGGGCTTGAGTTGCAGCTTTCTGCAGCTTTTCTGTTGTGCTCTGTTCGTTGCAATATACCTTGAGGGTCGCCCCGCCCATGTGATCCTCCCTCATACAGCCGCCCCCAGGGACAGCATCAGGTAGCGGCTGCCGTCCCCTGGCCGCATGGGGAGAGGCCACCCCTGGAAAAGGATTCATCACACGTGTTAGGGTTGTGTGTCTTGCAGGAAGAAACCAAAGAAGAGGGGTGAGCTTGTATTTGCAATGTCATGAAAATTGTATGTCTAAGGGGGTGGTGCCACAGTGAAGGCAGCCAATCAGATTGTGGGGATTAGATTTCCTTGTACAGCTCTAAACTAATTGTAGTTTGGGTTATGCCTTTGTAAGGGAACATGCATGAAATATGGGAGTGTGTTAACTGTTCTGAAAATATATATATGCTGTATCTGTCAAGATATAAAAAAGGGAGTGAGTATCGACACTCTTCCCCAAACCACAGAAGCCGAATAGATTCGACCCTCCCACCGTGGTTGGCACAAGTGCCTGATTAGAAAATAGCAGGTAACCACGTGGCAGCCAACGGGAGGAAGAGGGATTAGGGAGAGGTTGTGGATAGGGAAGTGGAAGTAGGGAAAACCTGAAAGAGGTGAAGGGTAACCATAATTGGATAGGTATGGGGGAATTAGGGAGAACACACATATACCTATCACCTAGCTCTACTCCTAAACCTGGACAGAGGGTGGCCAGGTGCACAGTGTCAAGAGCGGGAAACAGATCAGCAGGGGAAAAGAGAGGCAAAGGCAGAAGCGAAGAGGAAGGTTTTGAGGTGCTTCCGGAACCAGAGATGGTCCTCCTCAAGTTTCAGGGTGGACGGGAGGCTGTTCCAAAGGGAGGCCCCAGCCGAAGACAACAATCTGCCCTGGCTTGTTTCTTTGAAAAATGACCGACCATGAGGTAATTTGAAGTCGAGGAACGAAGGGCTCGAGAAGGGAGGTATTTACGGAGAGATAGTTGAAGGTATTTCGGACCTAGGCCCCAGAAAGCCTTGTGGCCAATGCAGAGCGTTTTGAATTTAATCCTTGCATACTGGGAGCCAATGAAGGGTTTTCAGAGCTGGAGAGATACGATCCCAGGGCTTGAGACCGAGGACAGGTCTTGCAGTCCTGTTCTGGATTAGTTATAAATGGCGAAGAGTGGAGGCAGGTAGATTTAGAAAGAGGCTGTTACAATAGTCCAACCTGGAGAGAACCAGAGCTTGGGAGACAGTCAGCCTCTGGGGGAAGGAGAGCAAAGGCAGAGTACCTCTAATGAGGTGCAGTAAGAAGTTTGACTTTTTGGAGACGTCAGAGATGTGTGCAGAGAAAGAAAGTGTTGAGTCAAAGACGACCCCGAGGTTCTTAGCCTCGCAGGTAGGGGTAGGAGGAGGACCAAGGGAGGCCGGCCAGAGAGTGAGGGGAAAACAAGGGGAAGGTGTCCCAATGAGGAGGGTCTCACTTTTGTTGGCATTTAGACAAAGATTGTTGGCAGCACACCAATTTTGAATGGCAGATAAACAATCGGATATGAGGGAAGGCGAGGAGGTGGCTGAAGGAAGCCTGAAAATTAGTTGGGTGTCATCAGCATAGCACTGGAAGTTTGAGCAGAAAATGGAAATGCAGGAGGCAACGGTTGCCAGGTATTGGTTGAAAAGCCAGGGCGAGAGGTTAGACCCCTGGAGCACACCACAGGTAGAGAGGGAGATAGCGGATAGGAAAGACCCAAATGTTACCTGGGAGGGTCGATCAAAAAGGAAAGAGGCCAGCCAGGCCAGAGCCTGATCGGTGATACCCAGATTGGCTCGGAGACGATTGAGCAGGATAGATTGGTTAACTGTGTCGAAAGCGGAGGAGAGATTGAGAAGGAGGAGGACGGAGGGAATGTTAGAGTCAAGGTTAGAGAGAAAGTCTTCACGGATGTTCAGGAGAGCAGTTTCCATGCTTCTGGCAGCTCTGAAGCCAGACTGATGATCATGGAAAGAGCCAACAGAGTCAGAAACTGGGAGATGTCCAGCTTTTCCAGGACCTTCCCCAAAAAGGGAGTAATGGAAATTGGGCGGTAAATAGCCGGACAAGAGGGATCAGCTGTGGGTTTCTTGAGGAGAGGATGCACAAGGGAGTGCTTCAGGGGGGAAGGGAAAGATCCAGTGGGAAAAGAATGGTTGCATAAATCAGCAAGGGCCTGAGCAAGGGTATTGATGTGGTCCTTAATGGTTTTAGAGGAACAGGGGTGGACCTGCTTTGATGAAGCTTTCATAGATCGGACTTGTCTAGCAACCTCATCCGGGGAGAAAAGAGGAAAGGAGGAGAAAGGGGGACATGGGTGTCGGAAGGAGGGTCAGCAAGCCGTGAGGGAGAGGGGAGAGGAGGGGGGGCGGAGCAGAGGGTGGACAGGATGTCCTGGATTTTGGAATTAAAGTCAGAGGCAAGGGCATTGCAGAGAGCCTGGGAGGCCAGAGGAGGGGTAGCGACTGCAGCAGGGTTGGCCAGCTCCTTGCAGATTTAAAAGAGTTTGGCCGAGTTGTTAGATGCCGCAGAGACATGGGCTTGAATGTGGGCTCTCTTCTTGGAATGGACAGCGAGACGGTATTGCCTTTGGAGCAGGCGGCAGGCCAGTTTGTCAGAGGATGAGCAAGAAGCCCTCCATTTCCTCTCAGCCACCCGACACTTGACATGTATGCGTCTAACATAACAGTAACCTAGGTCTCCCAGGACCCAATCTCTTGCAGCAGTCGTGTGTTAGGATCTCACACACAACTTAGATTGGTACAGGAGTTCAGCTTACTTCTGCCGACTCCTAGTGTTCCCAGTAAACCCAAATCTCGTCCCCTGCACATCCATTCCCCACCGTCCCCTTCACCAGGAGGGCGAGCTTGTAGGACTGACATAAACAGTACTGTTACATGCACACGTTTTAGCAGAAATGCTCCATGCACACGTGAGCTTTCCATGAGTTTTGTACACCTATGCAATCCGTAATGAAACATGGGGCCACTTATCTTAGCGTCCAGGAGCCCCACAGGACTGCCCGGACCTGAGGAGATGATGTAGAGAGGTTCCCAGACAGCGTTCTTGCACTACCGAAACCCGGGCTGAATACAGCTGAATGTTCCTCTGGCGTCCTGACACCACTGCGACCCTCGCTGGATGCAGCTCAGCATTCCTCCGGCATCCCCACATTCCTCAAACTCCTTCAAAAACGCTGCTATGCACGCCCGTGCCGAACGCTTCAATAATCCGCACCTGGGCACGGGCGGCCGGTGTTTAAAGTAGTCCCAAAATAATTACAACCAGCTGTGGAAACACGCGACCCATGGCAATACAATTCCGTCCACTGCTGGGGGGAAACGATGTCTTACATAACTGCATGTCCAATCAATCCTAGCATTTTCCAAGCCCCACACGTCTCTTTCGGCCCCAACCCTTAATCCTGACAGTATCTGTTCTCTGGGCCAGGAAGGCTCAGGTTAGTTCAATATCCAAGAAGTTGTATAGCCTCTCTCCCAGCGGCCGTTGTGAAATAAACTTGGTTTAATGACAACGGGCATTCACTTCTTGAGAGAGGGGCTATTTTAGAGAGCAGACATCAGAAGTCAGCCCTGGCATAGGTTAGTGTTAGCCGGCGGGCTAAATGACTTATACAAATAGGTTTGAACTTTCTGTTGGCCATGATCTCGTGAACTTTGGTCTCTAGAGGGACTAAGACTTGTAACGATCGGTTCAAGACCTTTTATGTTAACCATTTTGAACCCTGTGAGGTACAGGGAATACAGAGCAACCCACACTTTATTTTATCCCATCTCTGGCATTAGTTCAATTAACAATTCTGAATTATTTTAAGAACTATTCCATAGTACTTACAGGTGTTCATTCAACACAAGAACTTATCTTGCAAATTCTAGTAAACAATTGTAACTGAAAGTTGAATTGTAGGTCATGTCATTGCTCAAGATCGTTATAGCCTGCATAACGTACAGGGAGACCCTTCATTCCAAGGGGTACTCACAGTCTGCTTCTACTCTGTTCTTCACTCCCAGGGGTTCTCATACTCTAGCAAGAAATCGATTCTGTGGGATTGGTCCCTGTTGGTGCGCTAGTGACCACTCTGGATTAATTCCAAAACCCAACCTATATATTGGTTCAGGGACCTTTGCAGCAAGATAAATCCTACCCCCCCCAAACTTCCCACAAAGTTTGTGAATAACAGTAAAATTTAAGATTAAGCTTCGGGGGAGTGTCTTGCGCTCAAGGTCAGTCCTCTCAATGTGGAAAATATTTCAGACAGACGTTGCAAATGTCCAAATCATGTGAAATGTGGTATTTTTATTTTCCAATAAGAGAAACAGCCTTCGACCCCTGGTCGTTGTCAAAGCCTAAAATTGATTTGAAACCAGTTACGACTAATATTTGTATATTTCTCATGAGCCTGCTTTGGCATCAAGTATGCTTCCAAAAAGGTGGATTATTAAAACATCTTCTTGTGAAATAGTAGATTGAAAAAATCTGCGTTTCATGGAACCATTTCTGTTATATGTGATGTTAGAAGGCCTCCATTACATGGAAAAATCCCTTGCACGAGTCTTGTAAGTATATAGAATCGCCTTTCGGCTCCTTCAGTAGTGTGCAGCAGTAATAGGAAAAAAGCCATATGATTTACAGAAAGCTCTTAACATATGACATCTCAGCAATAATCACCTAACTTTGAGTTTCCTTTGAAAAATTCTGCTATAGGATTCCCTGATATTCCCACACCAGGCAAACAGTTTTGGTTTGCACACCCCCTGCAATCAAGCCTCGGGGGGTACATTAATAAGACTCCCTTCTCATTTTGTAGTGAGCAGCACTTGATAAACAGTTATTATCTGCTTGGAGTTTATTTATTTTGACAGTCAAAAAAATCCTTATCTCCACCAAAGTGAGTGCTCCCCGGCAAATTATTTTATCATGCTATGCCTTATCTGCTAAAATTAGAAGTCTGTACAATGTGGAAAGGTCATTTCCACAAATCAAAGTCTTCATGGGAAAAAAAGAAAGGGCAAGGAGGGGCAAAGAGCCCCTGAAAAAGCGTGGCATGACTTACTTCGATAATCTTGACTTGTAGAAATGTTAGACATTGCTGGATTAACACATTCATCTTTATTGTCCGGAAAGTGTTCATAACATCTTGCTCTAAGAGACATCACCCTACTTATGCACGCAATGAAACAATAAATGAATATTTGTGTGTTTACACTGGAACAAACAGTTATCTGCGATTTCTTTTGAAGTGGGTAAACGGGAAAACACTGATGAACACAGATCCTGAAACAGTTTGAAAACACTGAAAAAACACCCCCGGAAGGAATACGCTGTAATGCAATTCCTTCTTTCAAAACAATTTTTACTGGTTCTACTTTCAAACAACCAACATCATTATCGTTCACCGCCCATATACAAGCTGGTACTTTACTCAATTCAGTCGGTAATGGCATGAATACAAATTGTGATACAGGAGTCTTTTGTGGTGATATTGTCAAATACACTCCATCAGGAGAACAATAAATGACTGCATTACATTTTTTCAACAAATTTAATCCCAACGAATTTTCACCGCAATTTTTCATCAAAAGAAAGGGGCACGACTCTGTAAATGGGCCTAGTGTGATTGGTACTGGTTGTGAAACTGGACTAATTACCGGAATACCTGAGAACCCTACTGAGACATTACTATGCCCTGACAGTGGTATTTCTGGAACCCGCTGATGGTCAATCGAACATTTTTGTGTACCTGTGTACACTAAAAAAAATGTGCTCCCCATCCCAACCTTTATTTCTACGTAAGGCCCTTTCTGGTCAACGGGAATAGGTACTGGTTCCAACCCCTGTTTCGGGCTGTCCTAGTAGAACAGTACATCATCAGATGTAAAATCGCCAGAGTCATATGCATTGGACTGATTATCAAAAACATTTCCACCATTCGTGTTGTTTCGTTGTTGATTCTGATTACCCTGATTATCCTGAAATTGTGGCTTTGTTTGATTTCTATTCTGCCCTAGTATTCCTGGACGACCTCTATTCTGTCTTCTCGGAATAGTCCCACTTCTATTCTGTATATGCGGGCACTGTGCTTGCCAATTGCCTTCTAGTCTACAATAGGCATAGGCACATTGATTAATACCTATTGGACCCCCTTGCATGTTGGACGTTAATGCAAATTGGACTCTAGATGGTGCGTTCCCACCACCTGTATGATTGTTCGCTACCTGCTGCAACAACACTCTCGTTTGTAATAATTCACTTTGTGATTTCGCTTGCCATGCACTTTCAGAAGTCATTATTAAAGTCTGAATTTTCGGTAACAACCCTCGCACAAACGTATCAACAAACAATCTCTTCCAAGCTTCGGTACGTAGATCTTGACCACTAAAATATGCAAATACCTTTTCAAACTGGTTAAAATAATCCATCGCTCCTTCCAATTTCCCTTGTAAGCAAGCAGTCAATTTATCCC
Source organism: Ambystoma mexicanum (assembly GCF_040938575.1). NCBI lineage: Eukaryota > Metazoa > Chordata > Amphibia > Caudata > Ambystomatidae > Ambystoma > Ambystoma mexicanum. The sequence continues at coordinate 1,720,503,613 of NC_090929.1, read as the reverse complement.
AAACTGTTCTTTTTTCAGGTACTAAAGTTTTCAATTTCTCTACTATTCGCGATGGTAAAGCCAACATTACTTGCACTGGCTTTTCTCCAGCCTTTCTCTCACTGTCAATTTTAATCAAATTCTCCCATGTATCGCCTAACTTCGGCGCGTTTTTTATATTTCTAACCTACTTCCATATATCTACAGGAAGAATCACAGGAAACAAAAAATCAATGTCACTCAGTGTAAAAACAGATGAATTTAAAACAGATTCAATTTCCTTATAGAATCCTGCTGGATTTTTCCTAATGTCCGAGACCGTCTGCTTTATAGTATTTACTTCTTGCCTAGAAAAAGGGAAATGTCCAAATAGTGCGATGTAATGAGCTTCTATCGTTCGCGCTGGAATCGCTCCATCAGTAGCAACCTCTACTTTCGGAACAAACATGGGAGGCACCTCCCTCATGGGTAATTGCAAACTAGGGGAGTCTACATTCATTCGTCTATTAAGCAACAAAGCTAGATCAAGAGAAAAAGCGGTCGTTCCAGTTTCAGGCAAATATGCTCTTTTCTAAATTGTCACTAAATCAGCGGGACAACACATCTTATTCTTCATACATTAATCCTGTAAATACTCCACCATAACTTGTAACACCTTTCTCTGCATTTCTGGCGTATACTGACTAAATGTATCATGCACTTCAATCGGGGAAATGGCAGCATCCGTAATCCATCTAAGCGCATCAAGCGTACAAATTCGCATCTCTTCACTAACAGGTTTCGACGGCGGTAAAAACCGGTTCATAAGTACGTCATATGCGGTTCATCTTTGTTCATTATTTCTTTATGAAATCGATCAAGTTCTCGCTTAAACACAAATATTCACCCTACGTGTTCTCGTACTTTCGCCGCATTATCTCGCAAATTCGAAAGAACAGCCAAATCTTGCAACTCTTGCGGTACCACTGTATCAGTCAAATCACTCCATATTTTAACAAGATATACATACATTCTAACAATACCTGTTGTTCACCAAGGAATCTATGATCAGATATGGAACTTTGCACAGCCGCTTCAATGCCATCATCAATAGACATTTCGGCCCACTCTTTCAGTTCTTCTTTCCTTCTCTTGCTAATCATACTACGAGTTTGTCTAATACTTACTTGTTCAGACCCCATTGCTGTAGAACTGCCTGCTAAAGCGGATGACTCATGCTCTGAAGGCGGTGGAGGAAATGATGTCACAGACACAGTGGGAGAGGAAATGCTTACTGCAGATGCGGATGGGATCACAGGAATAAGAGGCACATAAGGAGGAGGTGCAACCGGGTATGTACTTTGATGTTCACTTCTTCGCTCATTTAATATTTTGTTTATTAGTTCATCTGATGTATGCAAATCTTGCGAAGTATATAGTTTCTGTATATCTAATTGGAAGGCCCTATCCATGTTCCTAATGGCTGCTGTCTGCTGATGCTGATCATGCTCTAGCGCTTTCTCTGCATTTGTTTTATGTCTACGTGTGTGTTTCTCCCTACTTTTTAAACAGAGAGTAGCTTCCTTCCTCCAGTCTCTTACAACGTTGAATGCTGCAGGTCTGGACTTTTTTTGTAGCAATACTGATTGTAAGTGTTCTATACGCACTAATTCAAAGCTCCCATTATTAGGCCACTGAAGGTCTGATATATGCCTGATCTGCCTATGCCAAACCGCATTGAACACTATTGCCCCTATTCCATACTTTATGTACATCCCATGTGCCGGCGACCCTTCGGGTGTCGCGACCTGGCCAGTTTCCAAAGATTGTCTACCGCAGTGAAAAAAACTCCCTAAACAGGAAGACAATTTCCCAGGCATGGTTAAATCTTACCCTTTTCTTACCCTGGGCATTTGCACTTGCAAGTGCAACACTCGTCCAATATCAGGACGTTTAAGAATCGGGGCACGGCTCACCTGATCAACCAATTCATCACTCAGGACGCAATTTGCCCGTATACACACGCAATCAAGAATCGTCGCAACCGTGTGTCTGGCTCAATTTGCCTCGTTTCCAGGACCCTCGCCTTGATGCTCTTTGGTCGCTGCTCGTCGATCAGGGATCGGCTGTGTACAGATCTGCAGAGGAGTCTCTCATCACTTCTACAGGGGCGCTGCGAAGATCTTCCGATCCCAGTCTGACGGCTTCGTCCTCGGCTCGTTTTTTCCTTTTGCCTTCCTTCAACTTGAACGTATGCGATGGGGCATTAATGGGAGGGTCCCTATTCGGGTGCCATATTTGCGAGGCCATAAAGACCACATATGGAATCTAAGGCACAATAACCATATACCCGAAATGACACGTCAGTCGGGAGGTTAGTTTTCCAAAGAAGTCTGGTTTTATTCAGTGTTTCTCAGTCGTCCCACTGGGTCTCAACACCTCACGATGTGTGTTCCCAGACCCCGTGAGATGCGAGAGAGAGCGAACAGCGCTCAAGCAGCAATATATATACATCATACATCATCCTTTGTTAAAGCAATTCGACACGCCCTCATACAGGCTAGGGTTCAGTGATTGACAATTATGACACGTTACGACAAGTCTTCATTCAGTCTAAACATAATTATTCTAGCAAAGGCAGCAAAGACAGCTTTCTGTTATGAGGAACATGGAGCTCTGGCTCAGTAAGGATATCTTGTTCTTAGCAGAGAAACATTCCACACTACGTTATCTATTTCATATGGCTCATGAGCTAAGTGTCAGATAGTTCTGAAGCAGAAAATACCATCCTCCATGAAGGAGCACCACTAGGAGAATATAATTCATGTTTAACTGCCTTTTACAACAGTGCTTGCAAGACAAAACAGCACCTGGACTACTGACTAGACGCGGCTTCTGCTCGACTTCAAGGACTTAGTGAGAGGGAAAAACAAGGTATTTCCGCACAGTTCGACATTCCTGTCTGCGTTAGCATTTCAGAGTTCAAGCCATGGCCTCGCACCATGTGCAGATCTAAACCATAGAATATATTTGCAAAGCTTTAACAGTGAAAAAAGAAAATGGCCGGCATTTCACAAAATGGACTCCCTTTGGTTACATTCATGTTTCTCGGGTTGCGATGTTTGTCACATGATGCGATTCGCTTCTGGCCAACATATTATACGTATCATTCGGCTATGGGATTGCTTTTCTGGTCTAAGAAGCCCTCCTTTTGGCCTTAAACCAGTAGCATCAGCCAAACATCGCGTCTTCATCGGACCACGTGTCCAATTCCGAACTACCCATGTCACTATCATCATCATCAGAAATATTAATTGCCATAAATTCTTTAATTATTTTGTTTTTGTGTTTTGTACCATCATTTATCATACGAGGAGGAGGCTTCGTACTGCTTGCATGTACACACTCATTTGTAATTCGGGAGCAAATGACTGGAAGGCATTGTATGCAACTACAGCAATATATGAGGATTTCAAATATCATAACCAAGATTGCAATTAGCTTCCATCCCCAGGATCGTAGCAGTTCCCAGAAGCATGAACTTATATTTAGATTCCAACCACCTTTGGGGACATGAATTTCAGAGTTTAGGACATGTAATTTCTTAATTGCTTCAAATATCGTATGGGAGGAGTCACTTACAAATACACAGCACGCTGATCCCACTAATTTGCATACACCTCCACGATCAGCTAAAATAATATCGGGCACCATTCTATTCTGAAGTGCAACTAGTCTAATTACTTTATTTTCCAGTGTCATATTGTAAAGTATATCAGTTGTTCCATTTATTGTTTTCTCTAACACCCTGGACAGTTTTCTTATATTCCATGAGTTTATTGCTTGTCCCCAAAATGGTATAAATGATTTTGCTATATCCTCAGCAATTTTCCCAGCAGTATCATCTCGTTGTGGCTGAGATCTAGATATTTTTGCTACTTCAGAGGTTTTGGCAAGAAATACACCAGGTAAAAGTATCCCTAAATAACAGGTCATTTCCCAGGTTCTAGGTAACCATGGATAGGCCTTATCTCCACATACAAAAGAGACAGATCCTCCTATATATAATAGTTTCTATTCTTGTTCAAGTACAGCAGTATTCATACATCTAGTAAATGTTCCCACCGGGCGGAAACCTTTTTCCGTAAGCAAAATGGGACAGAATGTGGACTATGATTAATAGTATAGGAGGGAGGCACAGCATCTTTGTTTCCACCTGAGCCATTTTAAAAGTGATTAGGGACTGGTAAGGCCTTGAGAGCCTATCTACTGGACTTGTTGTTACAGTTGTTATTTTGCTTCTGCTTGCAAACACGGAACAACCCAACGGTTCCAATACCAATCTTTCAAATTCATTTATATTTGTTCCATCAAAGTTTCCAGTGACACTATCATTCCATTTTCCGAAACAGCGCTCTTGATGATGCATAACAGGCAGTGTAAAGCGGCAAAGGATGTACATACCAACCCATTCCTCTTTCCCTGTGCTGGGGTAAATGGGAACAAATCCAACAATTGGACCTATTCAAGATAGCATGGGTCATATTCATAATCAGCAATAAAGTGTTATTATCATAACCTTTTCTACGTTTTGTCAATCTGGAAAAGTGAATACCCTTAATTTGAATGACAGACGTAACTTGATGGCCGTAGGGCAACCGTTTTATGCACCGAATTATAGAAATACAGACTGCTATGCTTGACCAACAAGCGGCCATTTTAAACATAGCAAGAATCGCCATTTTGCTTGTTAACCGTTGCTCATTGCTTTCTGTCTAAAACTGCTTTGCAGCTTGCAATTCTTGCGAATTCTGCTCACTCTGCTCAACTGTTAACATTGTTGTCTGAATATGAAAGGGCAGGGACGCGGGACTGAGGAGTTTGTTGAAACTCCTCATGAGCAGCCCAGGAAGGAATGCCCACGCTCCCTCTCTGTAGCCTTGAGGGAGAGCTGCAGGGCATTTAATCATTTCACAGCTGCCAACCAGTCTCGTACTGTGGTAGAATATGTTAGAATAAAGCAGCTAAAGGCCTGAATTATGCTCTTCTTACGGCCCCCCTTCGCAAAACCCTTTAGAGCGTGTCGGCTCCCAGGACACGAATAGTACCTCAAAGATAGCAAAGCTTGGAATGTGACTCTTCCCCCGTGTGCAGCTTGCTTCCAATAACAGAACCACCGTGTTCTGTTCTACAACTAAAAGATGCCTCCGCACTTTCTAATTGCACATTGTTACTAGAATAGACATCGAAAGTGTCATAATTGTCATACCCGTCGGAAATGTCCATCGTCATCCCGAGTTCAAAGAAACTTAATAAAGGAGGGTGTTAAACATGACATAGCTGATTGTATGATATGCATTTTGTATATATGTAATTGATGTACGTAATTCGCTCTCTTGCGTCCCTCGAGGTCTAGGAAACTCACGTCGCGGGGCGTGAGACCACAGTTGGCCAATTGGGACTATTTTTGCTTGCAATAAACCCTAGCATTGGTGTCAGGATTGAGGCTGGAGGGGGCTCTAGCAGTGTGGCAGGTGCCCTAATGGTGCGTAGGATTCATCCTACATTATTCCCCAGGCGTGTCCTTCATCCCTTTTTCAGGAAACAGCTTCCGGGACGAAGGACAGCCCAGGAACTACATTTCCCAGCAGGCCGAGCGTGGCACAGGCCTGCTGGGATGGAGTCAGCCACACCCGCGCGAATGAGCATGCGCGAACCGCGCCCGAAGCCCCACGCTTGCGATTCCGGCCAGCAGAGAGGAAGGATGTGTAGAGCCAGAGCTCCTGACGGCAAGCCTACGCGGGGCACCCCGCCGCCTGTTAGCCACCCCAGGCCCCGCGTGACTGAAAAGATAAGTGCAGAGCCAAGCGCGCACGTTCCGGCAGCATTCTTGAGACAGTTTATTTAGAGGAAGTCGCGCTTGGATTTCCGAACTGGAACCGCGCCCGAAGCGGTTTAGGAATGCATGGCGCTCCGTCCAATAACCCAGCATGAGACACCATTAACACGCGATTGTGTTCCTAGACGAAGCATATTTCCTATATGTGTTTAGACTGAAAAGTCTGCAGAGCAGAATTGCTAATTCAGAACTATTAATCCCTAAACAGCGACTCCGCTTATATGTACGCTTTCATTCTGACTTTATTCTTGCCTCTTGCAGTGCATGTGAGGTATAGAACGCCATAGGGGTCTAGCAGCACGAAGAGACCAGAAGACTACACAGCAGTGCCGAAGCTAAGTGCAACTTCCATTGTTTATGTAGGGCACGTTTAGAAACTGGGTATTGAATGTTCCATTCTGTATGATGTAAATGTAGACGGTGCTTTCATTCTGTATGGTGATAATGCAGACACTGCCTTCCTCCATGAAGTAATGTGTGGATAGAGGTAGAACAATAAGTCCAGTAACTGGTTGAGGGCTCCAGTACAAAGGCCTAACTTCATCTGGCATACGTGTGCATTGTTGAATGTGAATTGAACACAGTAACTGGTCTGGGGCTCCAGTACAAAGGCCCATTTCATCTGGCATTAGTAAGATTGCTAGTGAATGCAAGCCGGAGCTGAGGAGCATGTTACCCTGTTCTTCCCCATCCCCATCCATAACCTCTCCCTTTCCCTCTTTCCGGTGTTCCTAAACAACCTCTACCCATCCAACCATCAGACCCTAACCCTCTTTCCCCCAAGGGTCAAGGCGGCCTGTGTTACTTTCTCCCAGGTACCAAGACCGGACGGGGAGGGAGGCGTTCTAGCCGCGTTTGTGCTGCCTCTGCGTTGAGAAGAAGGAAGTCTGACAGAATCGCAAGCCCAAGTATTCATCAGACGCCTGGGCAGCACAACCATGGCAGACGTAGTAGCCTTACTCCAAGAACTCAAGACTGAGTTGATAGCAACTAGGCAGGATTATCAGAATCTGGCGGGTCAGGTGCATACCCTTACTATCCAACAACAAGCCCAAGCCACTCCACTGCCAAGGGCACCTCCGCCAACCCCGGTTCAGGTGCAGGTCGCTACAGCACCTCAACTGCCTCTAGCAGCGCCCGAAAGGTATCATGGAGACCCTCAAACCTTTAACCAATTCATTATGCAATGTCAATTGCATTTCCTGACCAAGCCGGCAGTGTTTCGTACAGCACAGTCCCGTACAGCCTTTGTGATTTCATATTTGAGTGGAGATGCAGCTTCTTGGGCCACACCCCTAGTTCGAAAAGATGACGCTCTGCTTTATAGTTGGGACACCTTCCTAGAGGAGTTCGGCAAAATCTTCAATAGACGATCTGCAACCTTAATTAAGGATAGAGAACTATTGACTCTAAGACAAAGGAGCAGAGATTTGGTTTGATATGTAACAGCGTTTAACCGGTTGGCAATGGAAACCGACTGGCCACAGGAAAAAAGAATGGCTCTGTTCTATCAGGGTCTACGTGAGGACTTAAAGGATCTCATGGCTCAAGTAGATCCCCAGCCAGATGAATGTTCCACTATTATCGACCTAGCACTCAGGCTGGATCAAAGAGAGAGTGAGCGGCGGCAGGACAGGCGAAAATGGGACAATAAGCCAATAGTGAGGTTGGACCAGCAAAAACTAACCGGCTCGGTGCGGGGTCCACTGAGCAAGGAGGAGAAAGACAAGAGGCGCAGAGACAAGTTATGTCTATATTGTGGAAAAGCAGGGCACTTCGTGCGGGAATGTCCTAGCAAGCCCGTTAAAGGAGGGCCTTCGGGAAACGAGAAAGCTCGCCCATGAGGGTGGTAGGAGCGAGCGGAGCAGAAAACACCCCACCGATTTTGGCTAATGTGCACACTATCCAAGAAGCCCATATCACAGTAATCGGGAATTTGCACTGGCAAGAGGAATGGGTACCCGTTACTCTGATGGTGGATTCGGGCGCCACAGGTAACTTCGTGGATGTCCAATTAGCTCGGCTCGGAAAATGGGTCTTCCGTTACGTGCTAAGACTCTACCAGAAGAAGTGAAGTCCATAGACGGGTCCCCATTAGTCTCAGGGCCAGTGACTCAGCAAACAGAAACGTTGCATATGAAAATAGGTACCACACACCAGGAAATAATTAGCTTCGATGTCATAGCGGCCCCTCAATTCGGGTTTATCCTGGGATTGACTTGGCTGCGACTTCACAATCCACAGGTGGACTGGAAGGCCGGTTCAGTTACTTTTAATTCCGTCTTCTGTCAAGAACATTGTTCAGTGTCCGTCCCGCAGTTCGTCGCAGGAAGTGCACTCCCAGAACTACCTCAGGCATATCAAGATTTTCGGGATGTTTTCAGCAAGGCCACCGCCGAAACCCTACCACCACATCGGCCGTTCGACTGCCGGATTGATTTGGAAGCAGGGGCAGTACTTCCTTGTAGTAGGATATATGCTCTCACAGAAGCAGAAAACCAGTATCTGAAAGATTACATTGAAACAAATCTGGCAAACGGGTTTATCCGACACTCTACGTCACCCGTCTCCTCCCCCTTATTCTTCGTGCCCAAAAAGACCGGAGACCTCAGAACATGTATAGACTACAGGGCAATCAACAAAATTACCATCAAGAACCGCTATGCTTTGCCCTTGATACCGGTGTTGTTGGATAAGGTGCGTGGGTCGACAATTTACACCAAATTGGACCTTCGTGGGGCCTATCATCTGGAAAAGGTACGCAACGGTGATGAGTGGAAAACGGCATTCCGGACGAAATTTTGTATGTATGAGTATCAGGTTATGCCGTTCGGCCTATGCAATGCCCCAGCAGCTTTCCAGCATTTTCTGGATGAAGTGCTCCGCGGGTACCTGGACATGTTCGCGGTGGTCTACATCGATGACATCTTGATTTATTCCCAAAACTTGGAGGATCACCAAAAACACATCCGGGCAGTCCTACAGAGGCTTCGGGAACATCAACTATATGCAAAACACGAGAAGTGTGAGTTCCATCAATCCACTGTGGAGTTTCTAGGGTTCATTCTGTCACCTCAAGGAGTCACCATGGACAAGAAAAAAGTACAATCCATCCTGGATTGGCCCTCACCGAAATCGGTAAAAGACATTCAAACAGTCCTTGGCTTCGCCAATTTTTATCGTCGCTTCATAGAAGGATTTGCCAAGAAGGTACAGCCCATGACTAGACTGTTACGGAAGGGGGTAACCTTTTCCTGGGACAAAGCGGCTGAGGCAGGCTTTCAGGCTCTAAAAAAGGCTTTTGTTACTGCCCCGGTGCTAATGCATCCTGATCCAACCAAACCGTACATTGTCGAGACGGACGCCTCCAGTTATGCTGTGGGGGCCATTCTTTCACAACAAACTGAAAATGGACAATTACACCCAGTTGCCTACTACTCCCGGATGTTATTACCCGCAGAACAAAACTACGCCATAGCTGACAAGGAACTGTTGGCGATAAAGAGAGCATTCGACGAATGGCGACATTACCTAATGGGGGCTCGACATACTGTAACCATTTTTACTGACCACCGAAACTTGCAGTTCTTGAAATCAGCAAAGGCTCTCAGTCCCAGGCAGCTCAGATGGGCCATGCAGTTCTCCGAATACGATTTTGTAGTCACTTATCGCCCAGGAGTTGAAAATCGAAAAGCAGACATTCTATCAAGGTATCCGGAACCGGATCCCGATCAATCCACCACAAGAGTAGAAGAGCCTAAGCCAATGGTTGATCCCAGTCGTGTAATTGGGAGTGTAGCTGCGGATGCAGTCTTCGATACTGTGAGAAAGGCGATGTCAGCACAGCAATTAGTCCAATGGGCTAGCCAGAATAAAAACCAAACTATTAAGGAAGGATTACCCTTTTTTAAATCAGCCTTGTATTTACCCACGACGGCCCTGCAACAACAAGCCATTAAATGGTGTCATGACTCAAAATTCGTAGGCCACCCCGGAAAAGCTAAAACAATTGAATTACTAAAATGCCACTTTTGGTGGCCATCCATACTTAAAGATGTTCATATATATGTGACCCAGTGCGAAACTTGTCTCAGAAACAAATCAGATCATCAACGACCATCAGGAACTCTACAACCCTTACCAACGCCTCCCGCTCCTTGGCACTCCGTGTCTATGGATCTAATTGTGGATCTACCGCTAAGCCGAGGGTTTAACACAATTTATGTAATAGTGGATTATCTCACCAAAATGGCTCACTTTATTCCATGCACTGGTACCCCATCAGCCAGTACTCTGGCAGACTTGTTTTTGCAGCATGTCGTCCGCCAGCATGCCTTACCGCACATTGTCATCTCTGATCGCGGACCACAATTCACGTCGAGGTTTTGGCAGGCCTTCTGTAGATCTGTGGGTATGGACATACGACTCTCCACCGCTTATCACCCAGAAACTGACGGGCAAACGGAGAGGCTGAATCAAACTCTCGAATAATACCTCCGGTGCCTTACTCTTGGTAAAGAAGATAATTGGGCAGACGTTATTTGGTTAGCTGAAATAGCATATAATAATGCAATAGATACATCAACCAAGACAACTCCTTTCTACAGTAACTATGGGTATCATCCCCGTTTTCAGCCAGCCCTTTTAGGACACATACCTGAAGTACCAGCGGCAGCTGAGAAGAAAAAACATCTTGAAGAAATATGGCATTCGGTGCAGGATAACTTGAAAGCAGCGAAAAAGGCTTATAAACACCAAGAAGATAAAGGAAGGCGACCAGGTCCACAATACCAGGTAGGGGATAGGATGTGGCTATCCACTCGTCATCTCCGGCTACAGGGATCACGAAAGTTCATTCCCCGGTTTATCGACCCGTTCCCTGTACAAGCTTTGGTGGGACCAGTGGCTGTACGGTTGACTTTACCGGCACACATGAAAATACATCCAGTGTTCCACATTGCTCTACTCAAACCAGCCCCGGCCACTTCCAAGACCAAGAAACCTCCTCCTATTCTAGTCGATGGTCAACCTGAGTTTGAGGTCCGCAAAAGAATATTCACTATAAGTAATGCTATGTGCCTGAGAGAATAAGGATACTGAAGTAGGTGAACTTTTATACAAGAATTTTCTTACCAGGGAATATCCATGAGGGAATCCGAAGAATGAATGAATTACAGGAGCCACCTTCTTCAGCAATCTGCGATAAGAAATAGTACTCCCACGGTGTGGGGAACAGTTCTACCAAGGGTTCGAATACCCACGTTGCAGTAGCAGCTGTCCCGCGATGCAGCGGAGGCTGTCCCATGGAGCAGCGATGGCTGTCCCTCGGAGCAGCGGAGGCTGTCCCACGGAGGAGCAGAGGCTGTCCCGCGGTGCAGCAGAGGCTGTCCCACGGAGCAGCGGAGGCTGTCCCACGATGCAGCAGAGGCTGTCCCAGATACCAGAGCACACAAGACGTGAATTCAAAATCCAAAAGAGAAATCCTTAAACCGGTCCGAGTCCAAATATACCTAGCGGTCGTCGAACAACAGTCAAGGAGAAAGCAAAACGAAATCAGGTCACAGAAGCCAGGGATCCAAGAACCATGAAAAACTATGAGGAAAATTCGCCAAAACAATAGGGTAATCCAAAGCCAAAACAAGTACAATCCGGGTCAAAACACGCAAAATGATCGTAGAACTATGAGACAAGAAACAGAACACCAAAAATGCTCAATCAGAAGCGCTGAGCAACTAAGGAGGAGGGGCTAAATACCCAATATCACCTGATACACGTCGTGATCGTGCACGAACGTTACTCCTCCTTAGCAACGTGTCACTAAGCTTCCATGGCAACCTCCAGGCTCTGCCGCGGATCGCGTGTCTGGCAACCCAATGCCGCTGTCCCAGTGCTTTCCTTTGTTTACTTTGTCCGGCTGCTGAAGATGCGCAAAAACCCGTACGCAAATTCCCATGCCTGACAGTACCCTCCCCTAAAGAAAGACTCCGTCTCCTTGAGGCCCAGAACTCCGAGATCAAGCGAGGAGCATGAAAGTGCTGTACCGGTTCCCAGGTTCTTTCCTCCGGTCCATAACCCTTCCAATCCACGTAATACATCCTGGTACCTCTAGAAACCTTAGTATCCAGAATTTTATATACCTCATACTCCTCCTCCCCTTGCACTGTGATGGAAGGGGGGCGAACAGGAAGAGGGGTTCCGGGAAGAAAAGGTTTGATTAGAGATACATGAAAAACGGGATGTATCCTCCATTTAGCTGGAAGAGACAGCCGAACCACTACAGGGTTGATTATTGCAGTGATATCATATGGTCCTACGTAACGCGGAAGGAGAGCTCTCCTGCCAGGAATATGCAGATTTTTTGTAGATAGCCAAACCTTATTTCCCACAGTATACTGAGGAGCCTGGGACCAGTGGGCATCAGCAAAGCGCTTGGCGTTTTCTTGTGCAACAACAAGGTGTTTCTTCACCTGATCATGGATTGTACACAGGTTCTTAATGCAAGAAGAAGCCGCCGGCTGGCGTGTGGGCAGAACAGGAGCAACAGGCAAAGACCGAGGATGACGACCGAACATGGCAAAAAACGGGGAAGAACGTGTAGAGGAATGTAAAGAATTGTTATATGCAAATTCGGCCATAGGAAGCAGTGAAAGCCAGGAATCCTGATATTGATGAATAAGGCACCTTAGATATTGTTCCATGGTGGAATTGAGGCGTTCAGTTTGTCCATCCGTTTGGGGATGATAAGAACTGGAATATCTTTCATCAATTCCAAAAGAGGCAGTAAGTGACTTCCAGAAATGTGAAGTAAACTGCGAACCCCTATCCGAGATGATGACGCAGGGAAGACCGAAGAGGCGAAAAACGTTTTTCAGAAACAAATCCGCCAGACTCGGGGCAGATGGTAGACCTTGACAAGGCACAAACAACGCCAATTTGGTGAAGTAATCAATGATTACCCAGACAGTGTCAAAACCTGATACCGGAGGTAAATCAACCACAAAGTCCATCGAGATCATATACCAAGGATACTCAGGAACGGGCATGGATTGCAAGAGTCCAACCGGTTTAACTTTAGGAGCTTTAAATTGAGCACAGACATAGCAATGGAAAATGTATTCAGCAACGTCCTTTGACATCGACGGCCACCAACACCAGCGCTGCAAGAGGTCAAGAGTCTTCCTACTGCCGGGATGTGCTGCTAAACGTGAATCATGGCACCATTGAATAGCCTTCTTCCTAGTACCACTATCCGGAAGAAACAGTAACCCCTTGATATGTGGCAACCCCCGAATGATTTCAAGATTGAGTTTTGCCGGTTCTGCAGGATTGTCTCTCACCCAATCCTGTAGATCGCTTTTTAGGGTTGGTTGAATGGTACAACCACAAATCACTTGATGTGGTAACAAAAGAGGACCTTTCGATGTGCGAGGGAGAGATTCTCCATGGATACGTGAAAGAGCATCCGCCTTAGTGTGCAGAGCACCAGGGCGATAAGTAATAGTGAAATCGAACATCGAAAAAAACTTATGCCATCTGGCATGCCTGGCTGTGGAGCACTTAACAGACTGTAGGGCTACCAAATTCTTGTGATCAGTGTATACCTGAACAGGAAAAACCGAACCCAATAAATGGTGTCGCCAAACCATGAACGAATCACGAACGGCTAACAACTCTCTCTCTGTGATAGTGTAATTCCTTTCGTAAGAGGTACGTTTTCTAGAGTGAAAGGCCACCGGGGGGTAACCCCTTAGTCTCCGAACATTCCTGAGACAAAATCACCCCTAAGGCTATGTCTGAAGCATCCACCTCTACCACAAACGGTAACTTCAATTAGGGTGTTGATGATTTAAGATGTTGAAAGGCTTTGTTACAGTCATCATTCCAAGAAAAAGGCGTCTTTTTGCTTGTTAAAGCGGTCAAGGGGGCGACCAGAGAAGAAAAATCTTTAATGAACCTTCTGTAGAAATTAGAGAACCCCAAAAATGATTGTAAGGCTTTCAAGGAGGTAGGAATTGGCCAGTCCAGAACTACTTGAACCTTAGACTGACTCATTTGTACTCTGTTACAAGTAATCTCATAGCCCAAAAATTCTACCTCGGATGCATGAAAAATGCACTTCTCTAACTTCGCATATAAATGATTGTCACAAAGCCTCTGTAGAACCCTCGTAACATGTTGTACATGTAGTTCGCAAGATGCAGAATAGATTAATATGTCATCCAAATACACCACAAGAAACTGGTCCATCATATCATGGAAAACGTCGTTAATGAAGTACTGGAAAGTAGCGGGCGCGTTGCAGAGCCCAAATGGCATGACTCTATATTCGAATAATCCGTATTTGGTCTTAAAGGCCGTTTTCCACTCGTCTCCGCTACGGATCCTTACCAAATTATAAGCCCCTCAAAGGTCCAATTTGGTAAATATCACGGATGACCCTAGTTGGTCCAAGAGTACAGGAATCAGTGGTATGGGGTACTGATTACGTACCGTAATGGAATTGAGGGCACGATAATCAATACATGGACGGGGCTCCCCTTCTTTCTTAGGTACAAAAAACAAAGGGGAGGCTGCCGGAGAACGAGATGGGACAATGAAACCTGATTTTAGAGATTGATCAATGTATTCCTTCAGAATGACATCCTCCTTGTGGGTTAAAGAGTAAATTCTTCCAGAAGGAATTTTGGCCCCAGGGACCAAATCAATGGGACAATCGTACTGTCTGTGAGGAGGTAACACAGTACCCCCACCTTCATCAAACACATCTCTGAAATCAGAATACTCAATCGGTAATTCGACGGCCATGACTGCCCCAATCGTGACTGCAGTATCCAATAACAGATGACACGGATTGCAAGTTGAAACCTTCCCCTCCAAACACCTGGTTTCACAGTATTCAGATAGGAATTCAATACTGCCAGTGTGCCAGTCAATCGAAGGATTGTGCAGCTTGAGCCATGGAATACCTAATATAAGCTTGAACTGGGGCGCAGAGATCAAATCGAAATAAATGCGCTCTGAATGACCCTGAAGTGTCTCCATCACCAAATCCTCCGTCTGTTGTACCACCAGACCAGATATCAAAGCGGAACCATCAACAGCATTAACTACAACCGGGTTTGTCTTTTCAATAGTTGATACACCTAATGTCTTAGCATATTGAGTATCGATGTAATTTCCGGTAGCACCGGAATCCAGAATAGCACTGGCCTGGATGACCTGGTCTTGAGACATCCTAAATCTCATGTGTAAGGAAATAGGTCGGTTGAGATCGGAGTCCATAGAAACATTGGTACTCGACAATCGGACTCCTCTTATTGTCGAGCTTTCAAGTTTCCCTGTCTCCTATTGGGTTTCTTGGTGCATTCTTTTAACAGATGTTCAGAAGAACTACAATAGAAACACAAATTGTTCTTCTTACGATGATTTCTCTCCTCTTGAGAAAGAGGACCCCGTGTCGCTGCTCCGATTTGCATGGGTTCAGGGGTACCTGCAACGGGTGTGGGATTTACCTGGATTATAGGTGGATCACCACGTTTTTCCCCTTTCCTGGCAGCCTTACGGGCATCGATCTGAAGAACTAATTCCAATAACTCTGGAAAAGTAACCGGAACTACCGGTACTAAAGCAAGAGTATCCTTCAACGAGTCTGATAATCCTTTATAGAATAATGACGCCTTCTTATCATCCGGCCATCCAGTTTCGGCAGCCAATTGATTAAATTTGGCTAGATATACCAGAAGAGTCAAATCCCCTTGTTGTAGATTTAACAATTCCAGTTCCATAACTTGAGACTTGTATCGGGTATCAAACACTTTACCCATTGCTTCAATTAACGCATTACAATCAAACAATAATGGGCTACCCTCTTCCAAAAGAGGGTTAGCCCAAGCTGCGGCCGTACCTCCAAGATGCGACAGTAAAAAAGCCGCTTTGGTAGCGGAATCAGGAAAAGAACCTGGTCGACATAGAAAATGTAAACAACATTGATTCAAAAATGTCCTGTACTGCTTGGGATCCCCATGGAACCTTTCTGGAGGAGCCAACGGAAACTGTGAGTTAATGTATACCGGGCCAGCTTCTGCCTGTGCAGGTTCAACAACAGGCACATTGGGCATCGCCGGAGCCACTGGTGGTGATGGCTGAATGGCGGTTTGTAATTCGAGAATTTGTTGTTGTGTAGTAGCGTGAGCATGGGCCATATCAGATCTTAAATCAGCCACTAATTGAAGCAAAGTAGCCAGGGTCTCGTTGGGGTCCATGTTAAGATGGCTTCTGATTATGTCAGAATTCCTCTTCACAAGTTTGACCCGTAGTGTAGAAGAAGAATTTTTCCCACCAATGTACCACTTTGTATGTAAGAAATACACAGCGCAAAGGAATCAATTAGTTGAAAGAATGGATGTCCCACCGAGACCACGTGGCTGTAGGAGGAAATTACACAATTAGTACCAAAAAACTGATGATCGAAAATCACAATTCTAATCTAAAACTCAATACACTAACCTGAGAGAACTGAACAGTTGGTAAGTACTACCACGGTCAGGTTAAGAAAACGCCCAGAAAAGTTCTGCAAACAAACAATATTCACTATAAGTAATGCTATGTGCCTGAGAGAATAAGGATACTGAACTAGGTGAACTTTTACACAAGAATTTTCTTACCAGGGAATATCCATGAGGGAATCCGTAGAATGAATGAATGACAGGAGCCACCTTCATCAATCCGCGATAAGAAATAGTACTCCCACGGTGTGGGGAACAGTTCTACCAAGGGTGAGAATACCCACGTTGCAGTAGCGGCTGTCCCGCGATGCAGCGGAGGCTGTCCCACGGAGCAGCGGTGGCTGTCCCTCAGAGCAGCGGAGGCTGTCCCACGGAGCAGCAGAGGCTGTCCCGCGGTGCAGCAGAGGCTGTCCCACGGAGCAGCGGAGGCTGTCCCACGATGCAGCAGAGGCTGTCCCAGATACCAGAGCACACAAGACGTGAATTCAAAATCCTAAAGAGAAATCCTTAAACCGGTCCGAGTCCAAATATACCTAGCGGTCGCCAAACAACAGTCAAGGAGAAAGCAAAACGAAATCAGGTCACAGAAGCCAGGGATCCAAGAACCATGAAAAACTATGAGGAAAATTCGCCAAAACAGTAGGGTAATCCAAAGCCAAAACAAGTACAATCCGGGTCAAAACACGCAAAATGATCGTAGAACTATGAGACAAGAAACAGAACGCCAAAAATGCTCAATCAGAAGCGCTGAGCAACTAAGGAGGAGGGGCTAAATACCCAATATCACCTGATCAACGTTGTGATCGTGCACGAACGTTACTCCTCCTTAGCAACGTGTCACTAAGCTTCCATGGCAACCTCCAGGCTCTGCCGCGGATCGCGTTTCTGGCAACCCAATTCCGCTGTCCCAGTGCTTTCCTTTGTTTACTTTGTCCGGCTGCTGAAGATGCGCGAAAACCCGTACGCAAATTCCCATGCCTGACATCCTCGGCTCCTTCGTCTTTTTCATTTGTCAAATCCATCTAAGCCTGGGCCTGCCGGAGGGAGGGGGAGTACTGTCAGGATTGAGGCTGGTGGGGGCTCTAGCAGTGTGGCAGGTGCCCTAACGGTGCGTAGGTTTTATCCTACATTATTCCCGAGGCGTGTCCTTCATCCCTTTTTCAGGAAACAGCTTCCGGGACGAAGGACAGCCCAGGAACTACGTTTCCCAGCAGGTCGAGCGTGGCACAGGCCTGCTGGGATGGAGACAGCCACGCCCGCGCGAATGCGCATGCGCGAACCGCGCCCGAAGCCCCACGCTTGCGATTCCGGCCAGCAGAGAGGAAGGACGTGTAGAGCCAGTGCTCCTGACGGCAAGCCTACGCGGGGCACCCCGCCGCCTGTTAGCCACCCCAGGCCCCGCGTGACTGAAAAGATAAGTGCAGAGCCAAGCGCGCACGTTCCGGCAGCATTCTTGAGACAGTTTATTTAGAGGAAGTCGCGCTTGGATTTCCAAACTGGAACCGCGCCCGAAGCGGTTTAGGAATGCATGGCGCTCCGTCCAATAACCCAGCATGAGACACCATTAACACGCGATTGTGTTCCTAGACGAAGCATGCTTCCTATATGTGTTTAGACTGAAAAGACTGCAGAGCAGAATTGCTAATTCAGAACTATTAATCCCTAAACAGCGACTCCGCTTATATGTACGCTTTCATTCTGACTTTATTCTTGCCTCTTGCAGTGCATGTGAGGTACAGAACGCCATAGGGGTCTAGCAGCACGAAGAGACCAGAAGACTACACAGCAGTGCCGAAGCTAAGTGCAACTTCCATTGTTTATGTAGGGCACGTTTAGAAACTGGGTATTGAATGTTCCATTCTGTATGATGTAAATGCAGACGGTGCTTTCATTCTGTATGGTGATAATGCAGACACTGCTTTCCTCCATGAAGTAATGTGAGGATAGAGGTAGAACAATAAGTCCAGTAACTGGTTGAGGGCTCCAGTACAAAGGCCAATACATGTGCATTGTTGAATGTGAATTGAACACAGTAACTGGTCTGGGGCTCCAGTACAAAGGCCCATTTCATCTGGCATTAGTAAGATTGCTAGTGAATGCAAAAGCGCCAGGGCGGAGAACTCCAGATACAGGAGCCGGAGCTGAGGAGCATGTTACCCTGTTCTTCCCCATCCCCATCCATAACCTCTCCCTTTCCCTCTTTCCGGTGTTCCTAAACAACCTCTACCCATCCAACCATCGGACCCTAACCCTCTTTCCCCCAAGGGTGAAGGCGGCCTGTGTTACTTGCTCCCAGGTACCAAGACCCGACGGGGAGGGATACGTTCTAGCCGTGTTTGTGATGCCTCTGCGTTGAGAAGAAGGAAGTCTGACAATTGGGAATTTGAACCTTGTGTCTGGTGCATCTTTTCTTGTATGGTTATTGCCTTGTTTCCATATCGCGAGGGACCCCTAGGGGCCCCTTTCGAGATGGCGCCCGAACAGGGACCCTCCCACACTTGTCCCATCGTATACGTTGTAACGGAGTAAAGGCGGAAGAACGGAGAGGACGGGACGATCGAGCCGGGATCAAGAGGTGTACGGGGCGCCCTGTAGAAGTGAGGAGAGATTCCTTCACAGATCTGCACACAACTAATCCCTGATCGACGTACCGGGCCAGAGGGCAAAGGAGGCGAGGGTCCCGAAACGAAGCAGAAGCCAGAGAAGCGCAGACATGACGTTGGGAGATGTTGCGTTAGGACAGGCGACTTGTTTTATCAGGTGAGTAATTCCCCGATTCAAACAAAAACCTGATTTTTGGTAGAGTGTTGATTTTGCAAATTCAAACGTCCAGGTAAAGGTTAGCTAACCAGAGGGGAAGGTTAAAAACATGCCTGTAGTACTGTCCACTTTAGCGGGGCTTTTCCGCTCCGGTGGACAGTCCTTGGAATATGGCCAAAGTGCACCGCCTGGGGGAACGCCGGCTTATGACATGTATGCAAAATATGGTGTGGGTGCGATAATATTTTGTGAGATTTGGCATAGGCAAACTAGAAAGCAACAGGACCATCAGTGGCCGATTAATGGTAGTTTTGAGATTGCGAGGATAGATAACCTAGAAAGGGTGCTGATTAGGAAAAAAGCGCGACCCGCAGCTTTTGAGACTGTCAAAGATTGGAGGAGGGAAGCAATGCTCCGACTTAGGAGTAGAGAGAAGCATGCGCGTAGGCACAAATCGAAGGTTGAGGTAGCAGAAGAAAAGGAGAAGGAGGAGTGGACGGCAAGTCTAAGACGGGAAGGGAGATGTGAGCAAATGAACATAGAAAGAGTATACCCGCAGCGGGAACTACACATAGCAGACAAATTAATGGAACATTTGCTAACTAATAAGGGTCGAGGCCCAAAACCAGAATCGAAACCAAACACGCCAGTAGTGACTGCGCAGGCCCAACCAGTAGTTCTCATACCCCCTCCCAAAGCCCAAGCACTTCCCCTCACGCAAGCATTAACCCAAGCCCCACCCACAGCTCGAGCCCTCCCACAAGCGCAGACCGCAGACACACAATTTCCCAGAACCCAGGAAGGCCCTTCACAGATGCCACCTGTGTCACTTGTCCCATCCACACCTCCCGCTCCAGAAACAGATTCAGCACCATCTGCCCCTCCCGAAGTCGAAATTGAGACCGGGGAGGCGAGAGGTGGGGCTGAAGGAACAGGATTTGGACGGGTAACTCGAAGCGCGATCAGCAAAGAAAGAAAGATTGAATTACATCAAGAGGCAGAAATGTACATAGAAGGAAATGATGGGACGGCAGCATTGGCCTCATTGTATGGGTACCGAATAAGCAACGAGAGACAGGTAGTGTTGGAATGCATGGGGGAAATTTTGGTGGGAGAATGGAAAAAGATACCTGGGAATTTACCGCCACAACGATTGTTAGATTTGAATAAGTTAGCACGCAGTGAGCAAAGAGATGTGGATGTAAGAAAACATGTGTACAAACTCATTGAACTGAAAAATGAAATGGAAGATAGATATGCTGAAATGTTTGCTACACCTGAATATAGTAGTGAGTATAGTAAGAAAGGTAGGAAGGAGGCGTCAAGGTTGTATATGCAAAAATCGTGGCCAAGAGTTTTTTCAGGTGGTGCAAAGCATTTGCCGGTACCAATAGGTGATAAACAGAGATTGCAGGCATGGGTGGGGGAAACAATGCGATGGATGTCGAACAAAAGAACGTCAGTGAAGGAAGTAAGTGAGATATGTAATGGGTACCCATTGGAGATGAGAAAAGAAGCGATGCGAACGATAGTAGGAGTGTTACTGCAGCAGGTCATTGGATACAATAGAGGTAGAGGAAATGCACAAGGCAGGGGAAATTTGAATAATATGCACGGGGTGTCATTGGGAGTAAATCAATGTGCGTACTGTGAGGAGGAAGGACACTGGCGGGCGCAATGCCCGCACCTACAGAATAGAGGCGGGTTTGGCCAGAGAAGGCCTCATAGAGGACATCAGGGGTCAAATGGCCCAAGCTGAAATAGCATGCAGCAGCAGGGATATACCAATGGAGGTACTCAAAACCAATCCTATGGTCAAAACCAAACGCAACAGAACCAGGCATTGAACCAAAGTGTTCCGAACCAAAATCAGGGCGGGCAGGGCCAACAGAGAAATGATCAGAGTGGAGGACACTGAGGGGGAAATGGGAATATTTTTGATACACAGCCAAACACGTATTATAGCAGCAGCAGTGACTACACATCGGACAATGTGTTGTTTTGGCAATAGGACAGCCCACGGCAGGGGTCGGAACCAGTGTCTATTCCCATGAATCAGAGAGGAGCCTAAGTAGAAATGAGAGTCGGGAATAAGGAGCACCGTTTCCTTGTAGATACATGGGCGCAGAAGTGTTCGATAGACCACCACTTGGTTCCAGAGATCCTACTGTCGGGGCAAAAGAATGTTTCTGTAGGGTTCACAGGTACACCAGTAATTAACCCCATGTCCGAAGCTGTCCCGATTACACTAGGACCATTTACGGAACAGTGTCCATTTCTTCTGACAGAAAATTGTGGGGAGAACTTGCTAGGATTAAATTTGTTGAGAAAATTGGGGGCAGTTATACATTGTACGGCAGATGGGATGTTCCTCACGATGTGGCCTCACGATGCACCAATGACGGAATTTATGTCAAAAGCGTTACGAGAAGAGTTAAGTAGAGTACCAACCTATCTGTGGGCAATGCATGATAATGATGTAGGATGCTTGAAAATAGAGCCAGCAAAAATAACTTTGAAAGAAGGTGTTACATTACCACGAATTCCCCAGTATAAAATTTCTGTTGAAGGTGAGAAGGGATTAAAGAGTATTGTTACTGACCTAGTGAGATTGGGGGTGGTTGAAGAAATTGCAGGTAGCACGTGCAACAGCCGATTCTTCCTTTTTACAAGAAAGGAGGCAATGAAGTACCATATCGTTTCATAATTGATCTGCGCGCATTGAACAAAGTGGTAGACCCACAATTCCCTTTGGTCCCAGATTTCACAACAATACTGACAATGATACCGGCCACTGCAGAATACTTTAGTGTAGTTGATTTGAAGAACGCGTTCTTTAGCATTCCAGTGGGTAAAAGCAGTAGATATCTGTTCGAATTCACTCTAGGAGGTCGATCATTCACATTCACACGCATTCCACAAGGATACACAGAAAGCAGAGCTCTGCAAAGAAAGTACTATATTACTATTGACACACCTAGCGACCCATGGTCACAAGGCAAGTTTGAAGAAATTCCAGTATAATCAAAAGGAGGTGTCTTATTTGGGTTACCTACTTTCGAAAGAAGGGAGAAGATTAACACCAGAACGCATAGAAAGTATTTCTAGTATGCCTATTCCGAAAATTCAAAAAGGAGTGAGAGCTGTAATAGGCATGGCCTCTTATTGCCGGCAGTGGATCAGTAATTTTGCGTTGATTGTGAAGCCGATGATAAAGTTAACTAAAAAGATGCAGTGATGCCTTTACAGTGGGATGGGGAATGTCAGAAAGCGTTCGAGCAATTGAAAGCTGCATTGTGTGCTGCGCCAGTTTGAGGCACTCCTAACTATAAAAAGATCTTCAGACTATTTGTGAACGAGAGTGAAGGATGTGCATTGGTGGTTTTGACACAGGAACAAGGTGGAAGAAATAGGCAGTGCGGCTATTATTCTTCCTCGCTGGACCCTGTAGCGCGCGCACTACCACAATGTTTGCGATCCGTCGCAGCGGCTGTTGCGTCAGTGAAACAAACGGAAGGAATGGTATTGGGGCACACTTTAAAGGAATGGTTCGGTCAAAAATGTTTATTGCCCCTACGGGTCGGCCATGTGTTTTTAAGCCTAAGTCGCTCGATTTTAGAACAATTTCCTATGGACCTTACCCGAGTTTTCGTCCATTAAAAACATGCGAAAACAGGCACCAGGGAGCTACCATTTTGTGATAATCCTATCATTTCCCCCATCGCCCTGGCTGACCTGCTTTTGCAGCACTAAATCATATCCCCCGCCCATGAGCCTGACATTATCAAAACATTCATATTCCCTGCCTCTCTCCGTGACGTTACTGTGCTGCGTAGGCAAACGTGCCCAGTCGTCTTCTACGCGACTTCACACAGAACCCGGAAACCAACACAGATCAGCTCACAACACAGCGCACCACAATTCGGAATATAAAACTGTACTTTAAAATCAAACAGCAACACGTTAAATTTGGTAAAGCACATTTATTTGACATTAAATGTTTATAGAATATTTAGCAATTGACATATGAACTCCGAAAGTCATTTATTTTCTTTTATCTCTATCCGCAAATCCTTAAAATGTTATTGTGAGTCACGCGCTGTTCCTTTATGGTATGGTCCCTGTCTCTCAAGGTCAAAAAACAATAGAACCTTATCCTGCCAGTGCGAGTTGTGGGCCTCTTCAGGGCACGAGCTGAAAATCAAAGCCGCTGGCCTTCACTAGAAATTAGCATACATTCTTTCTTTGCAACATCCCGTAGTAAAGCCATTTGTGAGAACTTGAAGTTTCGAATCCATCTTTGTAGTGCCCCTCAATGTGCAAATGCGAACTGGCTTCTCTCTCCTCTGCAACGGCTCGCTTGGCGCGTTCTAAGGCCCCAATTTTGTCCTCGTTGTCTGCGAGCTTTGAAGCCCCAAAGAACCATAACTATTGAGACTTTTAATTTTTTGGGGAAGGTCAGGGAAAGTATAAAGTACCCGAGCAGTTGATTTGAAAGTGAGATTTATTGTTTGTTTGTTTTATTATTTGCAATACGCAAGCCTCCCCTCGGTTAACAGTGCCCAGCATTTATAAGAGATTGCGAAAATTAGTTACATCAACAAAAATATATACATACACAAATAGACAAGGTCAGCAATATGAGGTGAATAGAGAGAGAATTTAAAGATGACACCCAGGTAGTTTGGCACCCAGGATGGTGAAGGTAGGCGTTAGGGTTAGCGTACTTTGTATGCACACTGTACAATAAAATTTATTTACAAAAAGACAATCGTATTACAATTATTTAAACCGGGATTTGTACTTCACAACCAGCTCTCCTTTGGGTGGACATGGCACATTGGCAATGTTGGGTGGCAATGGATCAGTGCTCTGCACAGAAACGTTCAAAATTCCATATCTGTGCTTCTCTAATACAGCAACAATAAGACTTTTGACAAAGTCGAACTCCATTTCCTCATAGACTGGTTTGATCACCCATTGCTTACTTCTTTTTGAAAAGGCCTTAGTGTAGCGAGGCATCCTTACATTACCCTTAGTCCTAGATTATTCACGGCCGAGATTCTCGTTATGGGCAAGAAGGCAAGTAGAGTCCTATGTCTCATGCCCTGTATTCTGAAATACAAGCGCTTTGGCCTGTACTTTAACACATATTGTGGAACACCTCCAAACCTCCTGTGTGACAGAATTCTGTCAGTCCCCTCAAATCTCTTGATAGAGCTTTATCGAAAACAATCTTCTCAATGGCGTTGTGTGTCGGTGAAGATGGATTCAACCATTTCTTCTTCCGTGCCTCCACTGGGGATAAAGGGCCATGTTCACATTGGTGAAAATGTAGGTTTTCTGACCAGCGGTGCACGTTGGTACAGTGGTGCATCAGTGACCGCCATTTTTCAAGTAGTATTTCCACTGACCCTTCACAAGTTTTGGAGCTCCACCAAAGATGGTTGCAGATAGACTGGGACCACTCTGAAATACTTTCCAAACCTTTTTTTTCCCTGCAGCTGAGATTTTCTTATTGAATGATTTAGCAAGATGTCATACGTCAAATAGATGTTTAATATGCGGGAACTGCTCTCTCATTGTCTTGGCAATTGAAACGTGTCTGTCCGTGGCTATGAGGTCGATGTGCATTCTCCTCGATTGTAGATATTCCACTGATTTTATAAATCCTAGTTTCTCCATGGCCACTGAGGATGTATATTGTGTTACCTGCACGACCACCAAACTCATAATTTTCTTACTATCCATGTCCTGAAAGTGGTAGGTGCAGTACTTGGCAGAAAACCCAGGGCTGTCGCACTGTCCATCGCCAGCTAGCCTGAATCATTTGCCTTCGAATGTACTTTCTAGAGAAAATTGTTCTATTTTCCGAGCATCACTAATGGGCAGAAACAGATAATCATGTTGGTATTTGTAGTACTGCGTTTTTGAAATGAAATGGAGTCCCACAAACTGAAAGAAAGACTCTAACTTTCTAAAACTGGAGCCACTAAAAAGTGATGCAGCTGCACACAGTAGATTGCCTGCTGGCAGCTTCCCCAGCATCGGTTGTTCAGACCATGAGAACGTGTGATTTAATCTACAGGCGGCATGTATTGTGACGTTACTGCCTTGTTTTTGACGAGTCACATGAATCAATGGCTTCCCACATACTTTCCCTCTGACGGAATGCCCACATTTCAACATACTTATAATATCCATCAAACAACTGTCGAATACTATGTATTTGCCCTCTTTCATTAGACTGTCATCCTGCGTCAAAGTTGATTCTGCCGGTGACGTTGAGGACATATCACCACATTTGAAAGAAATATCGCTGCTATCAAGTTCTGATGCGTCCGTGAATGCTGCTGCTGGTTCATTCTCTGTCATTTCAACATCTGTTATTTCAACATTGATGGGAGAAAACAACAATGTCGACAGCTTTTTTGGTGGCAATTTTTTGGCGGGTGTAGATTGTGTGAATTGATCTGCGACTACTTCAGAGCTATCTTCAATACTTCCAGTATCATGTTGTTGCGGCGGTGCGGTCGTACTGTAGCAATGGTCCAGTAAAACTTTGCTGGATTCTCCGGACACATTCATCTCATGTTCTGGCCATTGGACATGAGCATCCCGAGTCTCAAAACGCCGCATTTGAATTAATATTTCCTCCATAGCCTCCATAGTGTAAATGGTCTGGCAAGCAACATCTCTCATTCGCTTCACTGTCTGTGTATGTATAGTTCGTAGACCCACGGGTAACTAAAGGACAGATTGGAAAAGGGATGTTCAGTTTAAACACAAGATAAAGTATAGTACAATTTACTGGAAAAAAACATAAAATAGTCCCCAGCACAAAAAAAATTCTAAAGTTATGAACTGTTTGTAACTAACCTAATTTTGGTTTCTTTTCTTTACCACTTTTTTGACTCGACCTTCAACATCTGCACGCTGTTGCTCTGATACGTATCCGCATGTCTCCCCTTCCTCTTGCGCTGCAACGACTAGTATTTTCATTACTGTGTATCAAAATATTGTTAGCGTAAAACGCACGTGAGGACGAACACACATGTACATCTCAATAGCCAAACACGATTTAAACATTGTGTGGAACAATCAAACGACAAGTATTCGAGCTCTGATGAACTAGTTCGATGGAGATGTCAGTATACATACCTCTGGCTCTACATGACTGCCACGAATGATTGTATTGAAGAGGAGGCATCAGCAACTCC
The DNA here is from genome assembly GCF_040938575.1 of Ambystoma mexicanum. Classification (NCBI taxonomy): domain Eukaryota; kingdom Metazoa; phylum Chordata; class Amphibia; order Caudata; family Ambystomatidae; genus Ambystoma; species Ambystoma mexicanum. The sequence goes on along the minus strand of NC_090929.1, from coordinate 1,720,477,271 downwards.
CTGAAACACAGTACTTGCGTTAGTATGGTTTTCAATATCGTAAACATAACACACACTTGGGGTCGAGGGCACAGGTACATATAAAGAGATAACCACAAATGTTGCATTATCTAAAAGAATCAAGGAATATTTAAAAATGATCAGATTTAATCGACTTATTTCTCCGATTTCTTTATATCTGCATCATCTAAATGTGATCTTGTGATTGTAGTGGAAGCTCCATCATCTCCCTGAAACACAGTACTTGCGTTAATAGGGAAGAAAGTATAGCAAATGGAATTACGTTATATGATCACGCTCGATGGAGCTGTCAGTATCCATACCTCATGCTGCTGAAGAATATCTAGGGCTGTTGTCAATGTGGTGCGCACTTCCGAAAGCTGTTGCGCCGATTTGTATCCGCATGGTCCCGCTTCCACCGGAATTACTTGAATGTCAGGCTCTGCATCAAGTGCGTGGGTTGATGATTCAACAACAGCCTGAAACATAGTATTTGCATTAGTAAGGATTACAATATTGAAAACACAACACATGCTTTGGGGTCTACCGCACAGGTACATATCAACGGCTAACCACAAATGAAACATGGTGTAGAACAATCAAATGACAAGTGTTCCAGTCCTGATGATCACGGTCAGTTGAGCTGTCAGTATCCATACCTCGTGCTGCTGAAGAACATCTAGGGCTGTTGTCAATGTGGTGGACGCTTCAGCATCTCCCTGAAAGACAGTACTTTCATTAGTATGGATGACACTAATTATAACTGAAAACAAACACCAGGGGACGACAACTAAGGTGTATATCAATTGGAAAGCACTAACCAAACAATTGGTAAAATAATCACACGATACATACAAACTCTTACTTGACATGCATAAAACAAGTCTGTAGCGGAATAGCCAAGTATGATTACCTGATACGCGCTAGAAGTGGTTGATAACTGCGAGCATGTGACGGAAGTAGAATGTTCTTGCTTCAGATTCAAGGGATAGTCAAGAAGTTGTAAAGGTAAATTATTGTTTGATACTGAAATGCCAATATTTAAAATTGCCATGTAAGGAGACAGAATACTTGAGTAATGCACAGTATAGCACAGTATATAGATTTCGTTTGTGGGTTATGAAATCTAAAAATAATATATTGATAAATGTCATTATTCAAAAAGCTACACACTCATATCAATGTCGAAAGTATTACAAATTGGAAACAACACCTAAAATATCAATGAATCCATTCGGCTACCTACACACTACTGCAAGGCCTAAAGTTAAAAACAGACACTTGAATCACCAGTGGCGGATTGTGGATGAATAGAGTGGGAATAGCGTTTGCGAGCAATTTTCGTGTCGATCGCCGTTTGTTCTTCTTTGTTACCCAAGATGTGGTGTACATGTTCGAGGGAAAGTGCCGGCTGCAGATGCGGTATCGATCACCCCTCTTGTCCTCAAAGACTTGTTCGACTCTACTTTCCAGCTCATCCAGTGGATATCCGCAATATCTGACCCATTCTCTTATTCGATCAACAGTTTTCTGGAATACATGCATTGTAGTGCCTTCAGATTTAGCATGGGTCTTCGAAGGGCAACCGCTAATCGAACAGGCAGGCATTGTTGAAAATTCTGAAAAGTAAATATCAAGATTATTATAAAACCTTGATGAATAAAAATGTCATAAAAAAGTAAATGAACCATACCATGCTCAATGCAAGGTTTGTTTTGGTCGCCGGGACTATACCAGTTCATCATGTGCGGCTTAGTATTTGCATAAGTTACAGAAATTTCTGTTTTGTCTTGCACAAAAAGGAACCATGTTTACATTATAGACTGGACCCCCGAAGGATGCAATTCGATGACAATTGACACAGATGAAAATAAATAGATCTATTGATAGCATAACAATTGAAACTCAAGTCAATAGCAATGAGACCAATGACCATAGCTCTATTGGGTACTGTAATAGCAAATAGATTGAAATGTAAAAATGACCGAAATATGACTAGGATACATGGCCTTACCTTGACCAACAAACAGTTGGATTCAGCAGGCCGAGCAGTATGTTGCAGGAAAACAGGTAGATGACCACAGGTAGCACACTGACGAGTTTGCTCGAAGCGGTCAAAGATAGCACGACGACGAGCCGATTAGCATAGATCTCAGTGCTTCTCAGGTAGAAGGTTCAGGAGTTGACTTGCAAAGAACAAAGATGTTCTCATGAGACATATCAAGTGGTTTATAAAGTATTAGAAACAGGGGTGTGTTTGTGAATGAATGACGTTTGTATGTCGTGGTATTGCAGGGGGGCGGCCTGCCTCAGGGGAGGCCTGCCTGGAGACACAGGGTCTGAGGAGGCCATGTGAGCGATGGCCCCTGGGTGTGGGATACCTTTTGAAGTGTACATGCTGTTTGGCACCTTGGCCGTTTGCGCCCGTCACAGCCCCCCATGCCAGCGCTCATCCCCGGGTGCGAACCGCCTTTGATAGAGGGGGTGGGATGGATTGGCCTGGGGCGTGCAGATAAGGCACAGGAAGACTGCTGAATGGAGTCACACTTATGTGGATTGCAGGGGGGCGGCCTGCCTCAGGGGAGGCCTGCCTGGAGACACGGGGTCTGAGGAGGCCATGTGAGCGATGGCCCCTGGGCGTGGGATACCTTTTGAAGTGTACATGCTGTTTGGCACCTTGGCCGTTTGCGCCCGTCACAGCCCCCCATGCCAGCGCTCATCCCCGGGTGCAAACCACCTTTGATAGAGGGGGTGGAATGGATGGGCCTGGGGTGTGCAGATAAGGCACAGGAAGACTGCTGAATGGAGACACACTTATGTGGATTGCAGGGGGGCGGCCTGCCTCAGGGGAGGCCTGCCTGGAGACACAGGGTCTGAGGAGGCCATGTGAGCGATGGCCCCTGGGCGTGGGATACCTTTTGAAGTGTACATGCTGTTTGGCAGCTTGGGCGTTTGCGTCCGTCACAGCCCCCCATGCCAGCACTCATCCCCGGGTGCGAACCGCCTTTGATAGAGGGGGTGGGATGGATCGGCCTGGGGCGTGCAGATAAGGCACAGGAAGACTGCTGAATTCGAGACACACTTATGTGGATTGCAGGGGGGCGGCCTGCCTCAGTGGAGACACAGGGTCTGAGGAGGCCATGTGAGCGATGGCCCCTGGGCGTGGGATACCTTTTGAAGTGTACATGCTGTTCGGCACCTTGGCCGTTTGCGCCTTAGTGGAGACACACTTATGTGGATTGCAGGGGGGCGGCCTGCCTCAGGGGAGGCCTGCCTGGAGACACAGGGTCTGAGGAGGCCATGTGAGCGATGGCCCCTGGGCATGGGATACCTTTTGAAATGTACATGCTTTTCGGCACCTTGGCCGTTTGCGCCCGTCCCTTGCCCTTATGTGATGTTAAAGGACACGGGGCATCCATTTTTGTACCCCGTTTCCACTCCATTTTGGTGACCAGGCCTCACTGTGATAGTACAGCGCGCAGAGCACATGGCCCACAGCCTCGTTCCCACTCTGACTGGAAAACTCCAGAGGTATTTGCAACAGCTAATAAATGTAACACATCACTCTCTGAGATCACGGTCCTGCATGTGAACCGGCTTGAACCATGCACATGGCTCGTTCATCTCCACAAACGTGTCCTTGCCCACGCACCCTCGCCAGTGGAAAGTAACTGCCATTCTGACCCTGTGTCCCTGGAAGGTATTCTCTTCATGTGCCAGACCACTGACCACGCCATGATGCCCACCTAGCAGATCCCCAACTAACATTAGACCCCTACTGCAGTATATCGTTGCCTATCAATAACAAATTCCACATATCGGAGATTCTTGTGAGCACAGACCCACACTTCAAACACTGTATTATAGTGGTCAAGACCCTTGACCTAAGGCCTGTATAATCCAATGTTCATTGATAGTATTGATATTTGTGTGACTTTTATAGAGACATAACCGACTGAAAGACTTTGAACAAGTGTTATTTAGTGCATGCATTATTGATAATATATTTGGTTAGCTTAGATAGTGACCACCCCGCTTCACAGTGACCTGAACTTCACCCATTCCGAACACAGGTGTCTGACGTCCATCCTTGAATGGAGACACACTTGATTGATTTAAAAAATCGAAACAACCGTTGTTAAAATATATGTGGTGTTTTATTTTGTAGCTTATTTTGATGACACAAAAATACAAAAGTTTACACATTGTACAGTTCAGGTTGCAGCACAGCGAGATAAAATCCCCTGTACTGACCGCTGTCACTCGGGAACGTTTCTCTTATGGCACGAACGGCCCAGGCGGGTATCACTCTTCGAACGCAGTGTCCAAGCCTCCCGTGAAGCCACCATGTAAAGGAACGATAGGCCAACAGCCTGTACCACCTGTGAAAAGGAATGAAACAGACTGCTTTTAAATGACCAAGATAATTTAAATAAACATTTGTTGTCAATGACAATTCTTGTAACTTATGGCATTCTGCTCGGACTAATGCTATCTAGACACTGCACACTATTGAACGAGTTTCATGCGTTACAATGATATGTATATGTAATTTTGGATACAGTAGAAGACCATGAAATAGTAGTGGCATCACAAGCAGAGTATACTTACTCGTTACTCGGATTACGAGGACGAACAGTTGCGCGAAGTTCGTGCATAAGCACCATCAATAGCCTCAACACGGACCGTGTGAGGCAGGCTGCCCTGAAGTCTGCCAGCTCGGTGATGCATTGCAGTCGTGGCTCGCCTTCCGAAATGTAGGCCACGCATCCCGAGTTTTCACAGCAGCAGCAGTTCTCCTCCTCGGTCGGCATTCGCTCGCACCGATTGCATGTGCACCGTCCATGCGACTAGGTCCAGTGTCTTCATCCGTTGATTCGTCCTGCCAACTGCTGTCCGAAGCCCCATCGTTTACGCGTGTTTCCCTTTCCAGTAGTTCTTCCTCGGTATACTCGGGCTCGTACATGTAGGGCATTATTGTATCCATTGTGTGTTGCACAAACTAAAATAATTGATAGCGGTGGTACTGGTATCTGTCCACACGGGCTACAAGCAACGAAGGTAGCTGACCAGAGCACAGAAACGAGTCACAGAATACTCAAAGTAACACAGAGAGAGGAATGGAATCGAAAATCTGGTGCTGTGTGTTGTGAAACGGTCTGTTTATACTTATTGAGGATAGAGGCGTCCTGCCATTTCCATGGCGACACGTCATTAGCTGAAGTGCAGCGAATGTTGACACGAGACGTGATTTGGCATTGTGAAATGGGCGGTATGCGTCTGCTGATGACAGGCTCAGAGGCGGGGGATATGATTTAGTGCCGCAAAAGCAGGTCAGCCAGGGCGATGCGGCAAGTGATAGGATTATCACAAAATGGCAGCTCCCTGGTGCCTGTTTTCGCGTGCGTTTAATGGACGAAAACCTGGGTAAGGTCCATAGGAAATTGTTCTAAAATCGAGCGACTTAGGCTTAAAAACACATGGCCGACCCGTAGGGGCAATAAACAATTTTGACCGAACCATTCCTTTAATTCTGATGGTGCCACATGCTATAGACGTTCTATTAAATAGAACACAGACGCAACACCTCACTTCTGCTAGACTAACAAGATATGAGCTCATCTTGTTTGCACCCCACATCCAAATTATGAGATGTAGCGCATTGAATCCTGCAGAATTAATGCCACTGACCATAGCAGAAATTGGTGACAACAAATCACCACCCCATGATTGCTTAATGGTCACTGAAGAAGAAACAAAGGGAAGAGTTGACTTTAGCGACATCCCACAGAAAGAGCCAGATGGGGAGTTGTTTTGTGACGGCTCTTGTTTTAAATTACCTGATGGCACATCAACGGCCGCATATGCAATTACTACCCTAGAGAGTGTTGTAGAAAGCAGAAGAATCCCCTACAATTCGGCACAAGCCGCAGAATAATAGCACTGACCCGAGCCTGTGAACTCTCTGAGAATCTGAACGTGAATATTTATACTGACAGCCAGTACGCCTTTGGCGTGGTTCATAACTTTGGCCGACTCTGGGCTGAGAGGGGTTTCTTGACATCACATGGGGCCAGGATTCAGCATGGCCCTTTGATTGTGCGATTGTTGTCTGCACTCACGTTTCCAAAGCGCCTAGCTATAGTGAAATGCGAGGCGCATAAAAAAGTAACATGTAAAGTGGGAGAGGGAACGCATTTGCAGACAGGATTGCAAAACAAACAGCCACAGATTTGGGAAATAAAATGATGACAGTACAGACTGAGGAAGTACCTTGTATGATAGAGAATGGAGTTGCCACAGTCAAAGAAATGCAGGCTGAGGCCACGACCGAAGAGATTCAGGGGTGGGCTGAGGGCTCTGCTGAGTTAGATTTGGAAGGATGTTGGGTGGACAAAGAGACCAAGAACTGGATGTTGCCAAATTGTTACGTAACCGCAATGGTTACAATGGCGCATAGCCCTACCCACATTTGCGCGAAGAAGATGGTACAGCATTTATCCACCGTATGGAAAAATGAGCACATAAAAAAGAATGCAGAAAGGCTAGTGCAGAATTGTATTACGGGCTACAGATAGAGAAACGATTCCACAGTTCCAGGCATCCCAGTTCTGCCGGGCTTGTTGAGAGACATAACAGTATCTTAAAGTCAAAGATAGCTAAAATCTGTGCTGGGGGCAAGTTGAGTTGGGTGGATGCATTACCCCTAGTGCTATTGTGCATGCACACGTCTGTGCAGGCTAAAACTGGGCTCTCCCCCTATGAAATTATAATGGGGAGACCGGCAAATGTATGGTGCGCACCACAGCCCAAAAGATTATGTGAGGTCGAGCATCCTATGTTAAGCACGTACTGTGGCCTTTTAATGCAGAAGTTGCGTTTGATTCATCAGTAGGTGCAGGAGGCGTTACCAGTGCGATACACCGGACCAGGGCACTCGCTGGAGCCTGGAAGCTGGGTCTTGATAAAGAACATTGAGCGGAAGACAGCATTAGCACCCAGGTGGCGTGGCCCCTACCAAGTACTTTTGGCGACGCAAACGGCCATTCAAGTGGACGGATGGAAGGCATGGATCCATGCGACACATGCCAAAAGATTCCCTGGACTGCTGACAACTTCCGACGACCAGAGAAAGGAAACGGTCTCGTAAACGAAAGAAACTGTTGCCAGTCCATTGCCACAACATCAGCCTGAGCGAGAAGTCAAAGTTGAAACAAAGTCCAAGCGAGAAGTGAAACTTGAAACAGAGCCTGAGGAGGCTGCCAGTAAGGGGAAAGGGCGAAAAGTGCCCCAACGTTGCTCAGCAGAAACAACATCACTGCCGAGCGACCCAAACCCTGCATTGCAAACACGAGCAGAAACAACGCGTGTACCCCTTTGGCGCCCACCAGTTTCTGCAAACGCACCAAAGCCAAAGAAAGAAACTACATCATTGCCACAGCGCTCATCGCTACCCATCATTGGGCCGCAGGCTGACACTGAGCCTGATACTGAAAGAGCAACGGCACTATTCACGGATCATACAATACCAGGAGTGAAACGGTATAATTTGCAGCCTCGACAGGCAAAGTAATGCACAGATCTTTGGTGCTTTTCTTTTGCCCTTGGTTCCAATCATGGACGGAGTAGGAGCCAGGGGCGTAGAGGAGAGAACTGTGAGAGTTGTGCAAGTCGGACAATTCAAGACTCACGGCTCCTCGGTGCGCTTATAAAAGTACATGTGTCAGGAGCCAGAGCAGAACAAGCTGGACGCACATAAGTACTAAGGCTGATAGAGTGCATGTGTCCTAAGCCAGAGCGGGACAAGCTGGATGCACATAGTACTCTATCAATAAAGAACTGTTCAGAAATCGTCTGAGCAGTGGGAGAAAGAACAACTAATCTTGCTTGGAGTGAATAAGTGATCTAGGCTGTGAAAGGGCTGGCAGAATTGAACTGTGATATTTTCGTTGAACTTTTCTGGCATCAAACGAGCCAGCAAGAAGAAGAAGGACGATGAAGAACAAGTCAAGACCAGTTTCAGCCTCCTCCTGCATCCTTGCTGAAAAGATGATAGATTTAGAGACTGTAAATTTAGGGAAAAAGCATGGTAAAAGGAATAAGGTACTGATTTGGACATTGGTCCTGTGTTTCTTAAGTATGGTAGTACCAAAAATAACAGCTATTACACTATGGTTCCTGGAGTCCACACACCCATTAGAAACACTTTTGCCAAAAGCAGCTACTGAAAGCCCGGTTCATGTAATCACTGGTACTTTGCCCCAATGGAAGAAAGACATAGAGAAGGATACGGCAACAATACATTGTTGCTCATCATGAACATGACCCATGCGGTTTTGAAGAAAAAAGATTGCTGGGTTTGTGCCCATTTACCACAGCACGGTGGGAAAGGGATAGGCTGGTACGTACAACCGTTACCATTGGTTTATTCATGTGAAGTATCGTTGAGTGCAATGTTCTTTGGGAAATGGAACAAGAGTAATACGGGTCAGCTAGATGAGACCAATATGAATGAATTTGAGGAAGTGATCATGAGACCTGTGGGTTGTTCCATACTCCACAAAGCTCGGTGTTTTCACTAGAACCCATGAGGAAGAATACACGAAAGACAACAAGACTAGATAGATTACATAGGCAGAATAGACCAACCCCGCCAGCAGAAGAAACATCAGTAATAACATTTCGAATGAGGGATGAATGGAATAAAGATGCTGTGCCCCCTGCCTATACAGTGGATCACAGCCCCGAAACTGCTCCCCTATGTTTACAGAAAAAAGGTTCCTATAAAGTAGGAACGTTTAGCAGCTGCCTGAACACAGTAGTTTTGAAGCACGAAATAGAACCCGTGTACGTAGGGGACCCTGTCTACTTTATATGTGGAAAAAAAGCATATCCATGGTTACCTAGGAACTGGGGAGGTGCATGCTACTTAGGTCTACTGTTTCCAGGAGTGTTCCTCTTGGAAACAGCAGAAGTAGCCAGACGAACAAAAGGTAGAACTCAAAGGAGTAGCAAGGATGGAATGATAGCAATAGATATAGCCAAATCATTATACCATTCTTGTCCCAAATAGAAAATTCCTACAATGTAAGAAAACATAAAAAATACAATAGATTCAACAACGGATATTTTATTGAATATGACGTTAGAAGAAAAAGGAATAAGACTAATGGCACTTCAAAACAGGATGGCTCTCGATATAATATTAGTTGATCGTGGAGGAGTTTGCAAACTCGTAAAAACTGCATGCTGTGTGTATATAGATGATTACTCCCCTACGATATTTAAAGCAATCCGGAAATTACATGTCCTAAATTCCACACTCTCTACTGAAGAAGGGGGTTGGGGGATAGGATCCTGGTTGTGGGGACTGTTGCAGTCATGGGGATGGAAGTTAATTTCGATACTAATGGTGGTACTTGGTATATTCATAACCTGCTGCTGTTGTATACAATGCTTACCAATAGTTTGCACTGAAATAACTGATGGATGTACTAAGGGATGTATGCACATAGTGTCGAGAGGAAAACAAACGCATGGCCGAAATAACAGAGACACTGATGAAACAAAAACAGTAAAACAATTCATGGCTATAGACATTAATGATGAAGATGATGCTCATGATAGCATGAGAGGTTCAGACATAGATACCCCAGACTTATCCTCATCAGAGGAGGATACAATGAATGAATAAGACGTTTGGCATACGGCCAAAAGGAGGGTTTGTCAATCTGGAAAAGTGAATACCCTTCATTTGAATGACAGACGTAACTTGATGGCCGTAGGCCAACCGTCTTGTGCACCGAATTATAGAAATACAGACTGCTATGCTTGACCAACAAGCGGCCATTTTAAACGTAGCAAGAATCGCCATTTTGCTTGTTAACCATTGCTCATTGCTTTCTGTCTAAAACTGCTTTGCAGCTTGGAATTCTTGTGGATTCTGCTTACTCTGCTCAACTGTTAACATTGTTGTCTGAATATGAAAGGGCAAGGTCGCGGGACTGAGGAGTTCGCTGAAACTCCTCATGAGTAGCCCAGAAAGGAATGCCCACGCTCCCTCTCTGTAGCCTTGAGGGAGAGCTGCAGGGCATTTAATCATTTCACAGCTGCCAGCCAGTCTCGTACTGTGGTAGAATATGTTAGAATAAAGCAGCTAAAGGCCTGAATTATTGCTCTTCTTACGGCCCCCCTTCGCAAAACCCTTTAGAGCGTGTCGGCTCCCAGGACACGAATAATACCTCATAGATAGCAAAGCTTGGAATGTGACTCTTCCCCCGTGTGCAGCTTGCTTCCAAGAACAGAACCACTGTGTTCTGTTCAACAACTAAAAGATACCTCCGCACTTTCTAATTGCACATTGTTACTAGAATAGACATAGAAAGTGTCATAATTGTCATACCCGTCGGAAATGTCCATCGTCATACTGAGTTCAAAGAAACTTAATAAAGGAGGGTGTTAAACATGACATAGCTGATTGTATGATATGCATTTTGTATATATGTAACTGATGTACGTAATTTGCTCTCTTGCGTCCCTCGAGGTCTAGGAAACTCACGTTGCGGGGCGTGAGACCACAGTTGGCCAATTGGGACTATTTTTGCTTGCAATAAACCCTAGCATTGGGAATTTGAACCTTGTGCCTGGCGCATCTTTTCGTGTATGGTTATTGCCTTGTTTCCATATTGCGAGGGACCCCTAGGGGCCCCTTTCAGTTTCACTTCTTGTGACGGAAGAGTATAAGAGAGCACATGTGCCATGGTACTCATAGTAGGAGCATTGCTAGAGAGTTTAAGGGATACATAGTTTCCAAGTACCAAAACATTGGGATCAGTGTGATCAAAATGCAAAGCGGTATCATAATCAAAAGCATGTTATTCTTTCTAAACAAAGCCTTTCTTGGGGCACACTTAATGTCAATCATTATATCATCAACAGCATTGGTGCAGGCGGGAGCAGGAGCGAATACAAGCATCGTCTATAATGTTTATTTCAGGAAACGTTTTTCAGCGTCCGTCAGAAAAGTTCTCCAGAGCAACACACGTTAGCAACAAAAGTTCAGGCCAATTCAGGTTAGCCTGCTTAAGATGACAGCAAGCTGATGCTTAACTTCACAGAGCTCCAAAAAGGAAGGAGTAAGTATCAATTTTATAGTGTCAGTACCATCTGCCCCCGCTTGTTCACGCCAGGTTGCAAAGGCCTTCACTTTCAATGGTAGCACCGGGAAACCGCGTGTCAGTGCTCTCAACTGATACAGCTCATACGCTCCTTTTCCCTAGGCCTCTGTTCCCAGCTTCATCCGTGAGCTAGGAACAAAGGCTAAACAAAAGCTGATCACTTCCAATTTCGTGAACGTAGATTGTACCTTACAGCTCCAGGTACAGTATGATCGGTGAACAATGCACTTTCATTTCCAGATGCAGGATCAGTGCCAATTCGTGATGCAATAAGTAATGATGAGGCAGAACTTGAACAATGTTGAGGCAACACTGGTCTTTTGATTCTCGTTGCAATCTCCCCAGGCCCTTTCTAGGGCTTAGGAAGGCCTTCTGACGGGGATTCGGCGATGATATCTGTGTGATCAGGTACAGCTGTCTTGCTTTCGACGTCAGGATCATCAATCTCTTTCTCATGTGGCAAAGGAAACTGAACTCTTTTTGTGTGTGTTGCGTGGATCCTATTCTTTCAGCCATTCACTCAGACTGTAGTCTGCATAGCCAGTAGCACCTGGAAAGGTCCCGTGCAGCGCAGTGCAAGTGAAGATTTTCTTTCAAAATTCTTCACTAGAGTCCAATCGCCTGGCTGCAGACAATGTTCTGGGCCTGTATATCTGACAGGAAGAGCCTCCTGCACCTGCTGATGAATGAAACGCAAGTTTTGAGTCAACTGTTTACAGTAATCAATAAGCAATGAATATGGCTGGTCTCCCCATCACAATTTCATATGGGGAGAGGCCAGTCCTTGCCTGCACAGCTGTTCGCATGCACAGTAAAGCTAGTTGCAATGCATCGGGCTATTTCAAATTGCTCCCTGCGCATATCTTGCTCAATTTATTTTTCAAGATACCGTTTTGGAGTTCTACCAAACCAGCACTCATCGGGTGTCTGGCCAAATGGAATCGCTTATCAATTTGGAGACCTGTGCAAATTTGCAATATCACAGCCGCAATAAAATGCGGTCCATTATTTGACCATATGACACGGGGTAGCCCGAATCAGAGAAAAAACTCTTTTAGCATAGATTTGGCTGTGGACATAGCTGTACAATCTTTCAGGGGATAGGCCTCCACCCATTTGCTAAATGCACAGACCACTACAAGGACATATTTACAGTTTTGGTACCTCTCCATTTCTATGAAATCAAAATGGATGACTTCAAATGGCTTAGACGGTGGACCAAAACTTCCTACTGGTGTCACTGTACCGTTCCCAATGTTATGTTGCAAACCAGTCATGCAATTCTGAACCAATCTTTCAGCAGTTTTTCTGATGTTTGTATTTTGCCATACAGAATCCAGGTGCTGAGTCATTTTTTCACACATATGTGTGTTGGACTGTGAGCCATAGTAACCATTGCCATTACATAGGCATTTGTCAACATCCATCGGTTATTTTTTTTATCCACCCAACAACCTTCAGAATCTAATTCTGCTGGACCCTCAGACCATTTTTTTAATTTCATCTAGAGTAGCTTCTGCTTGTATCTCTTTAACTGTTTCAGTTCCATTCTCTATCATGCAAGACACTCCTTCTGTTGTTTCGACATACCTTTTTGTGTGCAAATCAGTGGCAGTTCGTTTTGCAATTATGTCTGCAAATGCATTTCCTTTTCCTACATTATATGTTATTTTTTTATGTGCTTCACATTTCATTATTGCTAATTGCTTGGGAAGTGCAAGTGCTGACAACAGTCTCACTATCAAAGTGCCATGTTGGATTTTGGTTCCATGTGACATCAGGAAACCCCTTTAAGCCCATAATCGACCAAAATTGTGTACCACCCCAAAGGCATACTGACTGTCAGTATATATGTTTACATTGAGGTTTGCAGATATTTCACATGCTCTTGTTAACGCTATTATTTCCACAGCTTGTGCTGAGTTATATGGGATTTGCTTGCTCTCTATAATAGTTTTCAGTGTCGTGATGGCATAAGCAGCAGATGTGCCATCTGGTAATATAAAACAAGAACCGTAACAAAACAGTTCTACATCTGGCTCTTTCTGTGGAGTATCAGTTAAATCAATTCTTCCTTTTGTCTCTTGTTCAGTAACCATTAAGCAATCATGTGAGAATTGCTTTTCACCCCCTTTTTCAATGGGAGGAGGCATTAACTCGGCCGGATTTAAAGTGCATCATCTCTTAATTTGAATATGTGGTGCCAATAGGACAATTTCATACCTTGTTAGTCTGGCTGATTTGAAATGTTGCATCTGTGTTCTATTTAAAAGAACGTCTACTGAATGAGCTACCATTACGGTTAAAGAGTGACCTAAAACCATTCCCTCTGTTTGTTTTACTGACGCAGCGGCTGCAGCAACAGCTCGCAAGCAACGCGGCAAAGCACATGCAACAGGATCCAACATGGAAGAGAAGTAACCGCATGGTTTATTTCTCCCCCCGTGCTTCTGAGTCAAAACAGCCAAACCACATCCATTATTTTCATGCACAAATAACTTAAAACTCTTTTCGTAATTTGGCGTGCCCAAAACTGGAGCTGAACATAATGCAGGTCAAAAGCTTCTTGACATTCCATGTTCCATGGCAAAGGTAAGGTAACATCCTTTCTTGTCAATGCCACTATTGGTTTCACAATCATTGAAAAGTTAGCGATCCACTGCCTACAATATGAAGCCATGTCAATTAAAGCCCTGACTTCTTTCTGCGTGTTTGGAATAGGCATATCAGAGATGCTTTCTATTCTTTCTGGTGTCAATCTTCTTCCCTCCTTCGAAAGGAGGTAGCCCAACTAGGCCACCTCCTTACGACAATACTGGAATTTTTTTTACAATGCCTTGTGACCATGTGCTGCTAAATGTGTCAACAATGCAACAGTGCTTTCTTTACAAATGTCCTCTGAGTCTGCTGCTATAAGCAGGTCATCAATATATTGTAACAACATACACCCTGACGGTAATTCAAGCATGTCTAGTTGTTCTTTCAATTCTCTACTATAAATACTTGGACTTTCAGTGAAACCCAGCGTAGTACGTGTGAATGTAAATGAACGTCATACTAGTGTAAAAGCAAACAAATATCTACTATCTGGATGCACTGGAATACTAAAAAATGCATTTTTCAAATCAATTACACTAAAATATTATGCAGAGGCTGGAATCATAGTCAAAATTGTCGTCACATCCGGGACTAATGGAAATTGCGGATCAACCACTTTATTCACTCCATGTAAATCAATTACAAAACGATAAGGTATATCATTACCTCCTTTCTTGTAAACCGGAAGAATTGGAGTGTTGCAAATATTACCAATTATCGTTCACCGCCCATATACAAGCTGGTAATTTACTCAATTCAGTCGGTAATGGCATGAATACAAATTGTGATACGGGAGTCTTTTGTGGTGATATTGTCAAAAACTGTCATGATGCCTACCTCCAAGGAGCCAGGTCCGACCCAGCAACCCCAGAGGCAGGCATCATTCCCCCCAGGGAAGTTCCAGCGGGCCCAAGCTGGGGCCCTTTGGACGCAGTCCTGGCGCCTTAGGCGCCAGGCTCATGTTGGACCCCAGTCCTGGCGCCTTAGGCGCCAGGCTCATAAAGCTGGACATGTGTTTAAGTGTTTTAGTGTGCACTTACCTGATGCAGACCATGCTGCTACATCCAGGCCCTCTTGAGGCCTGAATGGGACTACTTTACCTGTGGGGACTACTTTCCCCCCGGGTGTGGTCGGGGAAGGATACATACCTGATCGGTGGAAGGATACATACCTGGAACTTCTTCCAAAGCTATTTAAACCCCACCCGAACAGCCACACGTGCTTCGCGTTGTTCTGCACCTAGCAGCTGGACGCTCACCGTGTCTGCTCCTGCTTCTGGACTTCAGCCACACCTGTCAGCATCCTGGGACACCTGCAAAGGGTGATAAGAAGAAAATTGGAGAGGAAGAAGGCCTTACCTGCTAAACCTGCATCACGGAGACATCTCACCGACGATCCTGAAAAGGAAGACATCATTTTTAAAAGCATTTCGCTCCGATCGCTGCAGCGCTGCAATTCACTCACCTTTCTTGGGCGCCTCCATCTTCAGCAGCGATCATCCGGATCCGCAGCCACTTCCCAGAGCCTAGAGAGAAAAAGACAAGAACACAAGGTGAGAGAAAGAAGGGAATAGGAAAAGCTCAGTTTCCTTCTAAGACTTACCTGTTGGGTCCTTCCCATTTCATTTCGGGTCTTGCTGCTTCCAGGCATTTTCCGGACCCCGGCCCCATTGGGGAAAAAAGACAAAGATATTAGATGAGCGAATGCAAAAACATTACCTGAGCACTCATCTAGGACTTACCTGATCTTTACTGGAACTGCACGTTTCACTTCGGGTCGGCGCCATATCTCCGGCATTCCGAACCCCGGCCTCTATGGGGAAAAGACATCAACATTAGCGTTTTGTTCACCTGAAAAAGACAATGAACATTATTATTTAAAGCTTGAACTTTTGAACTTGCAACAGAACTTTTACAGCGCCTTACCAGTATAATCAAGCTTATCTGAACTCTCATCCAACCTCAATCCAGTGAAGTAACTGGGTTCAACGCGCCACTGCGTCAGAAGCAGGATGGAGAGCTCGTCCTTTCAGACCCTAAGGTGAGACTTCACGGGGAATCGTGGAAGGGTATCGAGGAGGGTTGGAAGGAAGTGGGAGGCTCGAGCATTATTCCGCCAGATTGTAATACTCCCTTTTCACGTACAGGAGGATATTCCTGCGAGCCAGATTAGCCAGAGTTGAGGGGCCCGTCCTATCTATCTTCAGAGCCCTGCGCTTCACCATTGAAGAGGCATCAGCACTCGAAACCAGGCCAGCGCCCCCATGGGAATCAGGTGAGCGTGACAAAAACACTCCATCAGGAGAACAACAAATGACTGCATTACATTTTTTCAACAAATTTAATCCCAACAAATTTTCACCGCAATTTTTCATCAAAAGAAATGGGCACGACTCTGTAAATGGGCCTAGTGTGATTGGTACTGGTTGTGAAACTGGACTAATTACCGGCATACCTGAGAACCCTACTGACACATTTCTATGCCCTGACAGTGGTATTTCTGGAACACGCTGATGGTCAATCGAACATTTTTGTGTACCTGTGTACACTAATAAAAATGTGCTCCCCATTCCCAACCTTTATTTCTATGTAAGGCCCTTTCTGGTCAACGGGAATAGGTACTGGTTCCAACCCCTGTTTCGGGCTGTCCTAGTAGAACAGTACATCGTCTGATGTAAAATCGCCAGAGTAATATGCATTGGACTGATTATCAAAAACATTTCCACCATTCGTGTTGTTTCGTTGTTGATTCTGATTACCCTGATTATCCTGAAATTGTGGCTTTGTTTGATTTCTATTCTGCCCTAGTATTCCTGGACGACCGCTATTCTGTCTTCTCGGAATAGTCCCATTTCTATTCTGTATATGCGGGCACTGTGCTCGCCAATGGCCTTCTAGTCTACAATAGGCATAGGCACATTGATTAATACCTATTGGACCCCCTTGCATGTTGGACGTTAATGCAAATTGGACTCTAGATGGTGCGTTCCCACCACCTGTATGATTGTTCGCTACCTGCTGTAACAACACTCTCGTTTGTAATACTTCACTTTGGGATTTCGCTTGCCATGCACTTTCAGAAGTCATTATTAAAGTCTGAATTTTCGGTAACAACCCTCGCACAAACGTATCAACAAACAATCTCTTCCAAGCTTCGGTACGTAGATCTTGACCACTAAAATATGCAAATACCTTTTCAAACCGGTTAAAATAATCCATCGCTCCTTCCAATTTCCCTTGTAAGCAAGCAGTCAATTTATCCCAAACTGTTCTTTTTTCAGGTACTAAAGTTTTCAATTTCTCTACTATTCGCGATGGTAAAGCCAACATTACTTGCACTGGCTTTTCTCCAGCCTTTCTCTCACTGTCAATTTTAATCAAATTCTCCCATGTATCGCCTAACTTCGGCGCGTTTTTTATATTTCTAACCTACTTCCATATATCTACAGGAAGAATCACAGGAAACAATAAATCAATGTCACTCGGTGTAAAAACAGATGAATTTAAAACAGATTCAATTTCCTTATAGAATCCTGCCAGATTTTTCCTAATGTCAGAGACCGTCTGCTTTATAGTATTTACTTCTTGCCTAGAAAAAGGGAAATGTCCAAATAGTGCGATATAAAGAGCTTCTATCGTTCGTGCTGGAATCGGTCCATCAGTAGCAACCTCTACTTTCAGAACAAATGTGGGAGGCACCTCCCTCATGGGTAATTGCAAACTAGGGGAGTCTACATCGTTTGTCTATTAAGCAACAAAGCTAGATCAAGAGAAAAAGCAGTCGTTCCAGTTTCAGGCAAAAATGCTCTTTTATAAATTGTCACTAAATCAGCGGGACAACACATCTTATTCTTCATACATTAATCCTGTAAATACTCCACCATAACTTGTAACACCTTTCTCTGCATTTCTGGCGTATACTGACTAAATGTATCATGCACTTCAATCGGGGAAATGGCAGCATCCGTAATCCATCTAAGCGCATCAAGCGTACAAATTCGCATCTCTTCACTAACAGGTTTCGACGGTGGTAAAAACCGGTTCATAAGTACGTCATATGCGGTTCATCTTTGTTCATTATTTCTTTATGAAATCGATCAGGTTCTCGCTTAAACACAAATATTCGCCCTACGTGTTCTCGTACTTTCGCCGCATTATCTCGCAAATTCGAAAGAACAGCCAAATCTTGCAACTCTTGCGGTACCACTGTATCAGTCAAATCACTCCATATTTTAACAAGATATACATACATTCTAACAATACCTGTTGTTCACCAAGGAATCTATGATCAGATATGGAACTTTGCACAGCCGCTTCATTGCCATCATCAATAGACATTTCGGCCCACTCTTTCAGTTCTTCTTTCCTTCTCTTGCTAATCATACTACGAGTTTGTCTAATACTTACTTGTTCAGACCCCATTGCTGTAGAACTGCCTGCTAAAGCGGATGACTCATGCTCTGAAGGCGGTGGAGGAAATGATGTCACAGACAAAGTGGGAGAGGAAATGCTTACTGCCGATGCGGATGGAATCACGGGAATAGGAGGCACATAAGGAGGAGGTGCAACCGGGTCAGTACTTTGATGTTTACTTCTTCGCTCATTTAATATTTTGTTTATTAGTTCATCTGATGTATGCAAATCTTGTGAAGGATATATTTTCTGTATATCTAATTGGAAGGCCCTATCCATGTTCCTAATGGCTGCTGTCTGCTGATGCTGATCATGCTCTAGCGCTTTCTCTGCATTTGTTTTATGTCTACGTGCGTGTTCCTCCCTACTTTTTAAACAGGGAGTAGCTTCCTCCCTCCAGTCTCTTACAACGTCGAACGCTGCAGGTCTGGCCTTTTTTTGTAGCAATACTGATTCTAAGTGTTCTATACGCACTAATTCAAAGCTCCCATCATTAGGCCACTGAAGGTCTGATACATGTCTGGTCTGCCTATGCCAAACCGCATTGAACACTATTGCCCCTATTCCATACTTTATGTACATCTCATGTGCCAGCGACCCTTCGGGTGGCGCGACCTGGCCAGTTTCCAAAGATTGTCTACCACAGTGAAAAAACTCCCTAAACAGGAAGACAATTTCCCAGGCATGGTTAAATCTTACCCTTTTCTTACCCTGGGCATTTGCACTTGCAAGTGCAACACTCGTCCAATATCAGGACGTTTAAGAATCGGGGCACGACTCACCTGATCAACCAATTCATCACTCAGGACGCAATTTGCCCGTATACACACGCAATCAAGAATCATTGCGACCGTGTGTCTGGCTCAATTTGCCTCGTTTCCAGACCCTCGCCTTGATGCTCTCTGGTCGCTGCTCGTCGATCAGGGATCGGCTGTGTACAGATCTGCAGAGGAGTCTCTCATCACTTCTACAGGGGCGCCCCGAAGACCTTCCGATCCCAGTCTGATGGCTTCGTCCTCGGCTCGTTTCTTCCTTTTGCCTTCCTTCAACTTGAACGTATGCAATGGAGCATTAATGGGAGGGTCCCTATTCGGGCGCCATATTTGCGAGGCCATAAAGACCACATATGGAATCTAAGGCACAATAACCATACACCCGAAATGACACGTCAGTCGAGAGGTTAGTTTTCCAAACAAGTCTGGTTTTATTCAGAGTTTCTCAGTCGGCCGACTGGGTCTCAACACCTCACGATGTGTGTTCCCAGACCCCGTGAGATGCGAGAGAGAGCAAACAGCGCTCAAGCAGCAATATATATACATCATACATCATCCTTTGTTAAAGCAATTCGACACACCCTCATACAGGCTAGGGTTCAGTGATTGACAATTATGACACGTTACGACAAGTCTTCATTCAGTCTAAACATAGTTATTCTAGCAAAGGCAGCAAAGACAGCTTTCTGTTATGAGGAACATGGAGCTCTGGCTCAGTAAGGATATCTTGTTCTTAGCAGAGAAACATTCCATACTACGTTATCTATTTCTTATGGCTCATGAGCTAAGTGTCAGATAGTTCTGAAGCAGAAAATACCATCCTTCATGAAGGAGCACAGCTAGGAGAATATAATTCATGTTTAACTGCCTTTTACAACAGTGCTTGCAAGACAATCCAGCACCTGGACTACTGACTAGACGCGGCTTCTGCTCGACTTCAAGGACTTAGTGCGAGGGAAAAACAATGTATTTCTGCACAGTTCGACATTCCTGTCTGCGTTAGCATTTCAGCGTTCAAGCCGTGGCCTCGCACCATGTGCAGATCTAAACCATAGAATATATTTGCAAAGCATTAAATGTGAAAAAAGAAAATGGCCGGCATTTCACAAAATGGACTCCCTTTGGTTACATTCATGTTTCTTGGGTTGCGATGTTTGTCACATGATGCGATTCGCTTCTGGCCAACATATTATACGTATCATTCGGCTATGGGATTACTTTTCTGGTCTAACATTCCTCTGTACCGAACCTCAGCTACGCTTACGGACTGCCCCTTAACTACGATCCTGCATACCATTGCCATCCTGTGTAAAAAATCTCTGAACGCTTATGGACTGCCTTGGTGTTCTGCTCCCCGCGACTTTCTCTCTCTCCGCTTACAGAAATACTTCCTCCACAAGAGCGGTAAGTGAATCCCATACGTCACGCACCTCTCTTTTCTCTGGAACGTTTCTCTTCTGCTGCGACTTGGAAACTGAGTCCTCACCTCCACCCCCATTTACCATCCTGTTTACTGACTGTGTTGAATCTATTCCATATCCTGGTCTTCACCCTTCTTAGTGCATGCAGGGATGCTTTGCTGGGAAGTGCACCAACCCGTCACTAGTGCGCTCCTCGTGTCGCCCGGGTATAAGTTACCTTACTAACATTCCTGTTTATTGTTTTATACATCCGTTGTTTCCCATCCTGGATATTCAGTCACCCAAGTTCCAAACAGTGGTAAGAACTGTGCATTTCTCTCTCATATCATTAAGTTCATACTTAGGAAGATTAGTGTTTGATATCCTTCTGTGCTCCTAGGTGGTATCCAGTGCCTGTTACAGCAGGATAGTGGGGAAATAACAAAGGTATTATTACTGTTAGTTATTAATTAAGGGGAGGAACCTCATTTCTTTTGTGGATATTTACTTCTTGTCCTTTCCTTTTCAGCTGGGTCCGTGGTGGTGCGTTCTCCCTGCTTTTTATGTGATTGGTCCCTCTGTCTGCTATACTTCCAGCAGAGGGTGATATCACAGAAAAGATCTTCTTCCCTCACAGAGAGGAGGCTTGGTTAGAGGCTCCAACCCAGCTCTTCGAGCAACTATCCGAAACATTCAGGCATCCTGTCTTTGGGTACTCTCAGTTCGGTGAGTAACACAGGGTTACTCACAGTCCACTTCTGTTAAGACAGATTTCTGAACTCTGACCAAGTGGGCAGAGGTTCAGAAGGCCAGCCTAGTTTCTTGGAAAAGGGTAACCTCTGGACAAGCCAGACCAATTAAGGTAGCTATGGCAGGCGGTCAAGACTAAGTATCAGGAGGGGTGAGGGTGACTGAAAGACCTCATTGAGCACACAGAGCAAGGACACTTACAAATTACTCCCAGACAGGTGTATATATCAAAAATATAAACACATTTATTACAAGGCCTTTGTAAATCAACAGAATCACAGCAATCCTACTAAACCAACACAACACAACAAATACAAGATATATACAAGACCATTGGGGTCTAAAGGGTTAAAGGCCCGAAATACATTCACAACCTAGAAGGGAAGGAAAATAGGCAGTGCAGGTAGTCTTTAGTCCCCTTCAACATCAAGCACACACCTAATGAAGAGGCAGTTCAAACCCTAAGAAGAGAGAAGCCTTATGATCAATAGTACATGCAGTGCAGGCGCCTGCGTTAGTTCCAATGGGCAAAACGGGGTCTCTTCAGGGGTCTCTAGCAGCTCAGGAAGGTGGGTGAGGTGATGAAGAATAGATTCCCACTATTCAATAAGGGCCTCCACTTGAAGGCAGAGGTGATTCCAAGGTTCAGGAATAGTTTGCTAGTTCGCACTAGCAGTGGAAAGGAGAGGGACCCCCAAGGGCCACTTGTGCGTAATAATGGATGGAGGTGCTACGGGCCACCAGTAAAGGTCAGGGTTACTCACCAGCCCCAGGCACTCTCCGGACCAAATATTGCCAGTCAAGTCCACTTCGGTTACGGGTTCTACTGCTGCAATATGACGGCTCTGCGGCTTTCAGTTCCGGAGATACAGTGAGTATTCCCAAACGGGACAGTGGTGATTTCTCCACTCCTGGTGGATAGATCAGGCCAGTTTCTATGCAGCAGGCTTCAGGGGCAAGAGGGTCACAAATGCAGTGCACCTGCAGGGATCGTTGCCGCGGCTGGGCAACATGGTAAACGCATATGTTCCGGTCCTGATGCACTCATCTCACTTCAGACCTGGGAATGCCAAGTGTTCAAAATTTGGTGTGACAGTGCCGGGGACAGAGAGCTAGCAGTATACCAAGTTTCGAAGGCCTCCTTGAAACGACAGCGGAGACAGAGCAAAGGTCCTGTGTAAGCTGGTCAGCCCACTGGTTGGCCGAGGGAAACGTCTGAGAAGGCTTACTTGCAGGGTTTGTTGAAGGTGCAGAGAATAGTTGGTCCCACTATTCTAATGGATTGAAGCGTCTTCGCAGACCTTCTAGGACAACCAGATGCAGAGGGGTCCCACAGGACGACAGCGGGCTCAGAGTGCCAAACCTTCCAACGGTTCCTCGACTCGGCTTCTTAGTTCAGAATACTGGGATCCTACCCTTCGTTCAGTGAGAACTCCAGAGATCGACATGGTATGGGTGTTTTCGGCCTCCTCTTATCCAAAGTTCCCTTCACGCCAAAACGAAAAGGACCCAATGGGAGATCTGCTCACAAACGCACACTCCATACGTGGACCAATCACGGACCACGGTGGTCCCAAGCATTCATAGCACTCCAGACTCTCTGGCACCCAGGATGTGTATTGGGGACAGACACCCCAGCCCACATCTTGGAGGCACACACACAAGGCATGCAGAAGCCTGTGAAAGCTTGGCATTTTGCAGGAAACTGCATGTACAAATAAGGACTGACCCAGGTCGGCTCGACCTGAGGAAGGCAAAAGGGCAAGATGGGCAAAGGATAGGACAAAGAACCTTGTGGCATGGCCATTTTGGAGCCAGGCCACCTATTCGTGCCAAACGCAGTCAACGCAGTTTAAATTACAGGAAAGGGTTCAAATTACATGAAACGATAAGCAGCCACTAGCCCTGTCCATGACACATCTGCACATCTCCAAAGAAAAGTCCTACGAGAGTATCTAGGATCTTTGGAAATGACTATGAGACCCAAGTGCACTGTAATGGAAGCTACATTGTGCACTTGTTACATGTTGCAGAAAAGTTGCAAAATTGGAAAAGGACTAAGGGAAACAAAGTCTCCCAGCACTTACTGTCTTAAGGGCATGTCAGTTTCCCCGTAAGAAAGGAGCGAAAGCCCAAAGGAGTGCAGCAGAAGGCTGTGCTCCCCTGGCAAAGTCAGACTAAGGTGTGTAAACAGCAGCAGAAAGTTTGGGGGGGTGTACAACTGGAGGGAAAATTACATATAAAATGGAATCTTTCCTAACACTCACCCCTCCCAGACTAAGGACAGGGGGAACTAATCCACCCCTGGATGAGTTTCCTGTTCAGGTCGGTTAAACATTCTGGACAACTCATCAGCATTGCTATGTTGGACATCTGGCCTATGCTCAATAGTGAAGTCAAAGCCTTGCAGACTTATGGACCACCTAAGCAACTTTGGATTGTCTCCCTTCATGTTCATTAGCCACTTTAAGGGCTTATGGTCAATTTGCACAGAGAAGTGGGTCCCATTGAGGTAGGGCCTCAGCTTCCTTAGGGCCCACACAACAGAGAAACTGTAACGCTCCCCTGGCTCCCACAGGGGCGTCGATCTGAACTAGACACCTGCGGTCTCCACCAATGTGACGCGTAGTGCCGAGATGACGGACTGGACTGGCCCACCTACCTTCATTTGCTTGGCCCGTAGGAATATTCTTCTGCAAATGGAGAAAGGGAATTAACCACCCGTGGAGTTGAGCGTTAACCCCCCCCCACTCCTGCTGTTCTTCCCACTGATCACCTTTGATGTCCCCTCTTATAGTCTCACCTGATGGTTTGGAAAGATGAGCTCTCCATCCTGCATTGAGCGCAGGGGTGCGTAGATAACCAGTTGCTTCACTGGCTCGAAGGAATTGGTGAGTTCCAGAACAATATTTCCCAGCAAGACACCGTAAGTATGTAGTTTGTAAGAGTTCAAATGTCTGACTTTCACTCTTGTCCGATTGTCCGATTCCTTGCAGGTTGCAGCTTGACCCTAGCGAAGAGTTCCTCGTGGCAACCGGTAATATTCAGGTAAGGATTTATATTATCCAACACAGTTCGATAAAATAATGTCAATATGTAACCTGTTGCTTTCTCCCTTATTCAGGCGCTGAGAGAAAGTATGAAGTCTCAGGGAATAATGCCTCCAGCAGTAAAATCAGGTAAGTCTATTGTGGTGAGGAGGTTTCCCCTTGTTTGTCCCTTTGTTTCACCTTGCTGTCCTTTTGTTTCCCCTTAGGGGCCGGGGTTCGGCGAGGATGCAGTGGAAGCTGCGCCGACCCGTGAAGAGGAATAGTACCCCCGGTGGTAAAATCAGGTAAGTCTCTGGGGGGTAACTAATATTGCCTCTGTGTATTCCCTTGGCTCACCTTGCTGTTCTTGTCTTCCCCTTAGGTGTCGGAGTGTGGCGGGAACATGCAGAAGGATGCGGTGGATAGTGAAGATGCTGCGAAGGCCGGTGAGTTCAACGCGGCGCTGCAGCAGGCGAGGCGACACGCAGCGCATAAAATAACTTCTTTCTTCCAGCTCAAAGGCACGATGGATCGGGAATTCAGGTAAGGATCAAAGGCATTGCTTTTGTTCTAACCTTTTCTCCTTCTTTCTCCCTTTTTCTAGGAGCTCCAGACTCGAGGCGGGCGTGGCAGAAGACAGGATGCAGACTTGCAGGCACGGTGAGCATTATGCTGCTGGATGCAGAATAACACGAAGCGTGTGCTGCTCTTTGGGTGTGGTTTAAATAGCCTCCAAAGTAGTCCCAGGTAAGTATTCCTCCCCAGCCCCACCCGGGTAAAAAATAATCCCTAGGTAAAGTAGTCCCTTCCAAGCCTCTTTTGGCTTGGAGCTCTTGCAGCATGGTCTGCATCAGGTGAGTTTGCAGCATGGTCTGCATCAGGTAAGTTTTAATCTATAAGCCTGTCGCCTATGGCACCAGGACTGACTCTCCATATGAGCCCGGCGCCATAGGCACCAGGACTGCACCCAAATAGCCCCTAGCACGGGTTGGTGCGCTTGCTTAGAATAACTTGATGCCTGCTTCTGGGGTTACTGGACTTGGACTGGGTCCCCGGGGGTAGGCATCATGACAGCACTCCCCCCCCAAGGCCCCTCCTAAAGTTGTTCTTCCCTGTGGTTTCGGTTTATCTGGGGAATTTCAGTGGAATTTTTTCACCAATCGGGGTGCATGAACGTGGTCACTAGGTTCCCATGACCTTTCCTGTGGTCTGTAACCTTTCCAGTAGATTAAATAAAAAAGTTTTGACTTGATCAGCTTGGAGTCCAGGATGTTCTTAACTTCAAATTCGGGTTCTCCGTCTACAAGGATGGGGTCTGGTGGCTTGGTTAGTCTTGTCCCTGGTTGCACTGGCTTCAAAAGTGACACATGAAAGACGGGATGAATTCGCAGGTAAGTCCAACTTGACAGCCA
The DNA here is from genome assembly GCF_040938575.1 of Ambystoma mexicanum. Lineage (NCBI taxonomy): Eukaryota > Metazoa > Chordata > Amphibia > Caudata > Ambystomatidae > Ambystoma > Ambystoma mexicanum. The sequence continues at coordinate 1,720,451,720 of NC_090929.1, read as the reverse complement.
CCGGGTTGATAATGGCCTTAATAGAGTAAGGTCCCATATATCTGGGGTTAAAGGTCTGTGTTCCCTTTAGAGGTATATGTTTTGTGGCTAACCATACTTGGTCCCCTATCTGGTATTGTGGAGTATCACTTCTATGCCGATCAGCATCTTTCTTGTATTTTTCTTTTGCCTTTTTTAAATGTGCAGTTGCTTCCTTAAAGGCTTGTGTAATCGTAGCGTGCAGATGGTCAGCTACGGGCATTTCTAAGTGTTGGGGTGAGTCAAGGCCTGAGGTTCGAGGATGGTGCCCATATAAGGTATAAAAGGGGCTTTGTCCAGTTCCAGAATGTACTGAATTATTGTATGCATATTCAGCGATCCAAAGAATGTCTTTCCAATTACTCTCAGTCTGATGTAACATACAACGCAGGTATTGTTCGAGAGTCTGGTTGGTCCTCTCCATTTGACCATCGGTTTGGGGGTGGTGACTGGTTGATAACCTCACATCGATTTGCATCAATTGACAACATTTTTCCAAAAATGTGAAATAAATTGACTGCCCCGGTCAGAGACCAATACGGACGGAAATCCGTGTATGCGAACAATGTTTTCGAGGAACTCCTTGGCCAGGATTGAAGCTGAAGGTAATCCCTTTAAAGGAATAAAGTGGGCCATCTTGGAAAAAAGATCCACAATAACTAGAATGGTGTTAAATCCATTGCATGGGGGTAGATCAGTAATAAAGTCTAACGATAAGGTGTGCCATGGTGTAGGCGGAATGTCTAAAGGTTGTAAAAGTCCAGCTGGTTTTTTCTTTTGACTTTTGTTTTGGGCACAAATGCCACAAGACATCACAAATGATTTAATATCCTTTCGCCAGGTGGGCCACCAGAATTGTCTCTTAATCTTAGCTTCAGTTTTTGCAATACCTGGGTGCCCCTCCATTAGGGTATCATGATAACGGGAAATGACTAGCTCCTTATGTGGCAGAAATAGCCGCCATTGGTAATAAGGCAGGTCATTGGTGACAAAGTAGTCCGGGCCTTTCTTTACCCAGTCCTGCAGGGCTGTAGGATCAAAGAGTTGTTGGATCTTTACCTGAATGTCCTCTAGTGTCTGTAGAGTAGTCATGCCAAGAATCCTTTGTTCCGAAATTATAGGTACTGGTTCTGGGTTCACTTCTGCCTCTCCCATCCCTATTCGGGATAAGGCGTCTGCTTTACCATTCTTACAACCTGGTCGATAGGTTATCACGAAATCGAACTCGGCAAAGAACAATGCCCATCGGAGTTGGCGTGACGATTGGGCCTTGGCTGTCTTTAAATACTGTAAGTTCCGGTGATCGGTGATCACAGTAATGGTATGCCTGGCACCGAGAAGATAGTGCCGCCAAGCCTTGAAGGCGGATTTAATGGCTAATAACTCCTTGTCGGTAACCGCATAGTTTAACTCAGGTGCCGAGAACTTTCTGGACCAAAATGCTACTGGGTGAAGCTGGCCAGTTTCAGGGTCCTTTTGAGACAGGACAGCTCCCATGGCTAGACTGGATGCATCAGTTTCCACTATGTATGGAAGTTCAGGGCGCGGATGCTTTAATACAGGTGCAGACGTGAATTTCGCTTTCAGCTCTTGGAAGGCATTTTCAGCTTCTTCAGTCCACATAAAGCATTTATTTTTTCGCAAGAGTGCTGTGATGGGATGTAAAACATGTGAAAAATCCGGGATGAATCTGCGGTAGAAATTGGCAAAGCCGAGCATGCTTTCTACTCCTTTAACTGAACTTGGTGATGGCCACTTAAGGATTGCATCCACCTTTCGTGAGTCCATTCGGACTCCTCTTGGGGTCAGGATAAACCCAAGGAATTCAAATTCTGTGGCATGAAAGACGCATTTTTCCAGTTTTGCATATAGTTTGTGCTGGCGCAATTTCTCAAGGACTGCTCGGACATGCTTCACATGGTCAGATTCTGAAGAGGAGTATACTAGAATATCATCGATATATACGACAACACAAACGTCAATGAGTTCACGAAGGACATCGTTCATGAAGTATTGGAAGGCTGCTGGTGCATCACCTGGTATTCGAAAAACCCATACTTAGTGCAAAAAGCAGTCTTCCATTCGTCGCCCTCTTTTACACGTACCAGATGGTATGCCCCCCGGAGATCTAACTTAGTGTATATGCCAGCGTCCTTCACTTGGTCTAGTAGTTCAGGGATCAGAGGCAATGGGTATCGGTTCTTAACAGTTATCTGGTTCAATGCGCGGTAGTCTATGCACGTTCTTAGGTCACCTTCCTTTTTGGGCACGAAGAACAAAGCTGAAGATGCAGGGCACTGGGATGGGCGAATGAAGCCATTAGCAAGGTACTGGTCTAAATATTGTCGTAGGTGAAGGTTCTCAGGTTCCATAAGGGCATAGATCCTGCTACAAGGGGGTTGTGCACCGGGTATGAGATCGATTTGACAATCGTACGATCTGTGAGGAGGTAAGGTGTTTGCCTGTTCCCTTTGGAAGACATCCGGAATTCTTGGTATTCTGGAGGTAGTTGCATGACTGGTGTGGTTACTGTGGCCAGGCCTACGTTTTGATTTTTCTGTGGGTAACAGGTTTGTGCACAATCCGGGAAGGTTATTCTCTTCTCTCGCCAATCAATACAAGGATTATGTGTTTCCAACCAAGGTATCCCAAGTATTATTTGGAACTGTGGGGCTTTGATTAGATCAAACACAATAGTCTCTTGATGCCCATCCTGACCCAATAGTGTCATCTCTACGGTGGAATGAGTTACAGGCCCAGAGGCAATTTCAGTTCCATCGACTGAGGTGATGACATCTGAGGTGGTTTTTGGCAGAGAGGTTGATTCATCCTGGAAGCCAATTCGTAGTCCACATAGTTTCCTATGGCCCCGCTATCAATGTATGCCCTTACTGCGTGCATACGCGATGGCTGCCTTGGATCTACGAGGCCCATTGGTATGATGAAATGCGAGGTCTGAGTATCCTTCTTCAAGCTCGGCAAGCGGACCTCTACGCTTGTCGGGCGTGGTTGTTTCCCGAGTCTGACTCCATATGGTTTTTATCAGCAGCTCCTACCACCTTCTTGGGTGGTTTTACAGGGCAATCCCAGAGAAAATGCCCAGAAGTTCCACAATATAGACACAATTGCATTTGCAGTCTCCTTTCTCTTTCCTTCTAGGTTAAGGGTCCTTTAACCCCTCCGATTTGCATGGGTTCTGAAGCATCTGCTCCTTTGGGGTTAGCGTGGGTAGTTCGTAAGAGTTCAAATGTCTGACTTTCACTCTTGTCCGATTCCTTGCAGGTTGCAGCTTGACCCTCGCGAAGAGTTCCTCGTGGCAACCGGTAATATTCAGGTAAGGATTTGTATTATCCAACACAGTTCGATAAAATAATGTCCATATGTAACCTGTTGCTTTCTCCCTTATTCAGGCGCTGAGAGAAAGTATGAAGTCTCGGGGAATAATGCCTCCGGCGGTAAAATCAGGTAAGTCTATTGTGGTGAGTGTCACGCCGCGCGCTCGCTCGCGGGCGCCACTTACTTGTCCTGGGGTCCCTGGTCCACGGCCGCAGCGGTCTCCTCCTTCATGGAGACTATACCCGCGGTGGCGTCTTTCCTCACGCCGACCCGCGGTTCGGATGGGCGCCGTGGACGCCGCCATCTTGCGAGGATCTGCGCATGCGCGGATCGTCAGTGCTTCGACGTCCTGCGCATGCGCAGTGTCGGAACATGCGTTCCAAGCCTCGCTTTGACCCTGAGCTATAAAAGGGCACCGCATACACAGGGACGACGCGTCTCAACGCGGTTGTTACTGTGTATGCGCTGCTGGAGTCCTGGCACTTGTTGTCCAGTCCTCCAGTTTCCTGTTCTATCCTTTTCAGCCCAATTCTGCCTCATTTCCTTATTCCAGTTTGCTTCCTGGTCCTCCTACTCTTCCTGCTCCTTCATTCTGATACCTTGTCCTTCCCTGGGTTATGGTAGAGTAGGTTATCCCTGGGTTCCTAGTTGTAGTGGGAATCTCCTGTCAGTTCTGCCTTCTTACAGTTGCCTCCCTTTGCCTGTCTTGTGTCCTGCCGGTACCTGTGCCTTACTGCCTTTTGGGAGTTCCTGAGTTCAGTCGGTGATTTCATCAAGCCTTCTCAGCCAGTGGAAACACTGTCCCGACGTCACGCAAATTCTGAGAAGTGCCACCCGTGGCGTTGGGAGTTGGTTCAGTGCCGTCCTCTGTTAACTCACCAGGAGGGGATTGGACTAATTTCTCGCGTTACCCATTCATCGGCCATCATACATCGACATACTGGCAACCTCAACTCCACGGTCTACAAGAAGCAGAGGTAACTCACGATCTCGTGAAGATTCGTTTAACAGATTGAGACGCCTATCCCTCAGTCCCGACATGGACGACATGCAGGAACTACGTGAAGAAATGCGTGCCATGCGCCTGGAAATGACCACTCTCCGCCAGGAAAACAACACTCTCAGACAAGCATTGGATCGATGTTTGGCTAATCCCGCACAACCTGTCACACCGCCTGAGAACTCCATGGCTTACACCACTCCGATGAAGTATGATGGTGATCCGCGTCGTGTGGCTGAGTTCTGTACTCACTGTCGGATCCATTTCCAATTCAGGTCTACACATTTTTCTCAAGACAAAGCTAAGATCGGGTATATCCTTGGAAATCTAACTGGCAATGCACTCGCCTGGGCCGCACCTTTGGTCTCTACCAACAGTCCTCTGTTGGCCGATTTCGCTGCCTTCGAGAAAGCCTTTTTGGATGTCTTCAAACCGCCCAATTTGGCAGCCATGGCCCAGAATCAATTAATGGAGAACAAGCAAGGGTCAGGTGACATAATCCACTACATCAGTCGGTTTCGACAACTAGCAACTGATTCGCAATGGCCCGAAATCACTCAAAAAACCTTGTTTCGTCGGGGACTACGAGAGGAGTACAAAGACGAATTGCTGCACATTCCGGAGCCAGAAACGCTGCCAGCATTGGTGGAACAAGTCTTACGCATTGACCACAGGTTAACCGAACGACGGAGTGAACACCGCAGATCTGACAGGTATCAACCAATTCTTCCAGCACAGAACTCTGGACCGGCTGTTTCTATCGATGTAGCTCCAGAACCCATGCAGTTGGGTGCCGTCAGAGGTCCGTTATCTGAGACTGAAAAGAAAAGAAGACGACAGAAGAACTTGTGCATGTATTGCGGTGGTTCCGGCCATTTTCTAGGTACCTGTCCGATACGTCCTCTGAAGAAACAGGAAAACTAACAGGCCCGTTGTTGCAGGCGAAGGCAGCAGCGGGCCGCCCTTCTGAATCCGTCCTTCCCCCCATGAACTCAGTACCCTTGTTGATTCTGAAAGTCGGTGTTGCTTGGCTTGGAAAGTGTGTGAAGACCTGGGCCCTTTTGGACTGCGGAGCATCTGGCAACTACATCGATGCTTCGTTCGCAATTACCAATGGAATCCGTTTACACAACAAGGAACGACCAACGGTGGTTGAGGTAATCGATGGCTCTACTTTGTCTTCTGGTCCGGTTTGCCAACACTCCGACCCCTTGTGGCTCTCTGTGGAAGGGCATCTCGAACGTATTTCATTGGACGTCATCAAGTCTCCTTCATTTCCGGTGGTGTTGGGTTTACCATGGCTGTTGTATCACAATCCCCAGGTTGACTGGACCGCTCGCTCCTTGGTGTTCTCTTCGACACGTTGTCCTAGTGACTGTGTAATACACGAAACCTTTCCTGCAATTTTGGAGTCCCTCAATCCTGCTGATGTATCTGCTCGTTTATGTGCCACTCAATCGGTTCCTCATGAATATGCCGGATACCACAAGGCGTTCTCCAAGCCTGAGGACATACCACTACCACCCCATCGGCACTTTGATTGTTCCATTGACATTCTGCCTGGTGCGATCATTCCCCACGGCAAGATCTATTCGTTGACTCACTTCGAGAAGGGCATACTACAGGAGTATATTACGGATTGCCTCAACAAGGGCTATATAGTGCCGTCCAAATCCCCTGCAGGATTCCCGTTGTTCTTCGTCAAGAAGAAAGAGGGCACTTTGCGTCCTTGTATCGACTACCGTCAACTAAACGAGATCACGAGGAAGGACAGGTACCCGTTACCACTCATCCGGGACATCATCGAATCCCTGAAATCAGCACAGATCTTCACCAAGCTGGATCTAAGAGGGGCCTATCACTTGGTGCGAATTAAGAAGGGAGATGAGTGGAAGACGGCCTTCAAAACACCTATTGGTCACTTCGAATACAGGGTGATGCCGTTTGGCCTCTGCAACGCCCCGGCAGTCTTCCAACGGTTCATGGACGATGTCTTTTCTGACCTTATCGGAATATCTGTCTGGGTTTACCTTGACGATATTCTGTTTTTTTCTGACACTCATACTGCACACGTGGCACATATACAGGAAGTCCTCCGTAGATTGATACACAACGGTCTGTATGCCAAAATCGAGAAGTGCCAATTTCATAGGGAGAGCATGGAGTTTCTGGGTTACGTGATCAGCAACACAGGAGTACAGATGGATCCCGCAAAACTGCAAGCTATTCAAGAATGGAAATCGCCACATGGCGTGAAGTCACTTCAAAGGTTCTTGGGCTTTGCCAACTTTTATCGGCGTTTCATTCCACGCTTCTCTCAACTGGCCAACAGTTTAACCCACCTGACCAGTACCAAGGTGCCGTTTCTCTGGGACACGCAGGCCGAGGAGGCATTCCAGGAATTAAAAAGATCATTCATGTCGGCTCCTGTTCTTGGACATCCACATGATGTAAAACCGTTTGTGGTTGAAACAGACGCCTCGGACTACGCAATTGGGGCGGTCCTACTACAGCAAGATACAATCACGGGAATAGAGCACCCGGTGGCGTATTACTCGAGAAAGTTGTCAGTGAGTGAGAGAAACTACGCAGTGATAGAAAAGGAATTACTGGCGATAAAGGCTGCCTTCGAGGAATGGCGACATCACTTGCTGGGTGGGAGGTACCCGGTGGTGGTTCGCACGGATCACCGTAATCTACAGTTCTTGCGCTCTTTACAATGCAGAACCTCCCGTCATGCTCGTTGGGCCTTCTTCTTTTCACAGTTCGATTTCACCGTCACGTACATTCCTTGTTCCCACAACACTAAGGCTGATGCCTTGTCTCGGTCTCTGGAAAACAACGTTGAAGGTGTCAAGGAACTGGAACCTTCGATAGCGTCCAAACATTTCCTATCGATGGTGACTCCCCAGCTCCAACAGTTTACTGAGGCCACACGAACGGATCCCTCAAGAACACAGATACTACAACGTGCTGACATCAGGGAACGTGATGGCTTATTGTTCTTCAAGGATCGTCTGTACGTCCCCACATTGGAACTCCAGAAAATCGTTTTACAGAATTGTCATGATTCCGTCGTTTGCGGTCACCGTGGAGTCCGTACAACACAAGAACTGGTTGCACGACAGTACTGGTGGCCTGGATGGGCTACAATGGTAAAGCAATACGTGGACTCTTGCCCGGTATGTGCCCAGACCAAGATTCCTCGCAAAAGACCCATTGGTCTTCTAAAACCCACGCCAACGCCTCCGTACCCTTGGCATACCATCGCCACGGATTTCATCGTTGACCTGCCCCTGTCTGGTGGCTTCACGTGTATAATGGTGGTGGTGGATTGTTTCACCAAGACAGCTCATTTCTTGCCCTTTCCTAAGCTGCCCACTGCATCCCAGATGGCACGATGTTTTCTACACGAGGTGTATCGCCTTCATGGTCTTCCGGAGAAGATATTGTCTGACCGAGGCTCTCAATACATCTCTTCCTTTTGGGGCCAACTGTGTCGGCATTTGGACATCCAGCGAGCCCTGAGTTCCGGCTATCATCCGCAGACTAATGGACAGACGGAACGTACCAATCAGACCCTTGAGCAATACCTACGTTATTATGCCAATGCTACCCAAGACAACTGGTCGGAGTGGTTGGACACCGCGGAAGCAGCATAAAACAACGCTGTTCATTCCGCTACCGGACTCAGCCCTTTTTATTGCTCTACCGGTCTTCATCCTCAACTGCTGCCTATTCATCCAACATCTTCCAGCGCCGTTCCATCTGCAGATGCCCTTGTGTCCCTGATTCGCGATCAACATCGTCTGGCGGCCGGTACCTTGGCAGCGGCACAAGCACATATGAAGGAGCAGGCTGACAGGAGACGGAGCCCTGAGCCTGTCCTTCATGTTGGAGACATGGTTTGGCTGTCCTCCAAGAATCTACCAGTACGCAACTTACCTGTGAAACTAGCCCCCCGCTTTTTTGGTCCCTTTCGCATCACAGGGCGTATTTCACCTGTTGCCTTTCGTTTATCTTTGCCCCGCTCTTGGAGGATCCATCCTGTCTTTCATGTTTCCCTTTTGAAGCCCTACGTGCCCGATGTTATGGGTCGTACCTGTTCCCGTCCTGCCCCGGTCTTGGTTCGGGGGGTTCCTGAATTCGAGGTGCAAGAGATATGTGATTCACGGATTTGGCGAGGTGCTCTGCAGCTTCTGGTCAGCTGGAAGGGTTATCCTGCTTGTGACCGTACTTGGGAACCGCGCTCCTTCGTGCATGCACCGCGCCTGGTTCGGGACTTCTATCTCCGCTACCCTTGGAAACCCGGTGCTCCGGGGTTGTCCGGGAGGGGGTATGGTGTCACGCCGCGCGCTCGCTCGCGGGTGCCACTTACTTGTCCTGGGGTCCCTGGTCCACGGCCGCAGCGGTCTCCTCCTTCATGGAGACTATACCCGCGGTGGCGTCTTTCCTCACGCCGACCCGCGGTTCGGATGGGCGCCGTGGACGCCGCCATCTTGCGAGGATCTGCGCATGCGCGGATCGTCAGTGCTTCGATGTCCCGCGCATGCGCAGTGTCAGAACATGCGTTCCAAGCCTCGCTTTGACCCTGAGCTATAAAAGGGCACCGCATACACAGGGACGACGCGCCTCAACGCGGTTGTTACTGTGTATGCGCTGCTGGAGTCCTGGCACTTGTTGTCCAGTCCTCCAGTTTCCTGTTCTATCCTTTTCAGCCCAATTCTGCCTCATTTCCTTATTCCAGTTTGCTTCCTGGTCCTCCTACTCTTCCTGGTCCTTCATTCTGATACCTTGTCCTTCCCTGGGTTATGGTAGAGTAGGTTATCCCTGGGTTCCTATTTGTAGTGGGAATCTCCTGTCAGTTCTGCCTTCTTACAGTTGCCTCCCTTTGCCTGTCTTGTGTCCTGCCGGTACCTGTGCCTTACTGCCTTTTGGGAGTTCCTGAGTTCAGTCGGTGATTTCATCAAGCCTTCTCAGCCAGTGGAAACACTGTCCCGACGTCGCGCAAATTCTGAGAAGTGCCACCCGTGGCGTTGGGAGTTGGTTCAGTGCCGTCCTGTGTTAACTCACCAGGAGGGGATTGGACTAATTTCTCGCGTTACCCATTCATCGGCCATCATACATCGACATACTGGCAACCTCAACTCCACGGTCTACAAGAAGCAGAGGTAACTCACGATCTCGTGAAGATTCGTTTAACAGTGAGGAGGTTTCCCCTTGTTTGTCCCTTTGTTTCACCTTGCTGTCCTTTTGTTTCCCCTTAGGGGCCGGGGTTCGGCGAGGATGCAGTGGAAGCTGCGCCGACCCGTGAAGCGGAATAGTACCCCTGGTGGTAAAATCAGCTAAGTCTATGGGGTAACTAATATTGCCTATGTGTATTCCCTTGGCTCACCTTGCTGTTCTTGTCTTCCCCTTAGGTGCCGGAGTGCGGCGGGAGCATGCAGAAGGATGCGGTGGAATGTGAAGATGCTGCGAAGGCCGGTGAGTTCAGCGCCGCACTGCAGCAGGCCCGGTGACGCGCATAAAATAACTTCTTTCTTCCAGCTCAAAGGCACGGTGGATCGGGAATTCAGGTAAGGATCAAAGGCATTGCACTTGTTCTAACCTTTTCTACTTCTTTCTCCCTTTTTCTAGGAGCTCCAGACTCGAGGCGGGCGTGGAAGAAGGCAGGATGCAGACTTGCAGGCACGGTGAGCATTACGCTGCTGGATGCAGAATAACGCGAAGCGTGTGCTGCTCTTCGGGCGTGTTTTAAATAGCCCCCAAAGTAGTCCCAGGTAAGTATTCCTCCTCAGCCCCACCCGAGTAAAAAATAGTCCCTAGATAAAGTAGTCCCTTCCAAGCCTCTTTTGGCTTGGAGCTCTTGCAGCATGGTCTGCATCAGGTGGGTTTGCAGCATGGTCTGCATCAGGTAAGTTTTAATCTATGAGCCTGGCGCCTATGGCGCCAGGACTGACTCTCCATATGAGCCCGGTGCCATAGGCGCCAGGACTGCACCCAAATAGCCCCTAGCAGGGGTTGTTGGGCTTGCTTAGAATAACTTGATGCCTGCTTCTGGGATTGCTGGACTTGGACTGAGTCCCCGGGGGTAGGCATCATGACAGCACTCCCCCCAAGGCCCCTCCTAAAGTCGTTCTTCCCTGTGGTTTCGGTTTATCTGGGAAATTTCGGTGGAATTTTTTCACCAATTGGGTGCATGAACGTGGTCACTAGGTTACCATGACCTTTCCAGTGGTCCGTAACCTTTCCAGTCGATTAAATAAAAAGTTTTGACTTGATCAGCTTGGAGTCCAGGATGTTCTTAACTTCAAATTCGGGTTCCCCGTCTACAAGGATGGGGTCTGGTGGCTTGGGTAGTCTTGTCCCTGGTTGCACTGGCTTCAAAAGTGACACATGAAAGACGGGGTGAATTTGTATATTAGCAGGTAAGTCCAACTTGACAGCCACCGGGTTGATAATGGCCTTAATAGAGTAAGGTCCCATATATCTGGGGTTAAAGGTCTGTGTTCCCTTTAGAGGTATATGTTTTGTGGCTAACCATACTTGGTCCCCTATCTGGTATTGTGGAGTATCACTTCTATGCCGATCAGCATCTTTCTTGTATTTTTCTTTTGCCTTTTTTAAATGTGCAGTTGCTTCCTTAAAGGCTTGTGTAATCGTAGCGTGCAGATGGTCAGCTACGGGCATTTCTAAGTGTTGGGGTGAGTCAAGGTCTGAGGTTCGAGGATGGTGCCCATATGGTGAATGACTCTCCATATGAGCCCGGCGCCATAGGCGCCAGGACTGCACCCAAATAGCCCCTAGCAGGTGTTGTTGGGCTTGCTTAGAATAACTTGATGCCTGCTTCCAGGGTTGCTGGACTTGGACTGGGTCTCCGGGGGTAGGCATCATGACAGAAACATTCTTTCTCTACTGTGGACCATCTGAGCTTTCTGTCCTTAAGCTGGCGACTAATGAAGCCAATAGGGTGTTCCTTACCCTTCTCATCTACTTGTGATAGTACAGCTCCTATCCCAGTGTCAGAGGCATCTGTCTGCACAATAAAAGGTCTTTGGTAATCAGGGTCCCTGGGGACAGGGGCCTGGCACAAGAAGTCTTTTAAGCCATTGAAGGCCTTCTCACACTCTTCAGACCAAGTTACCTTCTTGGGTTTCTTTGGAGTGGTGAGAGCAGTCAGAGGGGCAGCTATGGTGCCATAGTCTGCCATGAAATTTCTGTAGTACCCAGTGAGTCCTAAAAAAGGCGCTCACTTGGGCCTGGGTAGTGGGGGTAGGCCAGTCTTGTACTGCTTGTACTTTACTGGGTAGAGGCTGTATCCTCCCTCCACCTACATCATGTCCAAGGTAGACCACTGATAATTGTCTAATCTGGCACTTACTGGCTTTTATGGAAAAGTGGGCCTTGTGAAGGGCCTGTAACACAATCCCTGGGTGTTTCACATGGTCTTCCATTCCCAGGTTGCACTGAAAACTGCAATATCATCCAGATATGCAAGACAGAACCCATCCAACCCATTCAACACATGATTCACAAGCCCCTGGAAAGTGGCAGGGGCATTCTTCAACCCAAAAGGCATTACCCTGAACTGGTAAAGACCCTCTGGTGTTGAGAAAGCTGTCTTCTCCTTGGCATGTTCTCCAAGAGCTATTTGCCTGCAGTGAGGTCAAATGTGCTGAGGTATTTGGGGGCACCCAAAGTATCCACCAGCTTATCTGTTCTAGGCAAGGGGTGTGCATCTGTCTTGGTGACAGCATTCAGAGCCTTGTAATCCATACAGACCCTCAACTCAGAAGTACCTGCTTTTGGAACCAATACACTGGGCTGGACGGACCAAAGACTACTAGAGGGTTTAATCACCCCAAGATCCAGCATTTTGTTGACCTCTGTCTTAATGTAAGACCTTACTTTGTCTGACATTCTGTATCCCCTACTTTTGGTGGGTACACTGTCTCCTGTGTCAATGTCATGTTTGCACCAAGGTGTCAAACCAGGGGACTGTGACAACAAGGGGGAAAACCGCCTAAGCAAACTTTTCACCTCTGCTTGTTGATCAGAAGTCAGGTGAGGGGCCACATGGACACCCTCAATGGAGCTGTCTGAAGGACTGCCTTGAAACAGGTCAGGGAGAGGTTCTGACTCCTCTTCCTCAACACCTGAAGCCATCAGCAGTGCAGCGATTTCAACTTTTGGGATGAAAGCCTTCAGTCTATTCACATGGAACACGTGTGGAGCCTGACCAGACCTTCCAAGGTCCACTAAATAGTTGACCTCACCCAGTGACTCCACCACTGTGTAAGGGCCTGACCATTTGTCCTGCAAAGCTCTAAGCCTTTTAGGATTCATGATCAGAACTTTCTGACCAGGTGTGAAAGTGATGGGGGAAGCTTTCTGGTCATATCAGTGTTTTATCAGTGTTTGCCCTGCCTTCAGCTTCTCACTAGCCAGACCCATCAGGGGTTCCATCCTTTTTCTGAGCCCTAGCACATAGTCCACTACGTTGGTAGTAATAGGGGGAGTGGGCATCTCCCATTCCTCCTTGACTATGGCCAAGGACCCCCTTACAGGTTGACCAAATAGAAGTTCAAAGGGGCTGAAGCCAACACCCTCTTGTGGTACCTCTCTGTAGGCAAATAGTAAGCATGGTAACAGAAGATCCCATTTTCTACTTTGGGATTCTTCCAGAGCCCCAATCATACTTTTCAAGGTCCTCTTAACCCTTTCCACTAGACCATTTGTTTGTGGGTAGTATGCAGATGAAAAATTATAGGTGACACCACATTCCTTCCACATGGCCTGCATATACTTCGACATAAAGTTGCTGCCCGTATCAGACACAACGTCTTTAGGGATGCCAACCCTAGGAAAGATGCCAAGTAAAGCTTTTGCAACTGACTTGGCAGTCACAGTTTTTAATGGGATGGCCTCAGGATACCTGGTGGCATGGTCAACCAGCACCAAGATAAACCTATTGCCTGAGGATGTTTGGGGGTCAAGGGGGCCAACAATGTCAATCAATACCCTCTCAAATGGTACACCCACAACTGGGAGTGGTACCAATGGAGGTTGGATTGTTGAGCCACTCTTACCAGATAACCGGCAGGTGGTACATCTCCGGCAGCGACTTTCTACTTGCACCCCCATCATGGGCCAGTAGAAGTGCATGGATAACCTTTGCTTGGTTCTCTTGATCCCAAGGTGACCAGCAAAGGGCACTTCATGCGCCAGCTGCAGGAGGAAGGGTCTTACAGCAAGGGGAACCATCAACCTCCTATGGTCTTCTTCTGTAGACTCTGTAGGCTCACTGTACAGGAGCCCACCTTCCCAATAAATCATATGTGTCCCAGGAGGTTCACCCTCAAGCTCGGCACAGGCCTGTCTCCTTAGGCCTTCCAGAGATGGGGACTCACGTTGGCCTTTACAGAATTCTTCTCTGTCAGGACCACCTTCTACTAACAAATCTTTTAGTTCAGGATGGTCATTTGGTTCAAATACTTCAGGCAACACCTCTACCTCGTCAGGTCCTGGTGTTTGACCAACTACCTCCACCTCAGTGGTAGGTGAATTACGGGGAATATTTTCTTTCACTCTTTTGGTTTTTCTGATTCCTTTAACCTTGGATTTCCCCTTTGGCTTGGGCACTGGAGTGGTCTTGGCTAGTGCTGCCCTTGGTTGAGACCTTGTCCAGAGTCTTTCTGCTGTATCTCCCACAAGCCCTAAAGCTCTGAGATCATTTCCCAGCAAGACCTTTCCTGGGACATCTCTCTGAATGTTCACTGGAATCCTGACTGCTGTACCATTTAAAGTAAGATTTACAGGTATTACTGGGAACTGGAGAGGTGGGCCATGAGCCAACTTAGTGGGCATCAGAGGAGCTCTGGCAACTTCCTCTGGGTCTACCAAGGTAGAATCCACTACAGTTCAACTACACCCACTATCCCGAAGAGCTGGAGTATCTACTCCATTGATCAACACACTGGGAATCATTACAAGGGTGGCGCTCCCGTAATGAAGGATGCAGGTACGGGACCGGCACCCTTCATTACAGGAGCGCTGATTACGAGGTTCCCTTTGGGGAACCCTGACCAGACGTTTGGTAAAACCAGACGTCTTTTCCGGGTCCCGCGAGGGGAAGAGGGAGGTAATAACAGGCCATTCGTAATGTGCCCGTTATTACCTCCCTCCCCATTCCCATTGACCCTATGGGGGCTGAAATGGGAATAGGGAATGGTTCCTTCAAGGAGGAATTACCGGGTCCTCCAATGTTAGAATGACCCGGTTATTCCTCATTGCAGGAACCCAGTAATAGAGCCCGGTTTGGAGACAGCCATGGTGCTAATAGCACCATGGCTGCCTCCAAACTCGTAATGAGGCCCGCTGTCTTTAAAGTAGTGCTTGGTATTGTCTGGAATCCTAGAATAAGCCTCTGAGACTTTAGGCTCCCAGGAACCCAGGGAAACTAACACTTCCTCAGAATCTATCCCACTGGGGAAGGAATCTGAGGAGAAGGATGCTCCTGTAATCTCTTCTTCCTCATAGGAGGAGAAGGTCAAATTAGCAGAGAGGACCCGCAAGGTTTTGACCTTACATCTGGGGTCCCCCTTCACATGGTCACTTGCTCCACAAGCCACACAAGATCCACTGGGTCTGGTGACATAGGGAGGCTTACTGTAACCTGAGTTCTGTTTTGGAGGATAACCTCCACTACCCTGTGAGTTCTCTTGTGGCTTACCCTTATTTTTCTGTTTGTGGTTCTTCTGGGAGGAGGTTCTATCAGATCCCCCACCCTCCTTATCCTTGGGCTTTTTCCCCTCCTCCTGCTTACCAGGTTGAGTCTTGTCCTTATGGGACACTCTATGTGACACCCACATGTCTGCTGCTATGGCAAGCTTCTTAGGATCTATCTCCTTTGAATCCGCCAAATGCTGTTTAAGCTCCGGGGAAGAAGATGCAAAAATGTGTTCCAGCATGACAAGACATATCATACCCTCAAAGGTGGAGACCTTATAACCTCCAACCCAGCCAGTCAAGTTTTTTATGGATTCAGTTACATAAGAAACCCAAGTACCACTTTCTTTTTTCTTATACTCTCTGAATCTTTTTAAGTATTGGGCAGGAGTCTTTCCAAACTTTAAGATGAGAGTTTGCTTCAACACTGCAAAATCTGCTCTCTCAGCTTTTGACATTTCCATAATGGCACTGCAGCCAGAATGGGGCAGTCTGCTAAGTAACCAGGCAGTTTTATCAGCATTGTCAACCTGTTGGACTTCACATGCATACTCAAAAGCATTCAGCTAGTCCATAATGTCATTCTTTTCCTCATACACACTGAGCAGATCTTTAGGAACCTTGGATGAGAGGAGGACCCAGTCCCATGTCCATGACCCTTAAATCCATTGGAAACTTGAAGCTTGGCCAGTTCCAACTGATGATCCCTGTCCTTCTGTTTTTCTGCCTGCTCTATCTTCAGCTTGGAAATGTGGAATTCAAGCTCCTTCTGCCTAAACAGCAGTTCTTGCTTCTTGAATTCAAGCATGGCCTGACCATCAGCACTGGCAGAGGAAACATTGGACATCACATCATCTAAATCCTCATGGGTCCCCTGGACGGTACTGCAAATTGCTGTACCGTTATTAGCTCCATCCCCATTCCTATTGAGCCCTATGGGGGCTCGAATGGGAATGGGGAATGGTTCCCGGAGTGCAGCGACAGACTTGTCAGCTCTGCTAGTGAGAGCAGCCCCACCTCCTTCTGCACTTTCCTCAGGAGCTATGGCACTGAGTTGTGACTCTTGCCATTCCATGATTCTTTGACTCATTTCCATTTTTGTGCCTTGAGCAGGTAAACCCCTCTCAGCACACATCTTTCTTAATGTTTCAGATTTAGAAGCATTTAAGGTTAACAAGGTACTTATTTCTGTTTTGTTAGATAGGTCTAAGGCCTTTTTCAGTTATGCTACAACAATTCACTATGGGCCTCATTCCCAGATTGGAGGCAGCCATGGCGCTAATAGCGCCATGGCTGCCTCCAATAACGGTACCAAGTCCGCCCTCATTCAATGGGGACTTACCGGTCTAGTCGGACCTTTGCGGGACCGGTAAGTCCCCATTGAAAATACCATTCCCCATTCCCATTTGAGCCCCCATAGG